>NW_012115311.1:7739231-7794250 GCF_000951035.1 Colobus angolensis palliatus | reverse complement strand
TTGAACTAGTTTACAATCCCACCAACAGTGTAAAAGTGTTCCTATTTCTCCACATCCTCTCCAACACGGGTCGGAGTTAGCTCAAGCGGTTACTTCCTCATGCCGGACTTTCTATCTGTCCATCCCTTTATTTTGAGCCTGCGTGTGTCTTTGCACGTGAGATGGGTCTCCTGAATACAGCATAACAATGGGTCTTGACTCTATCCAATTTGCCAGTCTGTGTCTTTTAATTGGGACATTTAGCCCATTTACATTTAAGGTTAATATTGTTATGTGTGAATTTGATTCTGTCATCATGATGCTAGCTGGTTATTTTGCAAGTTAGTTGCAGTTTATTCACAGTGTCGTTGGCCTTTATATTTTGGTATGTTTTTGCAGTGGCCGGTCCTGGTTTTTCCTTTCCATATTTAGAGCTTCCTTCAGGCATTCTTGTAAGGCAGGCCTGGTGGTGACAAAATCCCTCAGCATTTGCTTGTTTGTAAAGGGTTTTTTTCTCCTTCGCTTATGAAGCTTAGTTTTGATATGAAATTCTGGGTTGAAAATTCTGTTCTTTAAGAATGTTGAATATTTGCCCCCACTCTCTTCTGGCTTGTAGGGTTTCTGCAGAGAGATCCACTGTTAGTCTGAAGGGCTTCCCTTTGTAGGTAACCTGACATTTCTCTCTGGCTGCCCATAACATTTTTTCCTTCATTTCAATCTTGATGAATCTGACAATTATGTCTTGGGATTGCTCTTCTTAAGGAGTATCTTAGTGGTGCTCTCTGTATTTTCTGGATTTGAATGTTGTCCTGTCTTGCTAGGTTGGGGAATTCTCCTGGATAACATCCTGAAGTATGTTTTCCAACTTGGTTCCATTCTCCCTGTCACCTTCAGGTACACCAATTGATCGTAGGTTTGGTCTTTTCACATAGTCCCATATTTCAGGAGGCACGGGGGTCAGGGACCCACTTGAGGAGGCAGTCTGTCCCTTAGCAGAGCTTGAGCACTGTGCTGGGAGATCCACTGCTCTCTTCAGACCCAGCAGGCAGGAATATTTAAGTCTGCTGAAGCTGCACCCACAGCCACCCCTTCCCCCAGGTGCTCTGTCCCAGGGAGATGTGAATTTTATCTGTAAGCCCCTGACTGGGACTGCTGCCTTTCTTTCAGAGATGCCCTGCCCAGAGGGGAGGAAGCTAGAGAGGCATTCTGGCTACAGTGGCTTTGCCATGCTGCAGTGGGTTCTACCCAGTCCGAACTCCCCAGCGACTTTGTTTACACTGTGAGGGGAAAACGGCCTATTCAAGCCTCAGCAATGGTGAACGCCCCTCCCACCAAGTTTGAGCATGCCAGGTTGACTTCTGACTGCTGTGCTGGTAGCGAGAATTTTAAGCCAGTGGATCTTAGCTGGCTGGGCTCCATGGGGGTGGGACCCGCTGAGCAAGATCACTTGGCTCCCTGACTTCAGCCCTCTTTCCAGGGGAGTGAATGATCCTGTCTCACTGGGATTCCAGACACCAATGGGGTATTGAAAAAAAAAAAAAAATTCTGCAGCTAGCTCGGTGTCTGCCCAAAGGGCTGCCTAGTTTTGTGCTTGAAATCCAGGGAGCTGGTGATGTAGACACCCAAGGGAATCTCCTGGTCTACGAGTTGCAAAAACCATGGGAAAAGCATACTATCTGGGCCAGAATGCACCATTCCTCATGGCACGGTCCCTCATGACACAGTCCCTCATGGCTTCTCTTGGCTAGGGGAGGGGTTCCCCGACCCCTTGTGCTTCCCGAGTGAGGCAATGATCCATTCTGCTTCTGCTCACCCTCTGTGAGCTGTACCCACTGTCTAACCAGTCCCAATGAGATGAACTGGGTACCTCAGTTGGAAATGCAGAAATCACCTGCCTTTTGCCTTGGTCTCGCTGGGAGCTGCAGACTGGAGCTGCCCCTATTCAGTCATCTTGGGTCTCCCACCACTGTCTTTCTTTCTTTTTTTGAGATGGAGTCCCACTCTGTCATCCAGGCTGGAGTGCAGTGGTGTGATCTCAGCTTACTGCAACCTCTGCCTCCCAGGCTCAAGCGATTCTCCTGCCTCAGCCTCTCGAGTAGCTGGGGTTACAGGCATGTGCCACCATGCCCAACTTAATTTTTGTATTTTTAGAAGAGACAGGATTTCACAATAGTGGCCAGGCTGCTCTTGAACTCCTAGCCTTGAGTGATCTGTGCACCTTGGCTTTCCAAAGTGCTGGGATTACAGGCATGAGCCATCACACACAGCCAGGAACCTTCTTGACAACAATAGCCCGACTTAGTATGTGCCATTATTATCTGGCTAATCATATGACTACCCTTGTGCCTTGAATTCTGCTGTAATTCTCAGAAAAAAAACAGCAATTGTGCTTATATATAACTAAAGAAGAAAAGGACGATAGAAAGTTTTGGGTAAAAAAGGTGAAAAAAAATCTCAACAAACACAAATATAATTTATGTTGTTGAGAAGGTAGATGAATTACTAATATGCCCAAAATTAGTCTTAATTCTCTACATCAGTAGTTCTCAAACCTTGGCAAGCATGAGAATCAACTGGAGGGCCTGAGAAAACACAGATTGTAGGGACTTATTCCTAGAGTTTGTAGTTCAGTAGGGGTGTGTGTGTGTGTGTGTGTGTGTGTGTGTGTGTGTTTTATTTTAAACAAGTTCCCAGGTGATCCTGATGCTGGTCCAGGGAACATACTTTGAGAATCGTGGCTTTATCACTTCAGGAAATACCCAGTTGCCGTACACAATTCAGCTTCTTTCCAACAGTAGTCAAATTAGCGATGGGGTCGCCAATAGCTAATTGAATTTGACTGATATACTAAGACAAAGATTCTTAACACCTGTCCAGAGCTTCCTTGGAGCACATTTACTGTTAGTAGGCTGTACTGTAATGAATCCCCTAAAGAAAAACTAGCTTTGTACCACTGTCCCTTGCATATCCTTCCATTCTGAGCCAAAGCACGACTCTGTGTGCCTGCTGGTGAGCACACATTCATTCGTTATCATTTATTATCACCCGAGGCTATGCTTACCATGCTGCAAAACCACAGCCTGAATACCAGCCAGGCAGCTCTTCCCAGTATCATTGTCCTATAGGTCTGAGCTCTTTAATGTGCAAGCAGAAAAATATTTCCTGGAACTGATTTTTCCACAAACATTTCCTTCCTGTTTTCACAGTAGTCCTCCTGCTGAAGTGGCCCATAATACAATTAACATTTTAAAAATGGCACATTTAGATGGCAGAGTTGGGGCTCTTGATAACATTCCTGACATTCTTATGGGCCTTTTTCTTCCCTTCCTCCTGCCTCACTTTCTTTCTTCCAATATTTTAATGTCTCCACTGGAAAACATGCCAGAAGAGTATTTGATATTTTGTAGAATTCTATATATGTAATTGTATATTATATATAAATATACAATTTCATCTATAAATATATACTACACACATACACACACACATATATATATACACATACATATGCATTCCCTATGTCATCATTTATATGTAATGAATTGATTTATTTCTGTGTACCCAGAATGGTACTGTTTAGACAGTAGCATCCTCAGGAGAGTTGAGAAAATAGTTATTCAATTTTATATGGGGCTTAATTCTGCCACAGACTCTCAGTTGGGAAAGGCTCGTCTAAAAAGTTGAAATCACTTTGCACACATTAATCTAGCTACTATAGTACCATCCTTTTAAAATATGACATTACCTTGAATTTAAATGTGAAGGGACATGTTCTGACTATGCACACCTCCCTTCCACCCCCAGCTGCTGTCTTTAACTAATATAAGTACATTATTCCTGTGCATGTACATGCATGTATGTACATACATGCGCACACACAGACACACGGAAGGAGAAATGTACCCACATTTGATGCATACAATCAAATCAGGTGTGGATCTGCTGGCATTCTCATACCTCCTCTAATCATTAGCCTCACTTGTTAAGAAGCTCAAGGACTGAAACTTGATTGCTTATTAGAATTCTCCTATGGAATCCTCACCTCTTCAAGAAAAACCTCAGCAGCATGAGATATCTGCCAGCCTGCAACCTTAAGACTTGTCAGTCATTTGGAGAGTCCCATGAAGCCATGAATTTAACACATTATTTATTTGAGAAGTCATATAAATTTTACTGCCTGTATCTAGCAAAGCAAAGATTTTTGAGATACCAGATACGTGATTTGATTGGACTTATTTAGCAGCCAGATATTTTGGGTTCCTGGAAGAAGTCTTAGAAAGTTAAGCCCTTCAAAATTTCACAAAACTAAAATTCTGTATCTCTGTAACAAAATATTTCTCTGACATAGTTTATGAACTATGCTCTGATAAGATGTTTGATAGCATAACCAATTTTCACAAAGCATACCAATGAGATTCTGTGTTTATTGGTCAGTTCTCCAGAGGAAGAGAACTAATAGAATACCAATCGAGAGAAATATATAACATGGGATCTATTGGAAATTGGCTTGCATGATTATGGAGGCCGGGAAGTCCCATGATATGCTGGCTACAAACTGGAGGACCAGGGAAGCTAATGTAATTCAGTCTGAGTCCAAAGGCCTGGAACTAGGCCTAAGGCCTGCGACCTGGGGGAAACTCTGGTGTAGGTCTCAGAATCCAAAGATCCAAGAATCTTGAGTTCTGATGTCTCAGGGCAGAGGAAGATGGATGGTTCAGCTCCGGAGAGAGAGTTAATTTGTCCTTCCTTCACCTTTTTGTTTTGTCTGAGCACCCAACAGATTAAATGCTGCCCTTCTGCATATTTGAGGGGGATCATCTTCATTTAGTGTATCAACTCAGATGCTTTTCTCTTCTGGAAACATCCTCACAGGCATACCCAGATATGTTTTACCAGCCATCTGGGTATCCCTTAATCCAGCCAAATTGATGCAAAATTAACCACCAGATGCAGTGAGTAGTACTAACATCTCTTTCCTCAGTGGAAATTGCAGAATCCAAAATATCTTAGCATTACTGTGCATATATTTTGCATCTTGCTAAAGAATCAACTGTCAACAACGTTCAGGATTTTTTCCATAGACTAGGTTTTTAAAAAGTTTTTGTTGTTGTTTTGGTCTAAGGTCATGTTCTGTTATATTAGCTCCTCAAGGAATATTGCATAAGTAGAATATTACTCTGTTTCCATAAGTACAGAGAAATTCAAGAATGAAGTAAGTATTCTGTGTCACTTATCTGGATGGATCTAGTGATTCTTGATAGTCCTTTAATTGTGGGAATTCAGTCTATGTGTGGAAATCCAGAAAAATCCAAATGTCTTTCTTAATGCGGATGATCAACCTGAGGTCCAAAATCAGCATGTAGAGACTGCAGAGAAGATAAGATTGCAGTGCTACCAAGTCCTCAGAATTTCCACGAACTTGGTTTTCATTTCACTATACCAGAAGAAACACATCTTAAAAGAAATGGTGGAAACTGGGATAGAAACAATTAAGAATCATCAGGCATTTGGGTTATGTTACTTAATATATTTTGTTAGTATTTTAGGTATGAGTAGGAGGGATAAGAGGCCACAGCTAAACAAACAAGTTTGGGGTAGCATTACCTAAGGAACAAGGATTTGTTGCCATGGAAATATCAGTGTTAGAAAGAAGTTAGAAGCTGTGTTGGACAAGAAAAAAAAAAGGAGGTTTTTAAGAGCAAGTGGATTGTTCTGACACTGAAGCTTGTCAGATCGTGGTGTGCATTATTTGTGGTACACTTGGAGATCACCTGGTGGGAACTTGGCAGCTGGTGTTAGGGATGCAGAGGCTGTTTCATCAAGAGACTTTCTTGACTTTTAGAAGCTTCCTGGGGGCGATCCCAGATGACTCACTTAGCAGGAAACTCATTTATTTGGAGCTACAAATACTTGCCAGAATCCCTAATGTCCATGTGAACAGGACCACAAGCTCATAGCCACTCCCCTGTAGCCAATTTGCAAACCACATTGACTCTTTCAGTCTAAGATGGTGCCATTAGGAACCAGGTCACTCATGTTGTTTATTATTAATTTGTGGGTTGAATTTTGAATTAAAATTAACTCAGCAAAGAAACAGATTGGATTTGCATGATAAGAAGCCCTGAGTTAAGGGCTATAAGTTCTAGAACGTTAGGATTAAAAACTGGGGTGGAGATTGTTGGAAGATGTGGAATACTCTGAGAGAGGTTGAGGTTCAATGGAAGGTCTGGGGTTTTGTGGAGAGTGAGGAAAGGCTTGAATAGCAGCACAAAAGAGAGTTAGGAAGCTATTGCATATTAGTGGAAAAATGCAATCTCTGTTACTTGGGGATATATTATAATATATAATATAATAAACTTTTAGTTTATTAATTGAGTGGAAAGATGTTCAGTTTCATTCAACCATAGCATTCCTGGGTGTCATGTTGGGGAGGAGTGGTTGAATGGCAGCCTCAAAAGGTGGGTAGGGCCCAGATCACAAAGGCCCCTGTATGCTACCTAAAGAGTTTTTTCTTTTATTTTTTTTCAGGCGATAGCAAGTGAGTAGAAGTCTTTAAAGAGAGATGTAAAATAAGCAGAGTTGCTGTATGTGGAAGCAAATACTGATAACAATAAATAGAGGAAACTGATATCTATTGCTCAGGAGAAACGAACAATAGCTCAGATGAAAGATTGTCATAGACCACTGACAGTAGAAATGAAGATGATAGGCCATTCATTCTACAATTCAACAGATATTTGTTGAATACGTTTTATGTGCTAGGTGCTAAGTTTTATATACAAGGAATATACAGAGGTGAATAAAACAGACCAGTTACCTGATCTCAAGGAGTTTATATTCTAGTGGTAAAAACAATAATAAATAATCACCCAGATTAATGACATGATTCTTTCAGCTAGAGAGAAGTTCTTTGAAGAAAATTAAACTGGGTATAAAGGGAGAGAGACTGCGATAGGTGGCCTCTATTAGGGGGTGACACAAGATTTAGGAGTTAACTGGTAAGAAGGAGTGAGTAATGTGATCCAGGGGAACAGCATTCCTGGCAGAGGAAACCACTAGTGTAGAGACCATAAGGATCTAGGTGTGTCAGAGGAAGAGTACAAGTAGCTGGAGCAGGTGATGGTGAAACTGTGCTTAACCAAACAGGTAAAGAAACCAATTACTAAACAGAAATTACTGAGTTTGCAGGATGGCAGATATAAAAAGAAACAACTTGCCAAAACACTGAAACTCCCTCTGCTTAAGAGATGAAAGAACTGGTTGAAATTGGTTAGAACCAATATGGCTGACTGGTGTCTGCATAGAATGAGCTTGCTGATGTCACAACCTGAATTTCCACCACCTATTTTATAGTAACTCCCGCTGAGTTTGCACATGTGACCCATGAGATAGTACAACGAGATAACTGCACATGCTCAAGGACGTTACAGACCTCTCCTTTCCTTCCACCAATCACCTACTAATCTCAGAATTTACCCACTGGCTGCTTTGAGGCCAGCAGGGCAGATTTGAGCTTGACACTCCTGTCTCCTTGTGAGTCAACTTGCAATATAAAGCTTTCCCTTTCTCAAAAACCTGGTGTCATAGCACTGGCTTCCAGCACAGAATACCTTTTATTTGATAACAGTGGGAGGGGTTACAGTGGTATGGAATGGGGCTGAAGAGGAAGGTTTGAAGGCTGGAATTGGGAGCTTAGATTCTAAAGGTAATGGAGTGACTTCATTTGGCTTACACTTTTAAAAGATCGCTAATTGGTATGTGGAAACATGGAAGCCGGTTATGAGACTATTGTGGTAGTCCAGATGAGAGATGCTGGTGACTTGGATCCAGGTACCATTTGCAGAGACAGAAAGAAATGGCAAATGTCAGCATACAAAAGATACTGCAGACCCTCAGCTTTTGAGAGGAAGGTGCTTAGAAAATTCCTCACAAATTTTTAACTATGAAGATACCTCCACAATATATGATCCATCCCCAAATCAACTAAACTATATGAAAAAGTTGTAACCTTTTTGTTCCCTTAATGAGATTACTACTTATGCCATGAAGAGTAGAGAGCAATAAAGTCACAATGGAATATGGTGCAGCACATGTCCATGAGTAATGCAATAACTATACTAACAGAAAACATTTTTATTTGCAGTCATGGTTACCTTTGAAGGAGAGTGTTCCTTAAAAGGACAGGAGTTTTTGTCTCATGGGATGCTTGATGGCTTGTTTGGAAATGTCTGCATATAAAAGTCAGGAAAGAATGAATTTCCTCATAACAGAGGGAGTAGTTGAGAGTGAACCATTGCTGTGGCTTGCTACTTCTTAAGAAAGTCGTCTAAGCATACATGTGTGAGCACACACAAAACTTCTGTTAAGAGGAAAAACTTCCACTCTACCAACTTAATTCCAGTAATCAGGGGCCTGAAAATTAATGGACAACAGCAGATCAACAGGAAAAAAGATTATTGTGTATCCAGGAGCATTCAGATGAAGAGGCTTCCTGAACATTTAGATATAGTGTAAGGTGTGGACAATTATATGGTCAGGTCTGGGATGAATGTCCTTTGACTCATTACCTAACTTCTGACACTTTTGTGTGATCTTGAACAGATTAATTCACCTCTCTGAGCCTTAATTTCCTTATATATGCAATACAGGTTTAGTATCCCTGAAATGCTTATGACAAGAAGGGTTTCACATTTTGCAGTCTGTTTTTATTTTGGAATATTTGCATATACCTAATGAGATATGTTGGGGATGGGACACAAGTCTTAATATGGAATTTATTTATGTTTCATAGACACCTTATCTGTATAACCTAAAGATAATTTTATATAATATTTTAAATAATTTTGTGTCATGACCAAGTGTGGTGGCTCATGCCTGTAATTCCAGCACTTTGGGAGGCCAAGGCAGGTGAATCACTTGAACCCAGGAGTTAGAGACCAGCCAGGGCAACATGGCGAAACCCCATCACTACAAAAAATAAAAATTAGCCAAGTATGGTGACATGTGCCTGTAGTACTAGCTATTCGGGAGGCTGAGATGGAAGGATCTATTGAACCTGGAAGGTTGAGGCTGCAGTTAGCTGTGACCATGTCACGGCACTCCAGCCTGGGCAACAGAGCAAGACCCTGTCTCAGAAAAACAAACAAAAATATTGTGCCTGAAACAAAGTTTGTGTTCAGTAACTCATGTGTGTAATTTTTAACTCGTGGCATCATATTGCTGCTCAAAAAGTTTCACATTTTGGAGCATTTTGGATTTTGGCTTTTGGATTTCCAGATTAGTGTTGCTTAACCTGTATAATTTTTAGTTTTGAGTGTTTGTTTAAATGCATTACTTCATTTGTCCTTTTTATGACATGAGAAATTGTGATGCCTGTATTAACATTTAACAAACAAAAAAGCTTTAAGACATCAAGCAGCTTCTCCAAGATCACACAGCAAGAAAGTAACAGAGCCAAAATGAGAATCCAGTTCTCTTTGATTCCAAACTTTATCTCTTAACCAATACCACCTTAATATGCTGTAAGGTTGTTATAAGAATTAGGTTAAATTAAATTAATATACGTGAGAAAGCACAAATAAATTGGTCAGCATAGTTGTAGCACATAGAAGTAACTTAAAAAACGGCAAGTGCTTTATAATTGTTTAATCATGAATAGTAAAATTATCTCTGGCTATGGTTTGAGTGTATCCCTCAAAGTTCATGTGTTGGAAACTGAATTCCCAGTGCAACAGTGTTAAGAGATGGGACTTTTATGAAGTTATTGCTGTATGAGGGCTCTGCCCTTATAAATGGACTAACATTCTTATCACAGGAGTGGTTTGTTTTTTAAAAAAATAAATAAATAAAAGTGAGTTCTGTCTTGCTCTCTCATGTTCTCTTGCCCTCCTGCCTTCTACCATGGAGTGACACAGCACAAAGGCCCGTATTACCAGACACTGGCACCTTGCTATTGGACTTACCAGCCTCTAGAACCATGAGAAACAACGTCTTTTGTTTCTAAGTTACCCAACCTATGGTATTCTGTTATAGCAACACAAAACAGACTAAGAAATCTCTACCTGGCTCTTTTTGTTTGAGTGCTCTCTGATATTTTGGAGATTAAATCCCATAACATATGTTACACACACACACACACACACAATCTATTGAATAAAGATGCATATGTTATTTTGTTATGAGAGATCAAATGGGTAGTATTGTAATTTTCAAGGGGGAATTTAGAGAGTAAAATATTGAGGGAGGAGCCTTACGGAAAGTCTTCATGAAGGAGGTAGAACCTAAGCTGGGGAGAATTTACATGGTTCTTAGCTGGTAAACACAATTTCTCTAAGTACTTCATTTACAATAGAAATTAGCTTAGGCACTGGATGAATATGACTCATTTACATGCTCAAAACCATGAATCACTCAATGTAGCACTATTGGTACTTTTAATGAAACATCTTCAATGTCTGTATTCCTTTGTTAACTGCTTCTATTGAATTTAAACAAAAATTCCATTTTATTCCAAATTTAAATTCAAAAGAGATTTTATCTTTTCTTCCTGCCATTTTGCAAGCAATGTAATTTCTCACAAGTGCCTGGAATTAAGATGTTGAGTCAGATGAGAAAACTGCATATGAAACTAAATGAAACACCAAAGCAGAAGGGGAGACTTAGGGGTGACATATCCAGTTGAAGCCACTTGAGCTGGCCCTTCTCAATTCCTGAGACTTCCTAAATTGCAGTAGCTGACATGACCTCTAATGCTCAACTACTTGGAACGCCATAAAATCAGAGAGAAAAAAGTTAATTCAAAACATCAAAAATGGCCCACACAAAAAGATCTACCTGTATGTATTAATATCAGCTTTATTCATAAGGCCCCAAAATGGAAACAAACTAAATGTCTATCAACTGGTAAATGAATAAACCAATCGTGGTACATCCATGCAAAGAAATCCCACACAGCAATAAAAAGAAACAGACTGCTGACACATGCAGCAACAAAATTGAAGCCCCAGCATTATGCCAAATGGAAGAAGCTAGGCACAAAATGTTACTACCTACTTTATTACGTTTTTTATAGGATATTGTGCAAAAGGAAAAACTATGCAGACAGAAAGCAGTCGATTTGTTGTCAGGGGCCAAGAATGGGATACGGATTGACTGCAAGGGGACAGAGCAACTTTTGGGAGTTGAATACTGTGTTAGTTTGCCAGAGCTGCAATAACAAGGTACCACAAATTGAGTGGTTTAAGGAACAGAAATTTATTGTCTTATAGCTGTGGAGGCTAGAAGTCTAAGATCAAAATGTTGACAGGGTGGATTTCTTCTGACAGCTGGGAGGGGAATCTGTTCCATGTTCCTCTCTTACTCCCTGGTGGTTTGTTTGCAATCTCTAGGGTTCCCTGCATGGCAGCTAATGCATCATGTTGATCTCAGCCTTCATCTTCATGTGGCGTTTTCCCTATTTGTGTCTGTGTTAAATTCTTCCCTTTTTATAATGACATTGGTCATATTTGATGAGGGGCCCAACCAATTCTAGTAGGACCACTTCTTAACTAATTACATCTTCAATTAACCTCTTTCCAAATAAAGTCATATTTGGAGGTACTGTAAGTTAGGACTTGAAGAGGAGTAAAATGTATGTTTTCTTTTACCTTTCCAGGTTTCTGGCTGGGGCTCTGTAACAAAACAGATTAACAAGAGAAAAATAACCACATAAGTCTACTTACATGTGTATTTCATATATATAGGGGAGAAACAGGAATGAGTAATTCAAAGGGGTCATTGAACTTGGATTTACCAACTTGGGCTAACACAAAGGAAAGACGGTTTGGGGCTAGGGAAGCAAGTTATAGGAAGGTGACCAGGAAAGTGTGATACACAAGGGTATGATTTAAACGTTATGCAGGTTTAAGTCAGTGCCTTCTCCATTGATAAGAGTGTCTTGTGATAAACAGTCCTTCTCTTCCTGGTATAAAGAGGGAGACACCCTCAAATGGAGAGTTCCTTTGTAGATGGAAATTTCCTTTATTAATGGCAACTTAAGCTCTGTCTTTAGAGATTCTCTTGTGTCTGCTGTTTCTCAAAGTAATTAGCTCAAAATAATCCTTATGCCAAAAAGGCATATTTTGGGGTGGCATATTCTGGTCTCCTACAGACTTCAGAATATGAATTTTGGGTTAATACGATTCAACCTATAACAGAAATGTTCTGTATTGATAGTGGCAGTAAGTACATTTAATGGATGCAGTGGCATACATGTGTCAAATCTCATCAAACTGTACACTTAAAAAGGTAAATTATACCTCAATAAACCTGACTTTCAAATTACACATCAATTGACTTCACTTAAAAAAAAAGGTGGCTCAGGTGTCTACTATATCCTGCTTGGACAACTGCAGAGGCTGCCAGTCTGATCTGTCTCCTTCATATCTTGTCCTACATCCAGGTCACTTTTCTGCCTAATACTTTTTTAGCTGCCCATTGTCCTCTGCATGAAGAACGATGCCTTAACCTGGGACTCAGGGCTCATGTGACACTTTCACACTTCTCTAATCTTGTCATTTTTCATTGCTTGGGTAGCACATTCATTCACCAGTAACTGCCTGTGGCTACACACACACACGCACGCACACGCGTGTGCACACACACACACTATACCCCCACCCGTTTCTTGCTTCAATGCCTTTGCTTTTGTACATACTTCTTTGCTGAAATGTCCTTCTCTTCTCTTTTTCTAGCCAAATTCTACTCATTTTTTAAATCTCAACTTTCTCTAACATCTTGCTCTTCCCACTCCCAGGCTCAGTTAAGTGCCCTCCCCTGAACTCCCTAATCCTTGTGCAAAGTTCTATTGGTGCACTTACCACCATTTATAATTACCTACATGTGTATCATTAGACTGAGTTATTCAGTGAGTATACCAGTACTTCAGCCCACTTGTAAGATATACTTCAAGCTCAGACTCCCCTCAAACTGCCAGCCTTTTCTACCTCTGAAGCTGTAGTCACCCTTCCTTATTCTGTTCCAGGGTCTTCTCCAAAGCCATAGAAACTGGCCCCAAGAGAATACCATGTAAAAACTTTCAACTAATGAGAGAAGAAAGTTTTATTGCATTCCCTTTCACATTTCCCCACATCCACATGCCATGCGAATTCTCTTTATGTGGACAGTGCTGGGAGGCATTCTATATACAATACTGTTTAAGAACATGGAGCAATTGCTTACAAAAATAGATAGAAGTGTGCAGAGTCAAACCTACATTGTCTACAGAAGCAGTCTAGATAAAGGGGGATTTGTCTTCTCTGTCCCATTCCTCTCACTTCCTTCAATCCTGTATCCTGGCATCACCTCGCAGAAAAATATTGCACCCAGTTGTTTAACTTCTTGATGTACTAAGCCTATTGGTATATAATATCTTTGTTGTAAACTTTTAAAATTTAAATGATTTTTTCCTCATATTACTGTATCTACCCTTTCTCTTTTTGGTTAGTATTTGCATGGAGTACTCTTTTTCATCCTTCAGTTTCAACCTGTTTTCATCTTTGAATCTAAAGTGAGTCTCTTTTAGACAGCATACAGTTGGATCATACTTCTTAAATCTGTTCTGCCCATCTCCATGTTTTGATTGGAAAGTTTAATGCATTTATAATTAAAGTTAATACTCATGAAGAAGGATTTACTTCTGTCATCTTGGGATTTATTTTTTATATGCTTTATAGATTTTTTTGTCCCTCATTTCCTGCATTACTGTATTATTTTGTGTTTAGTTGAGTTTTTTTTTTTTGGTAGTGAAATGTTTAAATTTCTTCCTTATTTTCTTTTGTATGTATTCTTTAGCCATTTTCTTTGTGGTTATTATGGGAGTTAACAACCAAAAGTTCTAATGCTGTAATTTGAACATATACCAGCTTAACCTCAATAACATACAAAGATTCTGCTGCTTCAGCTCTGTCCCCACCTCTTTCACTTGTTGATGCTACAAAATTACGTCTTTACATACTGGGTGCCCCAAAACATAAACTAATAATTATTAATGCATTGGCCTCTTAAATTATATATGAAATAAAATGTGAAGCTATAAACCAAAGCCACAATAACATTGCCTTTGACTAATAATTGCATTTTTTAAAGTGTTATTAGCCTCTTAAATTACACAGAAAATAAAAAGTAGAGTTACACACATTGTTACAATAATACTAGCTTTTACAATTTTTTATGTATTTACCTTTACTGGATATTTATGTAGTCATATAGCTTCAAATTACTGTCTAGTGTCCTTTTATTTTAACCTGCCAGACTCCCTTTAGCATATCTTGTAAGACAAGTATAATTCACAAAATATTGACCAGTTTTCTTTTTTCCTTTGCTATTTGAATACATTAGCCCACTCTGACCCACAGAGTTTCTGATGAGCATATGCTAATAATATTATAGAAAATTCCTTGTATGTGATGAATCACTTCCCTCTTGCTACTTTTAAGGTTATTTGTTTTTGGCTTTCAACAGTTTGATTAAAATGTGTTTCAGTGTGGATTTCTTTGAATTTCTTCTACTTGGAGTTTATTGACTATCTTGAATGTTTCTATTTGTGTCTTTCATGAAACTTGAATTGAGGTTTTGACTATTATTTCTTTCAAACAACTTACCTACCTTTTTCTCTCTCTTCTGAGACTTCCAAAATGTGTGTGTTGGATTGCTTGATGTTATCCCATGTGTTCCTTAAACTCTGTTTACTTTTATTCAATCTTTTTTCTATTTCTCAGATTTGATCATTTCCATTGTCCTATCGTTAAGTTTCTCGCTTCTTTCTTTTGACCACTCAAATCTGATTTTGAAGCTCTCTAGTAAATTTTTCATTTTCATTGTTGTGCTCTTCAGCCCCAGAAATATTTTGTCTTTTTAGACTTTATATCTCTTTATTGGTATTTCCATTTTGTTTACACATTATTTTCTTGACTTTCTCCATATCTTTAAGATGGTTGTTTTAAACTCTTTTGCTAGAATAACTTTTATCAGGTTGTTTTCAGGGACAATTTCTGTTGATATATTTTTTTCTTTGAATGGGTCATATGTTCCTGTTTCTTTGCACAACTTGTTATTTTTTGTTGAAAACTGGACATTTGAATCTAATAGTTTGGTAATTCTGGAAATTACATTCTCCTACTTCACCATTCTTGGTGTGTGTGTGTGTGTGTGTGTGTGTACACTGTTATAGACTGTCTCTGTACTGAGGATAAGCCTGAGGTGCACATTTAAAGTTTTCTAGGTCTTCTGTGACCCCGTGCCTTTTCCCCTGGGCATGTGTGGTGGTCTTCTAATTTCTCCCAGATATCTGGTACTGGAGGTACACTGGGGAGATTCTAAACTATTCAATTCTGCCTACAGTATGCATGGCAGAAATTATTAAGAACCCCAAAATGGCTTTAGCATTATTTCCAACACAATACTAGATTATTACCAAATCCACCAAAGTTTTTATTCTAACCTTGATGTTTTTTAAATAAAACACTCCAAAGGATTTGAGTCATTTAAAAGCACAAAGCAGACACTGTAGTACAATAGATGCTATTCCTTCTACTTCCTCCCATACAAGTTTTCTCTTTAGCTTTTTTTTTCCTTTTTTTTTCCTTTTGTGTTTCTGTAGATGCTACTAACGTTGAGATGACTATAATTTTTAATGATAAGCAGAAGAATTTTAAATTTCTTGCTCCAACATGAGAATCTACTCACTCCAGCTACTTGCTTGGTAGATGATAGTAAGGTTGCTATTTAATAGCTTTTCCTGAATCCCTATATATTGAGAGCGTGTAATAGTCAACTCAAATTATTGCTTTTTAAATCTGTTGTTCTCTATACCTAGAGATGAAATATCCTTTTTTTATATGTTAGCTTAATGTAATGCTGTGTTTCTGTAGCAATTATTTGTGTGGAATTACCTGGCAATTTCACTTTACCTTCCTTCAATGTAGACAGAAAAGATTATACCATCATTTCACAGTGTCTCTTTGATTTGTCACACTGGGCATTAGGAACTACTTTTGGAAAAAACAGCAATTAAGCAAAATTGTTTCTCTTTTCAATAGAAAAATTCTGTTTAAGGAAATAAAAGTATTTTCCTTATGATAATGGATGAAAAAATATACCTGTCTCACTGCTGGTAAACTCTTCCAAGATTAGAAGGTGTCTCTTTTCAATGTGACTGGGGCATATGAATAGAAGGTGTGGAAGCCATTACTATTGGCAGGGGAAACCAAAGATTTGGCATTACAGGTTTTCCTACATTTCACCATAATTTCAGTGGCTGGGGAGTAGTTCCTGGGAACTTAGCCTCTACTCTAGGAAAAGGTATGGGTGAAGATGCTGGTGGGGGGTGGGGTGGGGGCGGCTACTTTCCATTGTAGCTACTTGGAGGAGAGAGGGACATTTGGCAAATTCCTGCTAAATGCCAGGAGCTTTACAGCCATTATTTTTCTTGGTCTTTTCAATAATTTCACAGAAAGTATTATTTTTTTCCAGATGACAAAACTGAGGCTCAGAAAGATTAAGCAATTGTTCCAACTGCTCATAGTTAAACAGAGGTTGTATTTTAATTAAAATTAGGTCTGAATCATAGCTCAACATCCCTTCAGTTTAACTAAAATTTTGCATGAATCTTTTAATCTTTCATTGATAACCATCTCCAAATGACTACTCCTGACTAATCTTGGATTAGCATAGTACCGCTACATTGCTTTCTCATTTATTGTCGTAGCCTGACTACAGATTGCAATGCCAAGTACTCTTTTCCCACTCTCGACAATCCATTCATCTCCTGTGAGTCTGGATTTAGTGGCATCTAATGTCTTGAGAGCTTGGCGGGGTCAAGCAGGGTGGCAAAGAAAGAGACCTGATGCCAGGCCATACTCTCCAGTCGCTCTCAGCATGTCCCACGACTTTTTCTAATATCCACCACTGTCTTTCCCTTCTAGAAAAGAGAAAGATGATGCAAGCATCTATATGGAAAACCTAAGGCATTGGGGGTTTGCTGGGAGTCTGAGGCAAGAGGACTGAGATACCCTCAATAAAGGGCAACAAGACATGACTCCTGAGGAGAGTGGAAAAGCCAGTGTTTATTCTGGCTGCCTTCAATTCAGTCATTGCATTCTACGTCTCTCTAAGGCCTTCCTAAGGTCCCAAATATGGGCCAATGTGGTATGAATCATCTATATGACACTAAATATTTCCTTTATCCAGGATGGGGCAAAGAGGAACTTTATATAAATGAAGGTCAAGGGGAAGTGGTAACAGTTAACAAATGGCAGCTAAGTTACTTTCTGATAACTGCCCAAGGTCTCTCTAAGCTCCATTTCTGCAAAGGATGTTGTAATCAGCCTTCTTGGATTAATGCTCAGAGGCAGTAAACAAAACACAAAATAAAAAAAAAAAAAAATGACAAGCAGCTGGCTAGTACCATCTAGTGGTAGCAAAGGAGCAATAACTTTTAAAATGACCTTTTTAAAAATGGGAAAGGGGAGACTGAAACCATCCATTCCTTTCTGGGGCCATGAATGGTTTACCATGAAGGTGTAGAGCTTTGCTTTTCTCCATGGGAGCTGGAGAGCGACTCAACCCCAGGGTGCTTTTCAGAGAGAAGACAGCAGAGAGAGATTGAGCTGCATTTCAAGATGATCTTATTTCAATGCCTGAGATAAGGGCACACAGAACTGCACACATAGCTCATTTTCTGTGTGGTTGTCTCTTGTGGGAGGGAATGGTGCTGCGGATCTCTGGGAGAGCTTGGGGATTCCTGAAAACCAGCTACTTAGTTTATTGGCATTCAAAATCCAAGTCCTGGATAAAACTCTGGCTGTGGCCATTGGTTTTGGAGACCTTGTTGTTTGTGACACCTGCCTCCTTGTATCCTAGGCAGAGTTTCAGAGCAGCAAATGCTTGCATGACATTTCTCCAAAGGGTTTTAGCTGATGCAGCTGCATTCCACTGAGCAAATAATCATCATTGCTATGGTTTATTCAGTACCTACTGTGTGCCAGCTACTGTGGTGAGTCTTTTAGCTGCATTGGCTAATAGGAGTCTCAAAACCATTTTGAGGCAGGTATTCTTGGTCTTATTTACATAAAAGAGAAGTGATGCTCAGAGAACTCACATGACTTGCCCAAGATCATAGAGGTCATGGAGGTGGTGCTGGGAGTCACTTGCACAGCAAGGTACCTGACAGCCACTGTGGAGGATGAGCTCACAGCTTCAGCACCATCCCTATCCTCAGAAAGCTTATGATATTTTTAGGAAGGTAGGACATGCACAAAAATAGAAATATACCATGAGGGCCTGTGCAAGATGGTTATGTTTCTGGAGACTGCTGACAAGGCTATTGAGTCTAAGAGACAGGCTGAGATGTCAATTCCCCTATCCCCATATGAATAGGCAGCCAAGCCACCCAGAAACATTCGCAATCTCCCTTTCCTCACTGAATGACGTTTAAATGTGCCTGACTTGTTGATCATCAATGAGGTGGCACTTGCTGGAATAAGAAAATGCTGTGATGAAGAAGATGGATCTGGTGCCAGGACAAGGTGGTCTACAGTAAAGATTCTGGGGTCAGAGAGATTCATTAGGAGGAAGTTGTGAGTCACTCAGGTGTCAGGAGATGCACTGAAATGAAGAGACAGCTGTGGGAATGGAGAGGACGAGTTGACAGGCCAGACATTGTAAAAGAACCAGAGACAGTAATTGGGCTCTGTTCCTTGAGAGATGAGGAACAAATATGACCTGGTGAGAAGGAGAAAAAGCTGTGTGGGTGCTTCTGGGTGTGTGTGACAGTATGTGTGTGAGTGCAGATGTGTGTATGATTGTGTGTGTGGGCGTGGATGTGTGTGAATATGTGTTTGTATGTGTGTGTGTGTGTGAACATATGAGTATGTGAGTATGTGTGTGTGTGAGAACGTATGTGTATGTGAGTATGTGTGTGTATGTGTGGGCATAAATGTGTATATGTGTATGTTAGTGTGTATGGATGTGAATGTGTGTGTGTGAATAAGGGTGTGTATGTGAGTGCGTGGGTGGGTGGGAATGTGTGACTGAATTTGTGTGTGTGTGAACGTGAATGTGTGTGAGTGTGTGTGTGTGTGAGAGCATGTGTGTGTGTGTTTGTGTATGGAGGTCTAGCAGGAGAATGTTGTACCTGGTCTCTGAGTTGTTTATAGAAATGGGACACAGCTTCTCTTCTCTAACCCATATTGTTTGAGCAGATTGAGCTCTCTAAAGACAAGATGTTTATATAAAACTAAAACAAAAGGTGTCTCTTTATTGGATGTGGTGGACAAGAAAACAAAAATTGGAACCAACATCCTACTTTCCTTATTATGTTCCTTTGATTTCAAAGTAAGATGGCCTCAATCAAAGCATTCCCCTCTCTGGACTGAAGGGGCTGGTGGTGGACACGGTTCGAATGACCCACCCTGAAAATGACTTGAAAGTTACAAGGGCAGAGCTCCAGCTGAAGGGCAAAGAGGAGACAGGTCATCTGTAAGGCTTCCACTCTGTGACCTAGGTTGAATCTTCTTACAGTATGCACTGCACACACATTCACCCATATACAAATACACACGTGCACATTCAAACAAAAGCACACAAATTCGCACGTGTACATACACACATGCGAATATGTAAACACATATGTACACATGGAAACACAAAAACAGACACACACAAATACACACCTATGCAAACACAGGTGCATAAGCACACACATACATGCACACATACCCACACAAATATACACACACATACACACAAACACACACGTACACACACAACACAGCAGTGCTTGCTCAGAGGGAATTACAGCAGAAGGAGCAGGAGGTGTTTACTTCTCACTTGATACACAAAACCCAGGCAGAGAAAAACATGTGCTTATTATTAGCTCAACTTATAAAATCTTGCTCAGGGGTGCAAAATTTAGTAACAAGGAAGTAGAACTATCTTATGGCCAGGGTTTTCTGACCACTATGTCAATTAATTTATACAGACCCATACATCCTATATTAAGTGTAACTTTCATTCCTTCTTTCCCATAGTGAATAACACAAAACTTTTAGAAAACTCTTCAGACAAGCAATAAAATAAATTCATTGTTGTGCATGTTGGGTATGAGATGATGGTGGAAAATCCTAGTCTTGGTGCCTCATATGTTGTCAGTGTTCCATTTCCCCATAAATGCCAGGCCGCCCTCAAGGCTTCTGTACTTGGTTTCCAGGCTGCCCATCACTTTGGTGGTCTCAGTCTTGGCTGAACCCGAACTTGTAAATTCCAATCCATTCTCAGATTTTGTTTTTAAATCAAGTTTATCATGTCAAGTCCATAGCTTCGGTGAAGGGATCCCTGGCAGATTTGCCAAGGTTGGCATGTGTGAGTGGCACAGCTATCCTCTGCTCGGAGGTGGTGATGATGGCCTCCAGCAGCCATGGCAGGAACGTACGGATATTTGCCTATTTGTATTAAGAATGTTTATATTTCAATAGGCCAAAATCATTTTGGGGAATGAGAGAGAAGAAGGTTAAAAATTTCATTTGAAACCTGGAGAAAGGCTGCTTTTTGTCATCTCCCCATTCCAAAAAATGAGAAGGCCACATCTCACCACTGGGTAATCTTTACAAGCGACCAGTTGCTTTGTGTGCACATAGGAGCCTGGCATCAAAGAAGGATGTAATGCAGGGAGGAATTTGCTCTGGCACGGTCTCTAGCCTCTCCTTCACCCGAGTCAAAGAGATACTGGCTTCGGCAATTTGTGTTTCAGCCTAGGTCCGTTCTAGGTGGTATGAACATGCAGTATTTCTCAAACTTTTCCGAAGCAGGACCCACCTTGGCAAAAGAGCATGTAGACTGACGCCTGAACGTCATAGAATGTCTCTGATTTAACATTAAAAACTTATGCAAATTTTACATATTTTTGCATCTCTAGATGTCATGGCATAGGACCATGCGTTCCCCCATAGTGACTGATACTCCCAGTTGAAAAGTATGGTACAGGCCTGGGCTTTGGAGTCTGAAAGATGTAGTGGCCTTGCTGCCTATAACAAGTTGACCTTGGGTTTGTAATGTAAACACTGTGAGCTTTGATTTTCTTTTCTTTTTCTTTTTTTTTCTTGAGACAGGGTTGCAATTTGTCACCCAGGCTGGAGTGCCACGGTGCAGTGGCACGATCTCAGTTCACTGCAGCCTTGACCTCTCGGGCTCAAGTGATCTTCTTACCTCAGCCCCCTACAAGTAGCTGGGACTGTAGTCATGTGCCACCATATCCAGCTAATTTTTGTGGTTTTTTTTTGTAGAGATTGGGTTTCACCATGTTGCCCAGCTGGTCTTGAACCCCTGAGCTCAAGTGATCCATCCACCTTGACCTCCCAAAGTGTTAGAATTACAGCCGTAAGCTACCACACTGGGCCATGAGCTTTGGTTTTCTTACCTATCCAATGCAGACACACCTTGGAGGGTTGTAATGGGGATTAAAAGAGATGCCTAGTATAATAAGTGTAACAAATGTTGGCTCCTCCTTAAGCACCACACTATGCTCAGAGACATAGCAGCTTGGAGAGACTTATCCAGAAGTTTAGACTTGTCCACTGTCAAGCCTGGAGTGGCTTAGATCCCAACGCCACATTGATTCTTGTAGAGATTTAGCATGGAGCTCACCCAACACATGTCTGGGGTTAATCTAGACCTCACTTTCTAGATTGGGGTCCTTGGAATTTGGGAGTGGAGGAGACTTAGAAGATGACTGACTTTTTAGAAAAGAATGAGGCAGTTACTGCCAGAAGCAAGTATTCCCTTGTTCTTCTTGAACTCCCTCTTCTTCTCTCATTTTGTCTCTAGGCCTCTTCAGTCCTTTTATTGATCCTTTATTCCATTGAAAGTCTTCTTGAAGACAACAGAGTCCTGTTAATAGTCAAATTTAATTGTTTCTTCTTAATCCCCATCCTATTTAATCTATTTGTCTAGTTTGATGCTATGAGCCTTTCAGTTTTGTAATGTTTCTCCTTTGGTTTCCCTAGAACTCCTCTAACAGGTTTAGGTTGCCTCTGTCCTCCCTCGTTGCATTCCATGCCTTTTTCCATTCAGCTTTTAAATGCCTTTGTTTTGTCCTTAGCCTTTCATATTTGGATTCCTTTGTATATTTACCTGGGCTCATCTGTTCCTACGACTTCGATATCATTCTCTGGTTTTTCTCCCTCCGATTCATGCTCTGCACACCATTGTGCTTTTATTTTAAAGTAGCTTAATGGAATTGCTGGAGTACAAGCATTTCAGAGAATGATTGGGGTGTGCCTTGAGAACTAGACAGGAACAAAATCACAGATACCTTATACCCACGTTACTGGATCAATCTTGATAGAATAGTTATGCTAGTATAAAAACAACTTCACAAACTCATTGGCTTCATACAACAAGAACTAGCTCACAGCAACATCTTCCACAAGTAGCTGGGGGGTTCTGCTTTTTGTCATCCTGACTGAGGAATCCAGACTGATGAAATAGATTTGATCTGAAACATTGCCTGTTGCCAAACCAGACAGAAGGGGATGGAAGACAGAATTGCATATTGGCTCTTAAAACTTCTGCCTAGAAATCACTTGTACTACATCTGAAAGTGTGTCATTGGCTAAATCAGGTCATATAGCCATATCCAGTTTCAAGAGGACAGAGCATTGTCCTCCTTCCATGTACCTAGAGGAGTGCTGGAAATATGTGGTGAATAGCCCTGATGACTACCCAGTTCTATCACACAACACGTAGTTAATTTAGTTTCCCTTTGACATGCAAAAAAAAATTTACCTCTTTCCTAAGGGATTATAACCCCAAATTTTAACCAACTGACTGTATCCTACTTCAAGTCCAGGATCTCTTAGTGATGCCTTTGGTCACCTAGGTCTTGACATGTACCCTGTTATTACAGAGACTTATACATTCATAAAGTAAGTTGTTTGTTTCTCCTTACACCCTTTATAACAGTATACCAAGGTCAGGATGGCCCCAGTAGACATTCAGATGAAGGAAAAATGCAAGATACATTCATCACTGGTATACAGCAAGGGCAA
Source organism: Colobus angolensis palliatus (assembly GCF_000951035.1). Taxonomy (NCBI): domain Eukaryota; kingdom Metazoa; phylum Chordata; class Mammalia; order Primates; family Cercopithecidae; genus Colobus; species Colobus angolensis. The sequence continues at coordinate 7,771,190 of NW_012115311.1, read as the reverse complement.
AGATGTTGCAATGGCTCTCTACCCTTGGAACAAGGCATGCTATACAGTCATCCCTCAATATCTGTGGGAGATTAGTTTCAAGACACCCTGCAAATAGCAAAATCCATGGATGCTCAAGTCCCTTATATAAATGGTATAGTATTTGCATATAACCTATGCACATCTTCCTGTACAATTGTTATACTGCATTGTTTTACAAGTTTGTATTTTTTATTGTGGTGGTGTTATGTTTATCACTTTTTTTTCCCCCAAATATATTCCATCTGAGGTTGGTTGAATTTGAGATGCAGAACCTGTGGATATGCAGGGACAACTGTATATGATTAGGTTTCAGATTCTGTTCCTTGGGAAGTGCTCTTCAGTCTGTTGTTTTCTGTAGCTCTTGGCTCCACCTCCTGTGAGGTTTTCTTCCTTTCATTATCCTCCTTGTGTATTGCTAGAATATGCCTTCAGCAGGTGCTGTAACGTTTTCTCAGTCTACTTCTTGCCTGTTGATGTTCAAGGGCCTATGGGTCATTTTCAGTTCCAAACACTCAAAAAGTGTCTTTTAGTGCAGGTTGATAATTATTTTGCTGTATGACTCTCAAACACTGAGATTCTTATCTGTTCAATTACAGTCAGTTTCATATGCCAGTAACCATACTAGTAGTCCTGAAGACTCAAGAGTCTTAATTTTCATATTAGCTATAATTTTTTACTTTCTTGCTGTCACTAGCTACCACTCCCTCCTATCCTTGAATTAATTTTTGCTGCCTGGGCCTGTCAGACGTGGGTGGAAAAATCACCTTTAGATTCTTTTCCCTGAGCTGTCTTAACCAACTTGAAAGACTTACTGGACACTACAACTTAATTTGATATTTACTCTGGGTACCCTAATTTATCCAGGGATTTTTAAAATGGATCTCATGACAAATCCTTAATTTGTTCCTAGATGAAACATTCAGTTTCAATGGGTCATCTTTGCCCAAAGTCCTACTCATTTTCTTCTGTATGAGTTTGAGAAGCAGTTGCCTTTTTAATGCCAAATTCTCGAATTTCTGGGCCCTCTCCATGTTTTTTACATTATACTTACAAACGAGCCACTACTTTTTTGAGCTCATTTCTTTCTCAGAGAACTATTTCTAGCATAGTCAACTGGAGCTGACACATACTACTTACTGTTTTTCAATCTCTTCTCAATCTTGCTACCTGTTCATTATGTTTGTAATCTTCCTAAAAAGTTCATTTAGGCCAGATTTTTCCAACTGCTTTTCTATTGCATAGCATGAATTACCATTTTTGTAACCTCCAGTATCAGTTTTCTCACTGCTGTCATCCAGCCCCTCAACTAATACACATAACTAATTTTCTTTGTTATGAAATTACCCAATTTCTGGTAATAATATCTGTATCAATCAGATAAGCAAGGTTATGCTGAGATTAAAAAGCAAACAAACAGAAAACTCTGTGGCTTAACACAACATAAGTTTATTGTTCCCTCAAAGTTTATTATAGACCTGCACAAGGCTCTAATACAGGTGGGTAACAGGCAGAGGTTGGAACAGTTTGGAGGGCTCAGAAGAAGACAGGAAGATGTGGGAAAATTTGGAACTTCTAGAGACTTGTTGAATGGTTTTGACCAAAATGCTGATAGTGATATGGACAATGAAGTCCAGGCTGAGGTAGTCTCAGATGAAGATGAGGAACTTACTGGGAACTGGAATAAAGGTCACTTTTGCTATGCTTTAGCAAAGAAACTGGCAGCATTTTACCCCTGCCCTAGAGATCTGTGGAACTTTGAACTTGAGAAAGATGATCTGAAATTGAAACTTATGTTTAAAAGGGAAGCAGAACATAAAAGTTTGGAAAATTTGCAGCCTGACCATGTAGTAAGACAGAAAAATCCATTTTCTGGGGAGAAATTCAAGTCAAATTTGCGTAGGTAATGAAGAGTGTAATGTTAATTGCCTAGACAATGGGGAAAATGTCTCCAGGGCATGTCAGAGATCTGGACGGTAGTCCCTACCATCACAGACCTGGAGGCCTAGGAGGGAAAAATGGTTTCATGGGCTGAGCCCAGGACCCCACTGCTCTGTGCAACCTCAGGACTTTGTACGTCTATCCCAGCTACTTCATTCAACTCCAGTCATGGCTAAAAGGGGCCAAGGTACAGCTTGAACTGTTGCTTCAGAGAATGCAAGTCCCAAACCTTGGTGGCTTCCACATGGTGCACACAAGTCAAGATTTGAGATTTAAGAACCTCTGCCTAGATTTCAGAGGATGTATGGAAATGTCTGAATGCCCAGGCAGAAGTTTGCTGCAGAGGCAGAGCCCTCATAGAGAACCTCTGCTAGGGCAGTACAAGAGGGAAATGTGGGGTGGGAGAGAGTCCCCACTGAGGCATTGCCTAGTGGAACTGTGAAAAGAAGGCCATCATCCTCCAGATCCCAGAAGGATAGATTGACTAACAGCTTGCACTGTGCACCTGAAAAAGCCCCAGACACGCAACACCAGCCTGTGAAAGCAGCTGGGAGAGGGGCTATCCGCTGCAAAGCTACAGGGGCAGAGCTGCCCAAGACCATGGAAACCTACCTCTTGTATCAGCATGACCTGGATGTGAGACATAGAGTTAAAGGACATCATTTTGGAGTTTTAAGGTTTAATGACTTCCCTGTTGGCACCTTTGTTTTGGCCAATCTCTCCCATTTGTGGTGGGAATATTTACCCAATGCCTGTACCCCGATTGTACCTTGGAAGTAACTAACTTGCTTTTGGTTTTACAGGCTTATAAACAGAAGGGACTTGACTTGTCTTAAATGAGTCTTTTAACTTGGACTTTTAAGTTAATGGTGGAATGAGTTAAGACTTTGGGGGATTGTTGGGAAGGCATGATTGGTTTTGAAATGTATAAAGGACATGAGTGAGAGGGGCTAGGGCAAAATGATGTGATTTGGCTCTATGTCCCCGCTAAAATCTCATCTCAAAATGTAATCCCCATCTGCCAGAGAAGGAAGTGATTGGATTATGGAGCAGTTTTCCCCATGCTATTCTCGTGATAGTGAGTGGATTATCACCAGATCTAATGGTTTTTTAAATGGTAGTTTTTCCTGCACTCTCATAAGCTCTCCCACTGCCATGTACGATATGCCTGTTTTCCTTTCCACTATGATTGTAAGTTTCCTGAAGCCTCTCAAGCCATGAGGAACTGAATTAATTAAACTTCTTTTCTTTATAAATCACTCAGTCTTGGGAAGTTCTTTATAGCAGTGTGAAAATGAACTAATACAATTACCTTTTTACTTTTAACTCCTTTACCTTTCCTTAGACTCTCCAAACTCCCCACTAGCATTTAGTAGATTAACTCATTTTCAAAGTTTAGTTCAGGTGTTATCTCATTGAAGCAAAATAATTATGATAGCTCTCAGTAAGCATGTATTATGTTCTAAATAGCTATGTATTTTTTTTTTTAAGATGGAGTCTCGCTCTGTCACCCAGGCTGGAGTGCAGTAGTGCAATCTCGGCTCGCTGCAATCTCTGCCTCCTGGGTTCAAGCAATTCTCCTGCCTCAGCCTTCTGAGTAGCTGGGATTACAGGTGCACGCCACAATGCCCAGCTAATTTTTGTATTTTTAGTAGACACAGGGTTTCGCCATGTTGGTCAGGCTGGTCTTGAATGCCTGACCTCATGATCCACCTGCCTCAGCCTCCCAAAGTGCTGCGATTACAGGTGTGAGCCACCGCGCCTGGCCAGCTGTATATTATTTAATTTAGTTTACACAATAACTCCACAAAGTTGGTCTTAATATAATCATTATATATGAAAAAAGTGCATCTTTCATTTAACTAACTGTCCTAAGTTCATACAATTAGTAAGTTGTTGGGTTAGAACTCAAGTCCAAGTGAGTTCAAAATTTGAAGCCTATGGTTTTAACCACCATTCTACCTCACTCTAATGTGATTTACATGTCCTGTGTGTGACTCTTGCATCACACTTATAATGCACTGTGTTTGATTATTCTCTGCCCATCTTTCTCTCCAACTATAATCTTCTTGATTGCAGACACTATGTAATCAATGCCAAGCATGGAGCATGGCATTTCGAGACATTGAGCATATACTTGCTAATATTAAAATGTGATAAATTACTGAGTTAAATTAAGATTCTGTAACAGATTTTTACTTGGATTTCTGCATTAGTTTTCTTTTGCAGTGAAAAGAATGATCACAAATTTAGTGATTTTTAAAAAGCATGTATTTATTATCTCCTGGTTTCTGTGGCCCAGAAGTCAAGCACAGTTTAACTGAGTTCTCTGTTCAGAATGTCACAAAATTGCATTCAAGGTGTCAGACTAGCTGTGTTTCTCTATTGAATTAGAGGTCTTCTAAGCTTAAGTAGCTGGAAGAATTCAGTTCCTTGTGGTTGTAGGGCCCAAGGCCCAATTTCTTGCTGTCTGTCAACTGGGTACCTCTCAGGTTCTAGAGGCTCCTGCACTTATTGTCCATATGGCCTGTTCATAGCTCTTACAATGTGGCAACTGGGTCCTGTAAAGCCAGCCAGAGAAGCCATTGCTCTAGTCTACTGAGATGAAGTCTTATATAAAGTAACATAATTATGGGGGTGACTATGCCATATTCTATTTGCTAGAAGCAAGTTGCAGGTTTCTCCTACATTCAAGGGGAGGGAATTATACAAGGACATGATTCATTGGGGGTTATTTTAGAATTCTGCCTCTCATAATTCCTTTTTCTCCTTTAAGTCTATTCATTTTTCTCTGCTGATGTTAGTGACAGAAAAATTTTCCCATATTTTTATCACTCGAACTGGTTCTTCCTTGCATAGTTTTTTTCTTAGACCTTAACTGCTATTTGAATAACGTCCAGATTGCATTGATACATTAAAACTCTCCACGTTCCCTAACAATATGACATCACCACTGTTAATATTCCAATGTAAATTCATAATGCTGTCATATGTATGGTATATTGAAAATTATAACTGTGTAATTTTAAACAAAAACAGGTTCACTGCAATCCTATTTTACAACTTACTTTTTAATTTAATAATATATAATGAACATTCTAACACCATTAAATTTTCTTTTATAGCATAATTTGTAATTTCTGTGCAGTAGTGTATCATACAGATAACATGCAATTTATTTAATTGGTTCACTATTATTGAACATTTATACTATTGCCACTATTTTACTATTGTGAAACCTCTTTTATACACTCTCCCATAGTTATTTCTGCCTGTAATCATGATTATTTTTGGTAAGACAAATTCTTAAAAGTAAATTTTTGTGCATCAAAGAATATGTGCATTTTTAAGTTATTTGATTTACCAAATTGTACTCCAGAAATTTACAGTTTAGACAGCAGCGCCTAAGGAAACCCAACATGGAGAATTATGTGTGTGTACACGTGTGTGTTTTCTATTACTTTTCTAGCATGTTGCTATTTTTCAAGTTATATGACTAATACATGTTTTTTAAACAGGGAATTGCTTTTCTAAATGCATCCTTCTGAGGTAGCCAGTGTTAACAATTTGCTGTAAAACCCCCCAAACCATCCTTATTGGATGTGTTTATATATTTCAATGTAATAGTTGAAAAATGGCATCTCACTGTTGCTTTGATTTGGTTTTCTGGACTTACTAGTGAGGCTAAACATGTCTTTATCAGTCTTGGTAAATTTCACGTTTTGTTTGTTGTTTTTGGTTCATTTCTTTTCAGTTGCTATTAACCATTATGGAGTCAACCATTCACAGCCCTTAGATGCTCCAGTTTCAGTATTGTTCATAACTGTTACATTTCAGGTTGTTTCCCTTTGCTTCACAAAATCTCATTTTTGCACATTATTTCACAGCACAAATAACTTGAGTGTGAGGCATAAACACTTTTAATGTAGACCAAAGAACATTTGAAAAATATCTTTGGATTATAAAATATTTCAGTTCCCAAGTGACAGCTCATTTATTTCAAACAAAACTCATTATCACATAATTCTAATCTATTGAAAGTATTTAAGATATACCCCAAGTTATTATTATAAGATTTCAACTATATTACAAAAAATTATTTAAAATGTGTTCAAAAGACAATATTACTTTTGTTCTTGTGCATTATTTTCTCTCTTGGATATTTCATGCCTCTGTTATATTCTTGGTTTTACTATTAAGCCTGAAAGAGTTCATATACTTCCTAAAATTTCCCAGATACAACACTAGGAGTAAAATGTGTGCTGTGAGAAGCTGACATATTTCCTATTAGCATAGTGACAAAGCTAATGTATGAAGGCATGCTGAATTTTCAGAGGGTAGATTTTCCTTTTGGTTCTTTGATTTGTAAAACTCCAAAGTGCTTCTGTGAAGAGCATCAGATTTAGTGAAAGAGATGAAAGGTAACAGGCAGAGCTTAGTAGAGTTAGCTTTCAAAGCAGTTTTTGTTTTCCCTGGAAATGGGTTATGGAATCTAATTTTCAATTTTATAAATCTGTGTGGAAGACAAGGAAATTAAGGAGTTGTCTGTTCTTTATTGATCATGCTATATCTTGCTTTAGCTGCATCAATCTGCACCAGGGTTTTCTTTCATTCTCTAGTTCTGTGTGTTGCATGCTGGATTACTTCAGCATAACTTTTTAAATTTTTTTACAACTTAAAAAGAATACTAGGACTGCTGTTTACTGCTAAGAGAAATTGATTTCAAGTGTGAAAATGATAGGAGAGCTTATTATCAGTGACTAAGAGATATTCAAATTCAGCACAGAAAGAAATGGGATCACAGACCTCAGCGATGAAGACATGCAAGAAGAAAGCTGGGAGAACAAACTGTATTCAGTTTTGGGAATTAAGAAATCTTTTGAGCACAGCAAAAGAGGAAAATACTTCCAAAGCCCATGAATGGAAGAAAGCAACTGAAATTTCAAAGAGACATGGTAAATGTAGCATGCAGGTAGAAATATACTATGAGATTATTTTGAAGACTTGTCTGCATTCCCATAACGTTTTATACTGAAAATAAAAGACCTTTAGAAATGCATATAGGGAAAAGAGAAAGAAAGTGTTGATGATGATGTTCCCCCAACAGTAACCTTCAATTGTAGGATAGGGTGTCTTCTTAGTAGTCACCTCTTTGCTTGTACTGCACTGCTTTACTCTTAGCAAGAACATTCTCTTCTCTCACAACTACAGGATTGCTTAAAAGTCACACTAGAAAATGATTTCAGTGTAAGTACAGCTGAGAAATGTAATTAGAATTTCTTTAAAACCTAATGGAAATTGGGCCAACCCTAAGAAAGCCATCACCCTCGAGAAAGGAGGTAAAGTAAACATAGTTACAAAAGCAAACTAAAACCAAAGAGAGCCCAACACTCTTCTGTGTATCAGGCAGAGGAGAGCTTTCCTTTCCCGCTGCATATGGGTGCCTTACCCTTGTGCTGTAGACCCCCCACTTCTTTACCAGCAAGGGGTGACTAATTTTATGAGCAGTGTTCATTTGAACATGTAGCGTGTTACAGGTATGAAAAATACATCTCATCTCCTGATGGACATACTTTGGACTAATATTGAAATGTTTTAAAAATGTACTGCTTTATATTGTTTGTTTCCTGTCTAAGAAATCTTAACCTACCCAAAAGTGGTGAAGATTTTCTCCTATTTACTTGTAGAATTTCATGGCTTTAGATTTCATGATGAGGCCTATAATCTGTTCTTAATTAACTAATTTATGTATAATATAAAATTAAAACATGATTTTTCCCCCAAATGAATATGTACTTGTTCCACTATCATTTGTTGGATGTCTACTCCTCCCTCCTCCATGGAGTTCCAATATTATTTCATCACTACTAAAAATGTCTGCTGTTTGAATAACAAAGACAACATTAAGAAAATGAAAAGGCGAGCCACCAACAGAAAGAAAATATTCACAATACGCACATGTAACAAAGGACATATATCTCAAATGCATACGGAGTTCTGATAACTCAATCATAAGAAGAAAAGAATGCAACAAAAATGGGTAACAGATTTTAGTAGAAATGTCACAAGATATGCAAATGATTAATAAGCACATAAAAAGATGCTCAACATCATTAGTCATTAAAATAATACAAATGAGTATCAGAAAGAGATACCACTGCACATCCAGGAGAATGATGAAAGTAAAAAAGCATGATAATGCCAAGTGCTGGTGAGGATGTATGTAGAGTTTTGAATATTGACTTTTATTAAATTTATCCTCAATTAACACTCAAAGTGTTCTGGACATTCTGGACACCAAAAATCTTTTCTTAATTAACCAATTTGTTGTAGTAAATACAAAGAGAAGATGTAAGAAATTTTACATAATAGATTATGATACTGCTATCTGTTAAAGATAAGTTTATGACATTTGAGCTTGGTAACTATGTTGCCCAGTGTTTACTTGAAAAAATATGGATATCCACAACTTAGGATGGTTCAACTTACAATTTATCAATGGTGCAACAATGATACACATTCAATAGAAACTGTATTTTGAGTATCCACACAACCATTCTGTTTTCTACTTTTACGATAGTATTGAATAATTTACAAAAGATAGTCAAGACTTTATTATAAAACAGACTCTGTGTTAGATGATTTTTCCCAGCTGTATGCCAATGTAAGTGTCTGGGCCATTGTTAAGGTAGGCTGGGTTAAACTATGATGTTTGGTAGGTTAGGTGTATTAAATGCATTTTTGACATGGTATTTTCATGGGCTTATTGGGACCAATTCCCATCATAAATCAAGAAGCATCTGTGCTTAATTATACTAACAGTCTGTATAACATACGAATTTGGTAACTAAACCAGTGTTAGGATGATGACTCAGTGAATTTGAATAGCATATATTTATCAAGATTTTAATCTTTTATACTATTGTTTCTATGGGGAAATTAGATGCTATTTTTTAGTGTTATTTAATTTCAGCAGAGGGTGCTATGACAAATTGATATTCACATGCAAAAGAATGATATTGGGTCCTTACCTCACACCACATACAAAAATTAACTCAAAAAGGATCAAAGACTTAAAAGTAGAAGGTAAAATCTTTAAAAGAAAACTTAGGGATAAATCTTTATGACCTTAAATTTGTCAATGGTTTCTTCCATATGACAGAAAAAGCATGAATAATAAAACATAGATAAATTGGTGCATTAGGGTTCTCTAGAGAAAAAGAAAAAATAGGAGACATAGAAGTATATACAGAAAGAGAGCCACTATGAAGGATTGACTTATGCAGTTATGGAGGCTGAAAAGTCCCATGATCTGCCATCTATAAACTGGAAGCCTGGGAAAGCTGGTGGTTCAGTTCCAGTAGAGAACCAGGCAGCCAATAGTGTAAGTCCCAGTCCTAGTCCAGAGTCCTGAGAACGAAGTGCACTGATATTCAAGGGCAGGAGAAGCAAGGAGAGCAAATTTTCCTTTCCTTTGTCTTCTTGTTCTATTCTGGCCCTCAATAGATTAGATGATTCCCACCTACATTGGTGAGGGCAAACTTATTTACTCAAAAGTTAATCTTTTATGAAAACATCCTCACAGACATACCCAGAAATAATACCAGTTATCTGGGCATCCCTTAACCCACTCAAGCTGACACATAACAATAACCATCATAATTGGCCTTTATCAAAATGAAAAATGTTTCTGCTTCAAAGGGCACTATCCAGAAAGTTAAAAGACAACCCACAGAATGAAATAAAATATTTGAAATGTATATATCCAATAAGGAACATGTGTCTAGAATATATAAGGACTTCTGCAAGTCAATCATAAAAAGACCACCAAATTTAAAAATAGGCAAAAGATGCAAATAGGGATTTCTCAAAAGAGATAGAAATGACCAATGAGGTCATTAAAAAGGTTCAACATCATTTGTCATTAGGAAAACACACATCAAAACCACAATGAGATACTGCTTCATACCCATTAGGATGGCTATAATCAAAAAGAGATGTAAAAAGTAATATTGGCAAGGATATACAGAAATCAGAACCCTCATAAACTGCTGGTGGGGATTTAAAAAATGATGCAGTGACTTTGGAAAACATTCTGGCACTTCCTCAGAAAGTTAAACATAAAATTATAATTTGATCCAGCAATTCCATTCCTAGCTATATACCTGAGAGTAATAAAGACATATATCCACACAAACACTTGTACACAAGTGCTCATAGCAGCATTATTTACAATAGCCAGGAGGTAGCCCAAATGTTCATGAACTGACAAAAACATAAACAAAATGTAAATGTGGTATATGCATAGAATAGAATATTATTCAGTCATTAAAAGAAAGGAGATTCTGTCACTTGCTCCAACATAGATGAATCTTGACAATATTATGCTAAGTGAAAGAAGTCAGGCATAGAGGACAGCATATTATATGACTCCATTTATGTGTAATGTTCAGAAAAGGCAAATCCATAGAGACATAAAGTAGATTAGTGGTTGTCTAGTGATAGCTTAATGCTAGGGGAGGGAGCAGAGATGGATGTATTGGAGAGCAATTCATGGGACATGATTTTTTTGGTGCTGGGGTGGTGATGAAAATGTTCAAATTGGTTGTGTTGATGGCTACACAGTTTACTCATTTACACATGTACGTGAGTACATTTAGAGTACATGTGTAAAATTTAATAAAATTCACAGTACAGTTGTTCTCTGAATATGTAAAAAAACTATTGAATTTTACACATGAACCCTAAATGAGTATATTTTTATGACAGCTTGATTGAGATAATTTAGACACTGTAAAATGAACTCTTTTAGGGTACATTTTATGGTATCTAAATACCACAAATATATAACCTAGATACCATAAAATGTACCCTAAATGAGTCTATTTTATGGTATCTATCTCAATAAAGCTGTTATAAAAATAATTTTATTTGTCTTATTTTGAATTATAATACTTTCTGGCAAGATAAGTCAGTATAAATACAAGGTTGATCTATAGCATTTTAAAAACGCAATAGCTTTGAGATGCTCACATATATTTTTTGAAATTATTGGACATTATGATGTAGATCTTTTCAAAAGAGGAATGTAGGAAGAGGTTTGCAATTTTTAGGTTATGGTGGATGTGAGTTTTTGTGGAATACACTCATTATTAAGTTGTGATGAAGTGTCTTATTATCACTGGTACTCAAATATTTAGACTCTTACATAATTAAGGTAAAAATTTGTACCTTAGATATTGCCTATTTTCAGGAAAAACTGTTACATGGGAACACATACACACACATACATTAGATGGGATTGTTCAATGGAAAAGATCTAGAATGGGGAAAGCACCCATGGGCCAGGATGAGATTCTGGAGAACAACTCGCAAGTTTCATGTAAGTACTCATGAACATGAAAATGCGAGTTTCCTGCCATCCTGAGAAATTCCTGTAAGCCTGCCACTCCTACGGCGTGCTCATGGACTATTTCATGTCTTAAGTTACAAATGGATCTACAATAAACCTTAAAAGACCAATATTATGTATCAATGTTGGTCACATAAGACCCACAATGTAAGGATTTTTAAGGGCAACCTGAAACTGAAAGTAGTCTGCTCTTGAAGCACAAAATCTAACACTCCTTTGAGAAAAACAAAGCATAAACCCCACACCAAGAATGACAATGAGGTGCCAACGTGGTACTGAACTCCAGAATTGGCTGAGGGTGAAGGGAGTGATACAATCAAACAGCTCCTTGAAAGGTTGGAAGCAGCCTGCTGACCTGGTTTCTTGTGTAATTTCACCATCGCAGCTTCAGAAAATCACAGGAATGAAAGCCCCAGTCGTGGCACATGGTCAGTTGCCCTGACTGGGCATCTCTGGAGGTGATACAGGATGGGTGAAGGCAGAACACCTCACTGGCTTCTGGATAGTGTGCGCAAATGGGGCTACCTCAATCGGGAGAGAATAAAGAGTTTAAGGGAACTCTGAGGTTCAATTTTAAACAATGTGGCACAGTTGTGAACTGCTGAGAAACAGCAGCAGCAAACAGATTAGGCATCTGTGAAGATGAAGGAGCTCCCTTTGAACAAAGGCTTCAGGCGGAATTGAGTCTAAGTGGCCAACTCTCAGACACCTGTGGATTTGGAAAACAGTGTTTGCAGCTATAAATCAAAGCTCTGGTTTTATGTGGACAAAGTGTGGGGATAAACCCTTTGTACTGGTCTTTTAAATTGTGCATGCACACATCACTAGTATCGCCTTTTAACGAACAGACAACAGTAAATTCTGGGACTCTTTAAGCATTGTTTTGATGCTTTCAATATTGCCCATAGGGTGTTACATTAATGAGTTCTTCAGAGGTATGAAAAAATAAAAATATTAAGAGAATTTGGGAGAGGACCAACATACATCTCTCCACCAGAAATTTGTGTTAAATATTCTTTTGTAACTAGAGAGATTTTCTAATGAAAAAACAAATTGAGAATTGGACACTTCTCTTTGAAATGAGACCTCTTTGAAAATTGCTCTAAAAATGATGGAAACAATTATTTGACCATAGACCAGTTTTCAGACTCAGGTTAGCATTATTGAAAACAGAGTAAAACACATTTACGTTCAAATTAAGTTAAAACATTTATTTGTTTTCATTTTTACAAAGATTTACAGTATATGAACTCTTTTATTGAAAAATTACTTGAGCTAACCAAAAAGTCAAGGTCAATGTAAAGAATAAGATGGGTTATCTGTGTAGGTTGTAATGTCCTATACAAAAATAGTTCTGCAATCACTTTTCAGCCTTCCTTTTCCACTTAGTAGCTGGCTTCTTTTTTGAGGCAAGCACTTGTCCAAGAATGATTGGATCAGTTAGAGGACAAATCCTTAAAAAGATCCACCTTGCCTGATGATTTTAGAGGAGTCTGTCCTATTTTCCTTGCTGTCTTGTTTACTTGACCTTCTCAGTTGCTAAATAAGAGTGGATTTAATGAAGAGAGGGCTTTTATTTATCATTCTAGTGCCAAGTTCTTTGTCAAGGGACAGGTCTTTCTCTTAGGGAGGAATACTCAGGCAACTATCCTGAGAATTTGCAACTCAACTCTGTGATAGTCAAGATTTCCCAAGAGAAGTTATTCTCCCATATTATGGTGTTACTTTTTCTATGATGAATTTTGCAAAGGTAAAGTGGATAAAAGAATCAGAGCACTTAATTATCCTTCAGGGGAAAAAAGCAGTCTTTTCCCTTTGATAATTATCTCAGTTTTCAAATTAATTTCAACAATGAGCACTTGGTCTCATGCAGAACTTTTAAATAAAGCTGGAAGAAAATTTTAACTAGAAATGTAAAAATGCTCACTACTAGGGTTAGTTATTGTAAAAGATCATTATTTGGGTGATAGCTTATACAGCAATTTGAAAGATATGTTTTATTTCTGTCCAATGAATACATGTACATGATTTTAAAGACAAATGCACTATAGAATGTAATATAAAGAAATACCAGTACCCCTTGTCCTGCATATGGTTAGAAAGGATTTAGCTTTTAAAAATATACTCTCTTCCCCTCCCCCAGGTAATTGCATTCTCTTATCTTCCCAATATAGCTATGTCAAAAATTCTACAAAATTATTAGTCACTCCTCAGCCACATGACATCCATGATTACATTTTCTTTTTTAGGTAAAACTTGTTGAATTCCCTTCAGTTGGTAATTGCCTCCGTTTAATTTTTGCTTTGGTTCTTAATGCCCTAGGGGTAGTTTATCTTTGCCAGAAATGTAACTTTCCCCTCAGTAGATTCAAGGTAACAGGTAATACAGCCTTCACTTGTGGTCTTGTGGTGTGTGTGTGTGTGTGTGTGTGTGTGTGTGTGTGTGTGTGTATTTTATTCTTTTTTCTTAGAGATGTAACTCCTGGAGCCTTTGGTCCATATGCACCAATTGATAGTGGCTGTTCCTTTGGCTTACTATAAGCCGTCAATACTAGAATACCCTTCTTTCTGCTGTGTTAGACTTCTTGTGTTCTGAAACCCAGTTTTTCACATTCTTGGTTTCCTCCCTTATTTTCATTAAGTACCTCCTCCAGTAACTCCATAAGGTAAGGTGCCTAAAAGGTAAACTTTTTGGAATATTTGTTTGATTGACAATTTTCCCAGATATACCATTCCATGTTATAAATAGTAATTTCTTAACTTTGAGACATTTACTTCCCACATTACCAGTCATGGGTTATTAGGTCATGATTATTAGCGGCTAGGTCTTATATCTGCTTAGGAAGATAGAGCACTACTGAGTGACTATGGCATCCTATGGAGAACTTCAATATTTGGTCATACATGAAGAGCTCTTGGTTTTGCAGCTCCACCAGCCCTCTTTGAAGTGATCTACATGTTAGAAATAATTTTTCCTCGTAATTTTGAAGGCCTCCCACCACTATTTTCTAATTTCCACTGTTGTTTTTAGGATACTTCCTAATGTCATTTTTATTCATGACTCTTTATATGTTACCCACTATTTTTCTTTCTGGCAGGGTTTTGCTTTTTCTTTTGCCTTAGTATTATGAAATTTCATTAAGACATGCTCTTTCAGGAAGATAAGAACTTTTATTATTCTGAGCATTCAATTTGGAAATTTGTATTATTCCATTCTGAGGAATTTTCTTGAGATTTTTATTTAATCACTCCCTCCTTTCTATTTTCACTTTTCTCTCTTTCTGGTGTTTTTAATTAGTATAATATTGGAAGTCCTGATCCTTCTTTCCTTGTATTTTGCATTCCTTTTTTCCTTGTATTTTGTATCTCTTTGTGAGTTTTTCTTCTCTCTGAAATATCTATTAAATCGTGGCCTTCAACTCTTCTATTGAGTTCTGTTGTTTAAATTTTTGCATTCTGTTTTTATCTTCTAAGAATTCTCTATTGTCCGAATAATTCTTTTTAAATAGCATCCCTTCCTGCATGCCATTTCTTCTCTTCTATCTCTGAGAATATTGTAGTTCTAAAAAGATTTTTTTCTGCTCTGTTTGCTGTCTTGCAGTTCTCCTTTTTCGTTGTTTCAAATCCGTTTGTTCCTTTATGTTAGACTTTTCTCGTGATCACATTTAAAACAGACATAAAAACGTATTTATGGGTGTGCCTTGTTAACTGCTGAGCTTCAATATAGGGTGACTGGTGGTGGCCCAGCTATTTTGTTCCAGGCCTTCATTTGTGTGTTTCTGTTGGTCTTTTACCATGGGAAGATCAGTTTTCTTAGTTTGTTGCTTTAGAGACATAAAATCCAGCTGCTCCTTTCCTGGAAGCTGAGTGATGAAGGTTGCTGAATGTCTCAAGATTCCGTATGTCAAAGTTCACATAACTTCCCTGTTTTTAACACAGCCCTGCATCTTTGCTCTTAGCTGTATCTCTTGTGAGCAACCTAACATCCTTTCAGGTTAAATTCTCCAGGGTAAAATTCCAAACTTCAGCTGTGTTGGGAAAGGATGATTGCAAGAGTGAAGTTCAATTCTCCCTTTAAAAATGTAACCAGTCCTTCAACTTATCCTTCTGTTTGCAGACACTGCCCCTCCCCTTTTAGAAGAACTTATTTCTGCCATTTCCAGAGCATTTTGGAGGACTTGAAGGTGAACATCAATTTGCTCTCATTAATGCCTCCTCCACTTTAGAATTAGATTGTAGTTTTCTCTGAGATTGGGAGTCAGTTACCGCTCATAATCTATCTTCCAGTTTTTCGATTTTGTTTTTATCTCTTGTATGTTCTGTCTCCGTTCCTATTCTGCTTGCCTTCCTGGGTTTTCTTTCCTATGTCTTTTACTTTAAAGTTAATTTAAAAGGCAGTGGAGATAGACTGTGTGTTCCATCGTCTTGCTTAACTAGAAGTCCTGACATGTGGAAATAGCAGTGTACCTCTTGAAAAACCTAAGCACTGGGGAATTCTCTTCATTGACAGTGTGAAGAGAGTCTCATGCACCAAGTAACATAATTTTGCTTTAAGTTAGAGATTAAAGCAGTACCATGGACGAGATTTATTTTTAAAAAGGTAATTTTCACATCAAGTGACAGCCATGAAGAATCATAAAGACCTTGAAACTACGGTCAAGGTGTGGAAAATTTCAAGGATAGAGAAGAAGAGGTTTTGGTTTTTTTTTTGGATCGCACTATTTGTCTCAATATTCGTATATCATGACAACCTCTTATTGTACAGTTGTTTTATGAGTTTAATAAAATTTCCATCATGTTTGATATAAAGCAGCATGGACTTGGCTGGTATGTTATGCAGTTAGTCATTATGCTACCACTGTGGGGTAACCTCAGAAGGTCTAAAAGAGACTCAAATTTTGTTATATTATAGAAAATGCCCCCAAAATACCTTTCTGGGATGAGTCTAAAAGCCAGTGAGATGGAAGTCTTTCTGCTGAAATTATCTTATAAACAACGACAACCAACTAGTCAGTTGTGTTGACGCTGGTGGATGTTCTTCCTGTGGGACTTTTCTGGAGGTAGGTCAGTGTGTCACACTGCAGCACCCAGCAGATATGTGGCTTCTGGGCCATCATCCTGGACTCCTGTGTTCCCAATCTAGTTCCTCCACATGTCCCCACACTCTATTCCCTCTGAACTCAGATCAAAACCTCAGAACCTTTCTTTTGGTTGGCACCTATTGCCTAACTCCTAACATATTGGAGTTGACTTGTAAGCTGATCCCTATTTGCCATTCTTTACCTGGAAAAAGCTGGAAACCTGAAGAACGTACAAAGTTTAAAAAAAATTATCCTCAGAAATAAAGATAACATGAAGCTCTTAAGATTTTAGAAAATCGGGAGCTGTAGACTAAAGTTTGTTGCTGTAAGAAAGTTTAAAGTTTTCCCAGATTTTGTTTTATTTTCCCAAAGATATAGCCAGTAGGATACTGAAAGTAAAAAAAAAAAAAAAAAAAGGCTATCATGCAACCTCCAGGGATAGTCGAAAGGTGGGAACCTTCTGAGTCACAATTCAAAACCAGGCTGGTAGATACATATTCTCTAAAAGAGTGCATCAGGACAGTTGTACAGAGGGTCCTGGAATTTGCAACTACAAGAAAAGGGTCACTTAAGGGACCAACACATCTAAGGAGACTCTCATTGGTCAAGATGAGGCATAAAGGTTCATACTAATTAGAGGATATATAAATGGATTCAACCGATTATTTGATCCAATTAAAATCAGCCATATTAAATTCTTTTAAACATAGAAAAGTAACTTTTCATACTGATCTTAAGCAACCCAAATATCCACAAGTTCCATGAGAGTACACATGAAGTAACAGTAGTATTGATATAAGTATTATTAAGTATGGCTTCTTGTTAAACCCCTGATGGGACTTTAGCACTTTCTGTCACCTGGAAGTTTCTCTTTCTCTAAAAGCTGCTCATAGCAGGGTCTAGTCTTCCTGGATCTCCTGCTCTGCTTCTTTTTCTTTTTTGTATTTCTGTTTCTTGTAGTTAATAATTATTAAGTACTTGCTTTGCGTCAGATATTGTGATCAAAGCTTGCCAAGCACTATCTCAGTTAATCTTCATACTGAGCTTATGACACAGGAGTCATTATTCCCCTTGGTGTATATGTCAGAGAACAGAAAGTCTGGAGTTGTTAAGCAATTGGCCACTCGACTAAAGTAGAGTGGTGTGGAGCCTGGACTCACTGGTAGAGTTTTTCTAGTGGCAAAGCCTGTGCTTTCTGTGACTAGGATACAGAGGCCTGTTGGTGAAGGCCTCTCCTCATGGTCATTGCTACAGGAGGGGATGGTCTTGGGGCTGCGCCCTCCCATCCTTGTCCAAGCACAGCCTTTTCTACTCCTGAGAGTCCTCAGACTGACCTGACCTATAGTCAGACTGCAGGACCTCTGAGGCAACTATTCTTGTACCTTCAGGCATCAGGCTCCAAAGTCTTTCATAAAAGCAGCTCTTAGTCTTCCTCTAATTCTTTCCTGTCTCCTTCCTATAAGCCCCAGGACTTAAAAAGAAACAAACCACCTGGCAAAAAAAGCTTTCTCTTTACTGCCTCAGTCCAAAATTAATGCTGTGGTGAAAATAGACATCTAGCTCATAAGATCAGAGAACAGCAAGACCCTGAAATTCCATTTCGGACCCAGCTGGGGCGTTTTTCCTTTTATAAGTGAAAACTCTTTCCACGTGTATCTTCCACGCAGAGAAGTAATGGCAAACCCAGGGCTACCACCTGACCATTTAGATCCCATGGGACAAGTAAAACCACCAGGAGAAGGGGAGTGAACTCCAAGAAACTAAATGTAAGTACTTTTTAAATGGATTTTTGATGAGTATTGGGTCAATTTTGGAGCAGTTTTATGCAGGAGCTGGGTATAAAAGTATTGTACATTTGACAAGGCAGAATATTTCTACAAGGAAACATTTTATTCTCGTAATTACATCTTTTTCAGGTGTTTCTAGAGTAAGTCTTTTTAGAATGGTGATGAAAGGCCCAATATAAAAACAAATAAAAAATAAAATAAAATAAAAACAGTGATGCAACAAGAACTTGGCCCCTCAGGTCCAGTGAGACCCTGTAGTACATGAACAGGGTCATGGCCACTCTGTTTCCACAGCAGAGACTGGTTTCCAAGGACAGGCTGAGATCTGCTCTGTCTGCTTCTGTTCTGGGGCTACCTTAGTTCTAAAATCATTTTTGTAGCTTTGGCTGAACACGCAGGGGCTTCAGCAGAGTCTGTGAGTATTGGGGGACTGGCAGGGAGAAGAATTGTTTAAAACGTAGCCACCAAAAGCTGTAAAACAATTGAAATAGGGCAAAAGGACAGGAGTCAAGATATTAAAGAGAAGGATGTGGCCAGGTGTGGTGGCTCATGCCTGTGATCCCAGCACTTTGGGAAGCTCACGCCTGTAAGCTCAGCACTTTGGGAGGCCGAGGCAGATGCGTCACCTGAGGTCAAGAGTTCGAAACCAGCCTGGCCAACATGGTGCAACCCCCATCTCTACTAAAAATACAAAAATTAGCTGGGTGTGGTGGCAGGAACTTGTAATCCCAGCTACCCAGGAGCCTGAGGCAGGAGAATCAGCCTCAGGTTGCAGTGAACCGAGATCGTGCCACGGCACTCCAGCTTGGGTGACAGAGCAAGGCTTTGCCTCAAGAAAAAAATAAAAATTAAGAGAAAGATGTGTTAAAATGATAAATATTTGTATAAGAATATCCAAGTAAAGAGAAATTGATGCACCTGAACGCAAAATGTGGTTGTCAGATAAAGAGGTACGACAAAAAGAGTTCATGATGACTTTAACAGCTTTTATTATTTAATAGAAGAGAAAGTATCAATTCATCAGGAAAGATCAACTGTTTCTTGTGAAGTAATTTTAAGTTCACAATTTCTTGTTACAATTATTTTATTTTATTCCTTTTATTCCCAGTTGCTTTGTTAAATCATGGAGATCAAGGATTATGTGTACTTTCTTTTTGTCTTCATATCCTTAGTAATAAACATAGTGTCCAGAAGAGATATTGATTAATAAGTGAATGAATAAATAATATAATAATGATCAGGAATAAATAGCATATTTTCTAACATATTTAAAGACTTAATAGCCAATTGTACATCTGGGAAAGTATTTCTGTGAGGCACAAAATAATATAATCCAGGCTAAAGTTTTTAGATGCTCTAAGTATAATTATGGACAGAGCTTAGAAATAGGCAAAATCATTGTTAGTAAAATCATCAGAAATCTCAATTTTCTTCAGGAGGTTTTTGTCAAGATTTGGATTGTCAGGAATTGAAGATGGAAATTATAAGTGAGTACTTAAAGTATAGACAGCTTTTCTCTGTTTTTGACCGGAAAGACAATCCATATAACTTAGATTCTAAGCACATAGAAAACAAGGCTGACTGTGATCCCAGCCCTTTGAGAGGCCAAGGCGGGTGGATCATTTGAGGTCAGGAGTTCAAGACCAGCCTGGCCACCATGGTGAGTCAGGAGTTTTTCCTGCAGATGGATTCGAGGTCTCAGTAACTTCGAAGAATGAAGCTGTGGACCTTCACGGTGAGTGTTACAGCTCAAAAAGAGTCCACAGACCAGGAGAGTGAGCAGCAGCGCAGTTTATTGAACAAAATGAAAGGAAAACTTCCACGTGGTGGAAGGGTACTTGAAAGGGTTGCCATAGCTGGCTCTGGTGACTAGGGCTTATATCCCTGTATTACCTCCTCCCCTTTCTTTCTTTTTGTCCATTGAGAGTGGTTTTTTTTTCATTCCTCCCTTGGAGTGGTTAATTTTGAATCCTTCACTCGATTGGTTAAGAACTCAAAACCCTGAGTCACAGGGGTCTTTTGTCAAAGTCCCCAAACCGGCCCAGGAAGTCCCACCAACTCTGCCTCTCAATGGTGAAACCCTGTCTGTACTAAAAATACAAAAATTAACTGGGCGTAGTGGTACATGCCTTTACCTCCAGCTAATCAGAAAGCTGAGGCATGAGAATTGCTTGAACCTGGGAGGTAGAGGTAGCAGTGAGCCAAGATCACACCACTGCACTCCAACCTGGGCAACAGAGTGACACTTTGTCTCTAAAAATAAAACAAACAACAACAACAAAAACAAGGGTGACATTTTTGTATTTAAAAAAATCTTAAAATGTAAAAATCTTCAAAATCAAATCTTTGCCCACATGGAAGACCATACCAAATTGCTTATAATACCACAGGATATTTGGAAGTAGATTCAAACCCAAATATTGTAAAATAATTTTAGTTCTGTTTAAATGCTGATGAAAGCCTTGGAGTTCTGCAACACAAAATAAATAACTAGTGTTAGTAGATTCAAAAATGGGATCAAGATTATTGACTTTGGAATCAGATAACTTGAGTTTGAGACCTTGCTTCACACAGCTTCTACCACTCCCGTGACCTTGTGCTAGTTAGAGATAGTAATACCTACTTCACCAGGATGATATGAGGATAAACAGAATAACATGCTAAGCACTTAGCACAGAGCAAGGCATTAGTAGGTATTCCATAGGTAGTCACTGTTATTTCTCTGTAAAAAATAAAAAATAAAAATAAAAAAACGAAGAAAATGGTTAGAGAAAAATGTTGATCTTGCCTGACCTTGGAGGGTCAAGATTATAATGTTAAAATACAAAGAATCTGTAGAATATGTTTTTAAAGGACAATTCAAGTATTAATAGATAATAGTAATATAGATAATAAATAATCGAAATAATAATTTTGGATTTCAAATAAGTAATCTATTAATTGAACTGTTCTCACTCAGAACATCTTATCTGCATAATAGGATACGTGTGTTCCCTATCTGGTCCTGTCTGGGAGGCAGAGATCCAGTCACCTAAAAGCTATGCCACATCACTTAGGTGTAGATTAAAAAGCTAAAGGAATAAGGAACGTCCTGGCTTGATGACATTTTAAAATGTGAATTTGCTCTTTCAAAAGGTCATTACTGTCCATTGTTTCTCGAAGTGGTGTGATAGAAATTTAAAGGAGTGTCCAGAGCATGCCTAACGTAACGCCCTGATTCATAGGTGTGGCTTTTCTTTTATATTAAGGCCAAAATATTTCCTATGGGACTATACATCTCTGAAATGACAGTGCAAGGCTTCTAGAGAGTGATTCCACACACGGTAAATACTGCTTTTGCTTTACTGGTGCTCAGGCAGGTTTGTAAGACTTGGAGAGGTGATTAAGTCCAGGACCTACAGTGCTGGTCTGCACTCCAAGTGGGTCAGAACATACAGGAAGGCTGGTTTGTGGTTTTCCTCCATGCTGTAGACAATGGGTGCCTAACTAAACTTTGCTTTGACTTCTTTGACAGTTCTTCATGTTTCCTATTTAGGGAAGTCACTGTTCACAAACAGACTCACTCTGGCCCCTGAGATAGAAAGGGCCAGGATAGAGAGCAAAGGAGGAAGGGAGTCAAAGGCTGGGAAGAGCAGAGGCTAAGAGATAGATCTGGAGAAGATGTTGATGACCGCTTAGCAATGAACTTTTTGTTGTTGTTGTTGTTTTGTTTTTTTGAGCTGGAGTCTCGCTCTGTCGCCCAGGCTGGAGTGCAGTGGCGTGATCTTGGCTCACTGCAAGCTCAGCCTCCCAGGTTCATGCCATTCTCCTGCCTCAGCCTCCCGAGTAGCTGGGACTACAGGTGCCCACCACCATGCCCAGCTAATTTTTTGTATTTTTAGTAGAGATGGGGTTTCACCGTGTTAGCCAGGATGGTCTCGATCTCCTCACCTTGTGATCCACCCACCACAGGCTCCCAAAGCGCTGGGATTACAGACGTGAGCCACCACGCATAGGCCCAGCAATGAACTGTTTTGATGTTTTGATAAGGTATCATTTGTTTGAAATTCTAGGCTAGTCATCACTAAATTTTACTGGTTGTATTTGTCCATTTTATAACCCTGTTTTGAAACATACTGAGCTAGTGTGGCATTCATTGTCCATTCAATCAGAAGAAAAGAACCACTTTATCAAGGGCTTTATTGCTGGGGTCTGTTCTTATGCAACTGTGGAGCTGGTTAAACCATCTCTGTGAGGCTGTTGCCCTCACATCAGATGCTGGAACTTGCAGTCTACAGGCTGGGAGTCAGGAAGGACACTATAACTAAAATAGAGCTCACCTGATCACGTACGTAAGCTTCTGCACTGATGTAGCAAGATTATGTAAAATAATCGACATCGATGTGACTCAGAATATATTTATATTTTCAGATTATCAACACAGTTTTTTTAATTAAACAAGTTTAAACTACTAAGAGTTAGCTTCAAATCCTTAGAGACTTGTGAACTTCCAGTTTAAGAAACCCTCAGTTAAGAAACATTGTTATAAATGGAAAAAGTCAGACAGACTGGATTCAAATCCTGTCTCAACTACTTATTAGTTGTGATCTGACGTGTTCTTAAAATCTCGACATCTCTATTTCCTCATAAAAAAATAGATAGTAATGCACATATATAAGGCATTGGTTGGAAAATTTCAATGACAAATTCACTAATTCAGTAAATACTTATTCAGAATTTACAATGTGCCAAGACTGCTTCTAGGCCATGGATATATAACAATGAACAAAAGGGGGTAAAAGTCCAGTAAGTGAAGACAGACAAAATACATACATATATATGTATATACACATACATAATGCCAGGTGGTGATGTGGACTAGGAAGAAAAAAAGCAGGACCAGGAGACAGGATGAATGGCAAGGTGGTATTTTATAAATGCAGGTAAGAAGGCTGTGTCAGCTATCAATGGCTGAGTAAAAAATTACCCCAGAAATTATTAGCTTAAAAAATATATATTAATTATCTCACAGTTCCTGTGGATCAAGAATCTGGACAATGATTAGCTTCAGGATATCTCATAAGGTTGCAATCAAGGAGTTGGCAAGGGCTGAGGTCTTATCTGAAGGCCTGAGTAGGTAAAGCTCCACTTACAAGCTCCCTTATGTGGTGGTTGACTAGATTTGATGCCTTGAGAGCTGGTAGACTGAGGGCCTCAGACCTGTGGCTGGACTGTTGGCCAGAGGCTACATTGGGCTTCTTGCCACATGGGCTTCTCCAACATGGCAGCTTATCTCATCAAAGCTTGCAAAAGAGACACCCTGCCACCATGGAAGAAGTAATAATCTTTATAACCGAATTATTTATGTGACAACCCCCCAATGTTGCTATCTGCTGTTGGTGAAAAGCAAATTATTCCAGGAGTGGTAATTATGAATACCTAGAAGTGGGTCTCTGTAGACATGAACTTAGAGGCTGCTTGCCACAGAGGGTCTCCTTATAGAGAAAATATTTATTTCTCTCTTAAATGAATACCAAATTAATTGGAAGAGTAAGACTTATGTATAACTCAGGGAAGAGTTTTCTGTGGAAGAGGAAATAGTAAGTGCAAAGAATTGGAGGTGAGAGTGTCCTTGATGTGTTCAAGGGTCAGGATGAAAACCAGAGTTGCTAAAGAAGCAGGGGAGAGGCAGAGGGTGAAAGAAGTTCAAGAAGTTAGAAAGGCTGATTCATGCAGGGTCTTGAAGGTCATGGGAAAATGTTTGGATGAGATTCTTAATTTATTCTGAATAAGATAAGAAGTCATTAGAAGACCTGAAGGAGTGGAGTCACAGAGAGTATTTGTCTCTGAAAAGGGTCTGGCTGCTGTGGGGATAGTGGTGGGGAAATAAAAGTAAAATAAGGGTCACCGGGTGACAGGCTGAGGCAATGGTCCTGGTGAGTGATGAGGGTTGTTTGCAGGATAGTGGTAATAGTCACTGAAAAATAGAAAGCATTCAATCATTGTCAGTCATAGTATTATTCTTGCCTTTGTTTCTTAGATCCATGAATCTCAAATAATTATGGGTGTGAGTATTGCCTGAGTAATTTGTTTTAAATATAGATATGAGGTTCTCCCTCCAGGGCAATGACTTAGGATGTTTTGAGGGCTGTTTGGGGTTCTTCATGGCTATATGATAAGAAACATTACCTTTCTTCTTATTTTTTATAAAACACAAAGTAAATGTGATATGAAGAATGCCCCTAACTGCAACATACACACTCACACAAACACTGGAATTCCTGAATTCATTCTTTAGTGAAGTCTGACATGCTCTTGGGAACAAGGGTGATTCTGCTGTGAAGCATATAGGGACAGGGCAATAGAGCGAAGTACTTTCCCAACAGTCATTCCTATACTCAAGTTCTCATGAGGAGAGAACAGAGTGGTGGGGATGTATTTTTTTTTTTTCTTTTCCTTTTTTCAAACCTAATTTCTCCAGGTAACTCTCTAAATTCAGAATGATAGATAGATGTGTCTCTGTTTTCATCAAACTTACTGGGTGCCTTAAAAGGAAAGAAGTTGCATAAATTATCAGTACAGGTATTAGAAACTAAAGTTATGTTTCTCTCATGCAATCTTGACAATCACAGCAGATTGTGTTTGACGTGTCATTAATGACACAAGAGTTAGAAAAATGACTTAGTTTTGTGAAAAACTAGATATGTTACTTGGATAACTCGTGTTTACTGTTAAAATGTAAAGTCATGTTCAGTAAAGCCAGCGATCTTTGTGTATGGCCATGTGTGTGTGTGCATGCGCACGCATGTGTGTGTTTAGGGGCAGCCTTGGTTATTGAAATGATAGTATCTCACTTAGTTCAAGAACACATGATCCTTTAGAAATTGTGAGATTAGACATCATGTCTCTCTTTTTCTTAGTCCACCCCCATTTCATATGTTATATTTACATTTTCCTTTGTAATTAAAAATATTATGGATAAGAAGTCTCTCTTACCTATTCCTGAATCCGTGCCCCTTCATTAGAGTTAACCAATATTAACTCTTATGTATCTTTCTAGAAATTTTCCATGTATATGCTCAGATCCTTTTGTTTATCCAAATGGAACCATGCTAAGTGTACCGTTCTATACCATGCATTTTCTCTCTATGTTAGCTTTTTCTTTAAACAATTAAATCCATTTTTTATTTGAATAATACAATACATTGTAAAAAGATTCAAACATGACAAAAGAGAAGACAGTGTAAAGTAAGTCTTCCTCCTAACCAGTTATCCTGAACCCCTCAGTTACTCTCCCCAGAAAAACCCCTTTTTATTCATTTCTCATGTATCCTTCTAGAGATGGTCTATGCATATACATGCATAGAGATGCATGTATCTATGTCATCCTTTGTAGTGCTATATTGTGAAAATCACTTAGTACTTCTGGGCATCTAGATAGAAGACAAATTATTCATAAGCAAATATGAGGCACCTCTCTGCCTACTCTAAAAGAGAAATACTGACTGTGGGTTTAGAGAAACTGAAGATCAAACAAAAACTCAAGCATATGAGCTCCCTAGACATATGCAAGAAGGGGAGGACAGTTTTTCATCTAGAAGAAGCTTGGCTTGAAGAAATAGAAATGAAGGGAGCTCTCTATGACCTTAGCCTGGGCCAGAAACAGATTAAGATGCAGAAAATAGTCTGACATTGAGATTCTAGAACGAAAATAGACTGACATCCAGTAACTGGATATGAAAGTCTGGTCTCCTAAGGTGGCTCCATCTGACTTTGCCTGTCATTAACATTGATATGCTTTTGGTCTCCAAACAGCTGGATGGCAATTTTTCTAAATGTAATAAAAACTTGACCGATCTTAAATGAAATAAAAACAATTTTATTACCACTTGTAAGATCCTTAATGAGAAGTAAATGTAGGTCCTTAATGTTGACATTGCTTCAAGAAATAGTCTTTAAAACCTTAGATGGTCAAAGTGAAGGCAAAAGGGCTGATGCTGCTACTCTCTAAGCACAAATTCTAAGATTGCTAGTCTCAGTGGGAATATTCTTTGGATCCATTCATCCCTTTTCCTATTGTTCTTTCCTATTGTCTGCCATCAGAAATGACAAACATAGTAATACAAATGGGAGACAGGGAAATACTGTGTAGAAGAGGGTGGTTCCCTGGCAAAAGCCCCACCCTCAAGCTTGGAAACCTGCAACCCTAAATGGGAACAAGCATTCCTGTTTTCACACCCAAAAGTTGCCTTTTGGCCCACCACACCCTCTATCCTGTACCCAGATAAACCCAAACCCCAGGCTCTATGAGCAGGTGAACGGAAGGGCAGAAGAGCAGCAGAATGGCATGACACAGACGGAGAGCAGAGTCTGATGTCAAGAGGAGTCCGACTGGGAATGGTCAGAGAGATCAGCCGCTGAATGGCCAAACTCCAGGGGAATATCATCTTCCCACCCCGTCCGCTTTCCAGCTTCCCATCCATTCCCTGAGAGCCACCTCCATCACTCAATTAAACCTCTGCATTCACTATCCTTCAAGTCCATGTGTGACCTGATTCTTCCTGGTTGCCAGACACCAGACAAGAACTTGGGTACCAAAAGGGCACTGAGCTGATTAACACTTAGGCCATCTATAGATGGCAGAGCTAAAAGACCACTGTAGCATGCCCACTAGGGCTTTTGAAGTTGCAGGCACCCACCCCTAGATGCTACCGTGGGGCCGGAGCCCAAAAGTGCTCACCCTGGCTCTTGCACTTGCCTGTTTGTGCGCTCTTCTTCCCTTAAGGGGTTTGAGCAGCAGTGGCAGCCAAACAGACAAGCCACACCCCTGTTGCACATCCTGAAAGGGGGGTCAGGGAACTCTTCCATTTCAATAGAGCTTTGAAGTCTTATTTATATACATCAGCAAATACAATCTGTTGGAGAAGCTGACGTCCCAACAGAATACTATAAATGTCTTGAAATCTGAGAACTTACTTTCCAATTGCAATGAGTTTCCTAGTAATTGTAGGTAAGAGTCACCAGAAAATAGAATTTGAAGATATCAAAGAGAAGTCC
Organism: Colobus angolensis palliatus; assembly: GCF_000951035.1. Lineage (NCBI taxonomy): Eukaryota > Metazoa > Chordata > Mammalia > Primates > Cercopithecidae > Colobus > Colobus angolensis. The sequence continues at coordinate 7,743,916 of NW_012115311.1, read as the reverse complement.
TTGTTGGAGGTGTGAGTTCTGATTGACTCCTGGATCAGAAAATTTTCCCACCAGGATTTTCTAAAGCGGCTATTGACTTACTTTCCTAATATCTCAAACTAGCCCATAAATCACAGGAAAGAATATACACAGACTTTATTTCTTAAGCCAAGGAGTGAGTGACAAAGAAAGAGAGAGAAAAGTTAAAACATTAGTTATTGATTTTTTAGCAGGCAAAATTAATAGTAGCTTCTCTTCCTCCATAGTTAAATCCGTGTCCTGACTATAACCTCTCTTTTATTGAAAAGCCCAAGAAATGCATGAAGAATTTTGAGATTACTGCTTTGATTGAATCAGTTAAATAAAAATATTATTCTTCATGGGAGGTTGAATTGCTGTTTGGACTGCAGATGTGAAGTTTTCCATTTTGGCTGTTCCCTCTGGGAGAACTAGCTCAGCCTTAAGCAGGCCTTCTCTCCTTAGGGAACCAGAGTTTCAGAAGCAAACCTGACTAGAATAGACAAACTGTGTTTGGTGAAGCCCATGGATGCCTTGTGTGTTCTGGTACATGATTGAAATAAGACTCAGTTACTTTTCACCCAATGTTCTTACCAGAAGTGATGTATAAACATAATACAATTTTCTTTCTACACGTTTACATTAATTGGTATGGGGAAAATAAATTGATACCCGTTTAATTATTTCAAAGTCATTTTTACAATCGTATTGTAAATCGTATTGTTTTGCTGTTTCTGTTATCTCTTTCAGAAAGTACATGAAAATGAGTTGGCATTTATGTGACACAGTAGTTGGAAAGCAAGCTTGACAGTTTACAGCAATAAAATGAAAAAGAGGGATTTATTTCCAGAAAGGCCTTCATATTCAGATCTTTTGGATTCTATACATGCTCACTTGTTATACTCATTCTTCCCCAAGTCATTTCTGTCCATTCTCCGTAAGTTAACCCAAGAAGATTTAGGTTCAATATAAGGATACACTGAGGCAACTGATAGACATTAGTCACCCTAGGATGACTGAAGGATAAAGAGTTGGTGTCTGGAACCAAGCTGTGGGACACAATAAAAGCCTGAAGAGCCACCTTTGGTAGCAGCATTCTTTCCCAGACCTGGACATTTGGCTCCATTGCCAGAGTGAAATTCCTATTCTTAAGCAGTCTCAACATTCCTTAGGCACCAAACATAATGCAAAAGACATGGTCCTAGATCCCCACTGTCCTTGGTTGAGGAGGTTTGTGGTTAGCAACAGGTGGCTCAGGCTGTGGTTGAATAGACAGCTGGAGTGAGAACCCTGGAAATACCGAGGCTTGACTTCCCACAATGCAGCATTTTTGGGCAACATGAGGAAGTTAGAGGTTCCTCTGTTTAGAAATGGCTTACTGAGGTCAGTGCCTGGCTGGGCTGATCATCTTTCCTTTGAGCCACTGCATAGTATAGATAGATCTCAGGTCATGAGCAAAACTAAATTCATCTATTTCTGGTTGAAATGGACTCAGCATTATCAATCGTTCATGCCTAACATTTTTGCAAACTTTGCTAATTTCATCTAATTCATAACTGCTTAGTGTATCTTCAAAGTAATTGAAAGAACAAAATAATTTCTAGTAAAACATATATCTGGCCGGGCGCAGTGGCTCATGCCTGTAATCTCAGCACTTTGGGAGGCTGAGGTAGGTGGATCATGAGGTAAGGAGATTGAGAGCATCCTGGCTAACACAGTGAAACCCTGTCTCTACTAAAAATACAAAAACGAAATTAGCCAGGCGTGGTGGTGGGTGCCTGTAGTCCCAGCTACTGGGGAGGCTGAGGCAGGAGAATGATGTGAACCCAGGAGGCGGAGCTTGCAGTGAGCTGAGATCACGCCACTGCACTCTAGCCTGGGCGACAGAGTGAGACTCCATCTTTCTAAAAAAAAAAAAAAAAAAAAAAATTCCATGTGTTTGTATTTTAATACATTTTCCTCTTTATTATGGGCTATCTGTTTTATTATTGCCAGGGTATTTATTATACTGGTATTGATCATGTAATAAATTTCATCGATTCTATATTCTCTTGGAATGTTTTGATACTCAGTTCACGTCATCCATAGTTATAATCTTTGCCTTTGTCTGCTTTATTTCAGATTCAGACAATTGATTGTATTGTCTTTATTCCCTTAAAAATTTTATTCATGAAATTCTCATTCACTTATATATAAGTTACTGTGTACATATGCTTTCTGAAGGTCTTCTAAATGTGATGGTTGATATTGAAAAAATATAATTCTTGCATTTCGTATAGCCTTTTTGTCAAATATCATAGGCCTTTGGAATTAGAGGCATCCTTAAAAGTATTGCCAGAGAATCAATAGCTTAGTGTAGTTTTAATTCTTTATCTGTATCTTAAGCCTTATTTTTAATTCTTGAGCATGTGGTTGACTGGCTACCTTTGGATTTGCATTATTATTATTTCATATTGTAGAATAGGACATCATACCTTGCTCTACCTGTCCCATCCACCTCATCTATCTTCCACTCCACTCCCAGGTCCCAAGAACTGGTGAAATAAGAGGGGGTGGGGAAGGCCAGATGCAGTGGCTCTGCTTGTAATCCCAGCACTTTGGGAGGCTGAGGTGGGTGGATCACTTGAAGTCAGGAGTTCGAGACCAGCCTGGCCAACATGGTGAAACCCTGTCTTTACTAAAATACAAAAATTAGCCAGGCGTGGTGGCATGCGTCTGTAATCCCAGCTACTCAGGAGGCTGAGGCTGGAGAATCGCCTGAACCCAGTAGGCGGAGGTTGCAATGAGCGGAGATTGCACCACTACACTCCAGCCTGGGTGACAGAGCAAAACTCCATCTAAAAAAAAAAAAAAGAGGGGGTGGGAGTTTCCTGTGGGAAATCTACCTATACATCTACATTTCCTAGTGTCCTCGGTTGTACCAATGTGCCATCAGACCTTTCTGGCTGGATACTGTAATTGTTGCCGAGTCTCGTCATTTCTTCATCTAGCCACCACGTCCTGATGAGTGTTTCTTTTAAATATCTCTGATGTCCTTCTTTCTCTCCATTCCTGCTGTCACTTCTTTGGTGGGAGGCCTATGCACCATATGTCTTAAATATTCTGACAGCTTCTTATTCATTTTCTTCATTGAACAACATTTGCTGAATGCCTTCAAATCCCCAGACTGTGCCCTGGGGATATAAGAATGGAAAGATAACACATGCTCAGAAAGAGCTCTAAGTGTAGGGGAAGGCAAACAAGAAAACAGAAAAAGTGTTAAGAAAATTTGCTTAAATGTAGAAACAAGTGCCTTGGAAACCCAGAGGAAAAAGAGATTCATTTCCTACCATTGAATTTGTAGGTTTCATGCAAATGTAACACCTCGGGCAAGGAAAACTCTACCCACCTCTGCTCTTAGAACGGAGTTTCTAAAAGGCAATTTTGATCAGACCGCTCCTCAAAGGTGGCCCATGACTTCCCCACCACATACAGATTAATCTCCATTGTTATTTAACACCACAGTTTACACCAGTGATTCATATCTGGTCCCCAGCCCACTGCCTCCCCTCTCTCCTCACGGCTATTATTCCCATCCAGTGCATAAAATGCACCACCTTCAATTGTTTACCCACTCTAGTAATCTCATTTTCCAACTTGATGCTTCCTCCCTGGTTCAGCCTTTTATAACAAGTCTTTCTATGCTGTTGTAAACCTACCATTTCAACTCACACATCTTCACAATTCTCCCTTCAACCATTCTGCTTAGGTGAAATGTAGCATTTTCTCTGAAGCCTCATCTTTCTTGCAATCCCCTCAAAAAGAGTCTGCTCCCTCTCTCTTACCCTTGAGGTCCACAGCTCACATAGGAGCTGAGCCAGCAGGAGGGGACTCAGCGTTCTCTCTCATTCCTATTATCAGACCTGCACTCTTTTCCAAAATCTCTTTCTTTCTTTCTTTTTGAGGAGAACAGCAGCTATGTATAGCCTTCTCCTTTTTTCTCTCCCTCCTTCTCAGTCATGTTTTTCATCTCTCTTTTTTGTATTTTGAGGACTTTACCTCTCACGGTTTCCACGGCATCACTTGCCGCATGCATTAGGCAGGGTGGAGTTTAGATTGCTGTCAAAAAGAAAATCCCAAATGCCATGGCTTAAATAAGTTTGGAGTTTATTTCTGTCATATAAATACCGGAGCAGGTGGTCCACAGCCAGCATGAGGCCTAATAGAGTTGGGGATGTAATAGAGTCTGAGTTTATTTTGGATGTGGGACTGACTGCTGTTATACCTCACCCCTCGCTCTTTCCCTTTTGCTGTATATCTGAGCAAGCCAATAAGCAAGCCTCTGTGCTCCCTCCTTTGGCATCAGCAGGGAGTTCAATCCACACAAGCTCTGGCCAGCTTGAGAACCCTCATCTCATGTCCTCATCACAATGAAAACCAAAGCCATTCACTCTACCTTTCGCTCAAACCATTTTGAACCTGCTTGGGTGCCTGTCCTGCTCTCAACAAAAAGCCTCAATGTGTGAATAATAAACCTTTTCAATGTGTGTATGAGAGTGTGTGTGTCTGTGAGCATATCAGTCTTGACATATGATTCAGTTTTAGAAAAAGGGCTTCATTCCTACACTCTGCTGAGAAGCTGCTACATAAGGACCCAGATGCTTTCCGTCTTGCAATTTTGCCATTTTCTTTTTTTTTTTTTTTTGAGA
>NW_012115311.1:7666141-7738341 GCF_000951035.1 Colobus angolensis palliatus | reverse complement strand
TTTTGTATTTTTTAGTAGAGACGGGGTTTCACGGTGTTAGCCAGGATGGTCTCGATCTCCTGACCTCGTGATCCACCCGTGTCCGCCTCCCAAAGTGCTGGGATTACAGGCTTGAGCCACCGCGCCCGGCCACATTATTTCTTACTCATGTTCCGTTGGCCAGAATCTAGAAGCACAGACAACTGTCAGGGAACTGAGAAATGTACTCTTTATCTGGGTACATTACTTGGCTAGGCAAACCAAATACTCTATAGCTAAACAAGAAAGAGAGAATAGATGTTAAGGAATAACGAGCAGTCTCTCCTACCATTACTTCGCAGTCTGAGGGAGGAAAAATTACTTAGCTTTGCAAAACTGAAAAATAGTAAGACTTAGTGAGTCTTTAGGACCAAGACAAGATAAGAATGGAAGAATTAAGTTTATATTCGTAGCCTACTCACTTGGCATATCATAGGCACATCATACATAGCAACTTGCTATTATTATGAAGCAATACTAAAAATATTACTTCTGTTAGTAATAATAATTTCCTCTACCATCAATTCTGTTATCATCACGGAAAAACTCTCTCTGCATAGTGGACTAGTAACTCAAATATTTATTCTTTCCTGAATCTGTTTAGAGCCTTTTTTTTTTCTTTTTTGAGATAGAATTTCACTCTTGTTGCCCAGGCTACAGTGCCATGATGCAATCTTAGCTCACTGCAACCTCTACCTCCCAGAGTCAAGCAATTCTCCTGCCTCAGCCTCCCAAGTAGCTGGGGCTATAGGCATATGCCACCATGCCCAGCTATTTTTTTTGCATTTTAGTAGAGACGGGGTTTTGCCAAGTTGACTAGGCTGGTCTTGAACGCCTGACCTCAGGTGATCCACCCACCTCAGCCTCCCAAGGTGCTGGGATAATAGGTGTAAGCCACTGCACCTGGCCTGGAGCCTTTTTATTTGCTATTTATTTAGCCATTCCATGTCCACCATCATCTTTTCTTAGAAGGTGTAATGATAATCTGTTGCTATGTAACAAATTGTTCTCAAATTTAGAGGCTTAAATATGAATTACCTCATAATTTCTGTAGTTGAGGAATATGGACACAGCTTAGGGTTTCTCAGAAGGTTGTAATCAAGGTGTTATATGGGGCTGCAGTCTCATCTGAGGCTTAAGGAAGAACCCCTTTCAAGCTCCCTCATGTTGGGGAAAGGTCTAGGGTCCTCACTGGCTGGTGGACTTAGGATTTCAGTTACTTACCACATAGACTGCTCTCTAGAACAGTTCCCAATATGGCAGATGGATTCCCCTAGAGACAATAAGGGAGAGAGTCCATACAGAACAAGCAAGATAGAAGCTGCAGTAATCTATCTGCATTGACTCCCAACATTGTCATGGCATTCTACATATTAGAAGCAAGTCACTAGGTAGTCTAGCCCCATCAAAGGAAAAGGGATTGCACAGGGCATGAACATCAGCATATGGGAGTCCTTGAGAGCCACTTGTGTAGCTGCCTACTCTAGAAGGTTACCCATGCCTTGTTTGTCATCAAACCTCCTGAAAAGGTGGGCCAAGTCCACTGTTTTGAATTCTTCTTCTTCCCATTGATGTCTTGCTTCTTCCCACCTGTTTTGATGGCTCTACTAGAGTCATTAATGTCTTCCAACTGCCAGATTCAGTAGGCAATACTTTTGTCTTAGATTATTCTAATTCTTTGCAGAATTTGACAACAATTTGATACAGCTGACTACTCCTTATTCTAATTTATTTCCTTTGGCTATCCTGACATTATTCCCTCTTAGTTCATCCGTTACCTAACTTCCTCCTTTTTCATTATCATCTTACACGATAATAATTGTTCTCATTCTTCTTCTCCTCATTTTTTCTATTCTTCCTGAGAAGTCTCATTGGCTTCTGCTGCCCTACACATGCTAATGACTCCAGCCCAAGTCTCTCTCTTGTCCTGAAGACACATATATTCTAATGAACTGCCAAATGACCACCCCAGATTTGACACTGAAAATCTAATATGTCCCACACAGAAATCATAACTTTATGCTACCACATTCCTCTTCCTGAGTTTCTATCTTGATGGATTGCACTATTGTTCACTCTGTCACTCCAGCCATGATTCTAGGAGTCAATCTAGGCTCCTCTTCCTCACCTCCTACAACGAACTGATTGAACACTATTTATTTCATACCTTCTCCTCTTATTTAAATTGGCTCCCTCCTGTCTGTCTTCACTGCTGCTTTTGCCAGCTCAGCCCGTCATTATTTCTCTTCTGGATTATTAAATTTTCTCCCTGCCTTCTAATCCTCCCTTTAATCTATCATAAGCATAGCTGTCAAGCTGCTCTTTCTGTGATACAAATTTAATCACCTCATTGCCCTATCTGAAAATCCCCAAATGGCTCCCTATCTTCCACAGGATCGAATCTAAATGCTAAATGACATGGCATACAAGGATTTGATCTTTGCCTCATTCTCCCACCTTTTTCATCTCACTGTCCTAAAGTTTCCTACTCTCCAGCCATACTAAACTATGTGCAGTTCCTTGACCACACCCTGTGTTCTCTTGCCTCTATTCTTGGGCACATGCTCTTCCCAAGAATGGTCTTTGTACTGATGATCTTCCTCCTATATCTAGCTAATTTCTATTCTTTCCTCAGACTCAGCACAAACGTCACCTTCAGATATCCTTCTTTGAGACTCTTTCTCCCAGTCAGACTCGTTTTCCTTCCCTTATTTTGTGTCCCCATCACATCCTGTGCAAACTTATAGTACTTATCCCACTGGGCTATTCATATTAATTTCTTGCTGTCTCACTCAAGAGAAAGTAAGACAGGCATACAGATATTCTATCTCTGAACCTTTCCTAATGCCTAGTTCATAGAAGGCATTAAATAAACGTTTGATGAGTAAATTGTAGGTGAGAAATGTAATATATTTTCCTCATCTATCACAAGGTTCATGGTTGAGATCCCTACAGAAAAAGATGAAAGCATAGAAATGTATTTAATAAAAGTTTTACATGACATGGGAACCTTCAAAAATGAAGACTCAAAGACCCAGGGAAAAATGTAATTTATGAACAGTCGTGTGGAAATTTGATTGGAGGATAAAAAGGTAGGATCTAATGGTAACAAGCTGGTGGGAGATGGGGACTTAGAAAGACCTATTTGTTCATATCCTTTTCTGTGTCCTCGTGTGACATTTCTTCCTCTGGGTATAGGGTAGGACAGTGTGATATGAGGGTCTTCAGGAGAGAAAGAACAAGAGAAGCTCAGAGAGACTTTCCTGCTTCTGTGGTTTTCTCAGTTTTTTTCAGCTCAAAACACTCACTATGCCAAGGTGCCACATTTTAGGGTAGCATGTTCTGAGCTCTGATAGAACAAATTTTTCTTTCAAAATTCTCTAGCTAAACCAACTTCCCCAGCCATTCACTACATTTTTCTAACTCCTACCCTGAGTTTTAGCTTTTTCCTACCCGCACCTTGACAACCAGGAATAACTTCTCAGCAGATACAAAGGGTTCTAGCAGGAAGAAAAGTCACTATGTATTTATCAAGTTGGAAAGTTAACCTCGGTATTATTTTAGTTGTTATTTTTGTTGTTTTTGATAAACAGATACAAAAGAGATTAAGTCTAAATTTGTCCATTTTGGTAACTTATAATCTGATTAAGTGAGAAAGAATATTATATAATAAAAACTTGTTCTCATATGTATGACGGACAATAAAGACAGTAAGTCATCAGTCAGTAGGCAGTGTAGGAAAGGTTATAAGTTCTCCATGGGTAGGGAGAGATAGGTGCCGATCATCATTCCTGGAATACCACAGAGGAGAAATGCCACCTCGGGGCATTCCATTCGTCAGTTGAGGCACTGGCCATTGTGTTGGCGGCTGAAAGTTAGATGCATGGTGGGAGTGAGGGCAAAGAGAGGAGTCTGTTTCTGGTAGTTTTAGGAACTTAGGAAAATATTCAAGAAAAATCTGAATATTGCCTTTTTTGAATTTGGACTTGGTCATGTAGCAAAAAGAAAAGCTCTTGATGTGCAGGCACTGAAAAACCCATATACGCTCCGAAATACTAATGTAATCTTCACCTGCCAGGTCAGAAAGCCAAATATGTTGATAGAGGCATGGTTGCACTTATTTTTAATTTTATGTTATTTGCTTATTTATTTTTTGAGATAGGGTCTTGCCCTGTCACCCAAGTTGGAGTGCTGTAACATGAACATGGCTCACTGAGCCTCGATTTCCTGGGCCTTAGCTTCCCAAATAGCTGGGACCACAGGCGTGAACCCCCATGCCAGACCAAATTTTTGAATTTTTTTTGTAGAAATGGGGCTCTTACTAGGGGAGGAGACCACCCCTCATATTGTCTTATGTCCAATTTCTGCCTCCAAAGAAAGAAATAAAAACTAAAAGGCAGAAATGAAATCCACAAGCAGACAGCCCAGCACCACACCCTGAGCCTTGTAGTTAAAGATCGACCCCTGACCTAATTGGTTATGTTATCTATAGATTACAGACATTGTATAGAAAAGCACTGTGAAAATACCTGTCCTGTTCTATTCTAATTACCAGTGCATGCAGCCCCCAGTCACGTACCCCCTGCTTGCTCAATCGATCACGACCCTCTCACGCGGACCGTCTTAGAAATGTGAACCCTTAAAAGGGACAGTAATTGCTCACTTGGGGAGCTCGGTTGTTGGAGACATGAGTCTTGCCAAAGCTCCCGGCCAAATAAAGCCCTTCCTTCTTTAACTTGGTGTCTAAGGGGCTTTGTCTGCTTCTTGTCCTGCTACATTACCATGTTGCCAGGCTGGGCTTACACTCCTGAGCTCCAGCAACCCTCCTACTTTATTCTCTGCTCTTGCTGAGATTATTTGCTTCTAAATTTTATTCTCAATACCCTAAATAGTGTCATTTATGATAAAATATTTCAGCAATCCATAAAGAAATACCATAGCACACATACACAGTAACACATGGCCAAGTACCTGACAGTGGAATGCTATTGAAGCATAAGTTAAATTTTTAAAAAATATTAGTATGTGAACCATATCAATTTACATTAGTATTTTGTTCGCTTACCAATTAGCATTATTTTTAAGGAAATCCTCTTTCATAGATTAAAATTTCTGTCTCCTATATGTTTTTATTCTATTCTATTCTATTCTATTTAATCACTTTTAGATAAAAATGATTTATTGTAATGAATATGCCTGTGGAATTATCTAATTTTAAATTATCAATAATTTATTTCTTCCCTTACCAGTTCTTTCTTTCAGTGTACAAAAAATAGGTTAATTTATGTAACATTTAAAAAAATAGCAAATTGGAAATTAGTACAAGGTTTTTTTTTCCCACATTCATTAACTCATTTTTTCTGATAACTATGTTTTTGGATAATTGGTTTACTGAAATATGTCAAATAATTTAATCCCTTGAATGTGTAATTTTGCTATGCTTATGTACATATGAACGTTTTTCTTCATTTTTAATTTTATTTTCATATCTTGCCCTCAAAATACCTGTTAGCGCTTTTGTTAAACATTGCATGCATCTAAACATCCATATGAAACATAGTTTTAAAGACAGAGGGGATAGTTTTATGTTTCCATATAATCCAAAGTGCCTATGTCTTTGCTTTCATTTAAGTGACAAAGTGCCTTGAATTACTTTTTAAAAATAGCAACCTTGGACAGCCATCCTTTCAATAGAACTCTATCATGTTGTTCTCATTTTTCAATTGAGTTTCTGTTGAGCTGAATTTTATGGCATTAATTACGGACTTGCCTGAGTTGGATTCATTAAAAAAAAGTCTAAGTACATATCTGACAAGCTGTATACATTAATCTTGGGCTTTACTTCCTTTAAGCCATGGGTATAGGTATAAACCCCTAAATATTGATTGCCACTTGGGGTTTGGGGTTGGTGGGAGGTAGGAATAGTTTCCAGCAAATGCAAATAGTCAATTAGCTTTTATAACTACTCTTCAATTAAAATAAAATAGAATTCTCTGGGGAGAAATCTAACCAGAAAGATCACTTCTCTGTAAATAGGCCAGTCAATTTAATAGAAAAAAGCCTCCAGCACCTAGCATTCATTCCCATATATATTGATTTATTCAGTTAACAAATATTTACTGAGTGCATATGCTGTCCAAGGCATATTGTGTCCATCAATTACATTTTATGCACACAGTGACATGACTCAGTTTTGGCAACGAGGACTAGTACTTCATACTACAACCAGTATTGCTGCTGCTGCTACTACTACTATTAGTACTACTACTCCTATTACTACTGGCAACAACCACCACTGACCCTGCACCTCTTATATGCCATGCAGTGTTCTAACATCCTCATAGCCAAGATTGCTTTCAACTATCTGGAAACAGAGAGATTATAATGTCCATTTTGCAGATAAGAAATTGAGACTGTTTATGTTTTTCATGAAATCATCAGACATATAAATATAGGAAAAATAACCAGAGAAACCTTTTATTTCCCTTTCAGAGAGAAGACACCATCGTAAGAGTGATGGTAAACCAAGAGGAATGAGGAGGATACAGAAAACCCAAAGTAAGAGTTTTCTTATTCTCAAAATCCAGAGAAAATGAAAGAGGAACAAAAATCAGGGTGATAGCAGGAATTACTTTCTGCCATTTACCTTCAAACTGATTCTTTGACAGTGGGGAGGAGGTAAAGCAGAAAGTGAGATGACAAAGAACATTATGATGGATTCCAAACTGCTCCTCTCTGTTTTATGTTGTAATGTAATTTATTTCAAGTAATCTAAACATTTTCTTATAGTCATTGTATTTCTTTCTTCTGCTGAGTTTTCTGTGAGCCTGTTACTTACTCATCCCCAAATCCTCTGCAAGATTGAAAAATCCTTCAACACATTTACAAACAATGTAAAATGTGTCCACGTCATCCCTAATTTCATCATGGATGCTTCCAGAAATGTCTGTCTGTCTCCAGTGTTTTGAAATTTCCCACTAATGCGACTTAGTGTGAGGTATTTTCCAACCATTGTGTTAAGCACTTGGTGGGTGGTGGGGGTGGGGGGCATTCCATCTGAAATAAATCACACCCTGCATTTTGAGTAGCTTATTGCTGCTATTATTATTGAATTATTTGACAATTATTCCCTTGTATGATCTCTGTTCTCTCCTCTGGAATATTTTATTTTTATGTTTCTCTTACTCTACTTATTCTCTATTTTATTTTTATCTTCTGTTATTCATCTCTGTCTTCGTGTTCTAGTTTCTTAGAAATTATATTCCAGTATGATGTTGGGTTTTGTATTTCTGCTATCACATCTTTAATATCCTAGGAGTTTATTTTTGTTCTCTGAGTTTTCCTTTTATAGTTTATTTATTTCAAGGGTTTGCCTAAATAGTGTTTTGGAGAACAATAATAATAATTTTTGAAGTATCATTCTACTCCTTACATTCTCTGTTTCCTCCACTAAGAATAATGAAAAAAAGACCCAGAAATTAAGTGGGAATAAAAATAACAAGACAGTTGCAAATAGGATCTGCCCTATATATTCTTCAAATTCTCCCCAGCCAAATATTCTATTTCTACAAAGCACATCTGACTTCTCGATGTTGTGGTTTATATATATTTGATAACATGATTATTATCTAAAATGCTGGAAAGCACCCCGCTCTAGGGTAGAAGTCTTTGTCCGTCTTGTTCCCTGTTGTACTCCAGTGTCTGGAACAGTGACTGAATACATGGTAAGTGAGCAATAAATTGTTATTGGATTAATACATGATTGAATAAGTGAAGAAAACTGTAAAATCTTATTTGAGAACATAGTACGAAAATTTCATCAATGGGGAGATGGATCATAATTCCTATTTGGCAACACATATATTACACATATATTGTAAGGTCATTTTTGCTATCATGTTAAGTATACTACAAAAGTGGAATATGAAGATCTGATTTTGGCTGTTACAGACATGACATCTCTCAGGACATAAAGCTCACTTGAACCAAAGAGATAATAGGGATATAGAATGAAAAGTTAGGAAAAAATCTATTTTGGCAAGAAAATTCAGCAAGACTTTCTGCATTATTTTGCATAGTGTGCATTCACAACTATATTCTACTTTTCAAAAATTATTAATATATTTCTCTAATGATGATTATATAGGTTGCTTCCAGTACCTGACTTCCACTAGTAATGGTATATTGAAAATCTTATTCGTATCTCCTCATGAACTTGTGGGATAATTTCTCTGGATGGAAACGCTGAGATGTAGGATATATCTGGATGGTTCTCTGAATGACTACACCTGCTTACACTCCTAACAGTAGTCCCTCAGAATTTCCATTGCCCTATAACCTTGCTAATGCTTGGCACCATGTAACATTCTAAATTTTTCCCATCTCATGGGTGTAAAGTGGTCTCTCATTATTTTAGTTTGCATTTCTTTGCAAATTAAAAGGTTGAGTTTAATGGTGAAATTGAATATTTCTACATGTTTAGCCACTAAGATTTTTCCTCAGCTTATTAATATCCTTTTTCCATGTCTCTATTTGATTACTTTTCTTTATCATGTTGATTTGTAGAAGTTCTTGTATGAACAAGTTATTCATTCTATGTTGATCTTGGATATCTGTTGATCTTGGACTGACAGATATCAGTCTGCTGTATATCTTTTAACTTTGCTGCTGATTTCCATGGGGCAAAAGAAATACTTTCATTATTGAATTCAGTTGAAATGATGGGATCCTGTTGTGGCAGGGGCCAAGGGGCAGCCCTGCATTTCATCACCATAACAAGATGGGCTGGTTACCATAATGAATAGCAGAACTAAAACAATAACCGTAGTGGTTTTACCCAAAGAGATTATCAGCATTGCCTAATTATTCATGGTGTCCTTAGACCTGAAATAGTTGGCTTATTAAGGGCTTTATTAAGTTGGCTTATTAAATTATTAATAATTTTTGAATTTTGATACTTGATTTGTATCAGTAAAAAGCTGCATGTATTTATCTGGAAGCCTGACTTGAGCCACCAAAGACAGTCATGATCCCTCAATTACAAGAATTGAGCCAGATGACAGGTCCAGAGTCCATTAAATGAAGAGGAGACCAAGTCCCCTTGAGGAGGGACAATGCAACATAGCTAAAAATTGATGCTATCATTTTGTAGCTTTCTCCAAGGGGATCTGTAGCCATTTACCAGGGTGGTTATGCATTAGGGAAGGCAAAATAACCAGACTATTTAGGGATCACTATAGTCTGGCTCTGAACTGATAACAATTTGTAGGGATTCCGATGTCACTTTGATCCACCAGGCAGAGTAGGAAATTCTGAGGTTCAAGTGATCAGTGGAGTTTGGCTGGGTGGATCTCACAGCGGGGCCCACTGAACACATTCTGTGGTTATTCTCCAATTCTGAAATGCATAATTACAATTGACATGTGCAGCTACTGGTAGAATCTCCACATTGCTTCCATGACTCTAGGAGAGAAGGCTATTGTGATGGGAAAGTGAAAGCCACTGGAACTATTAATCTTCTAAAATAGTGAATCAGAAACACTACTATATCTCTAGAGGGTTTGCAGAGATTAGTGCCACCATCATGGACTTTAGGGATACAGGGGTGGTGACTCTCCCCACATCCCCATTAAACTCATTATTTGATTTATGTAGAAGACAAATGGATATTGAAGAATGACTATGGCTTATTGTAAAACTTGTCCAGCAATGAATTCAATTGCAGCTGTTATTAAAAATGTGCTCAACTCTCCAGGCCTGTCATAACCTGATCTATAGCAGCCTTGATCATCTCTCCATCCCATAGAAAATCACGCTGGTCCACTCTGTGGGGGTGACTGTGTTGATCAGACCTGGTGAGCAGGAAAGTAATAAGTATTCTACAGTAAATGCCTAAGTAAGATACTTGCATGCCTGAAGTTTAAAATAAATTCCACAAAAATCCAGATGTTTGCCACCTGACAAAAATAATTTGAGTTCTGGTGTTCTAGGGCAGGGGTTATAAACTCTGACTCACAGGTCAAACTGTGACACTGGTCAGAGACCAGTTTTTATATGGCCTGTGGGCTAAAATTGTTTTTCTACATATTTGAATAATGACATCTTTTTTTAAAAAAGACAGCTACGTAATAGAAACTGTACGTGGCCTGCAAACTCTGAAATATTTACTATCAAGTTCTTTTTAGAAAACATTTTCTCATCTGGACCATGTTGAAATATTTTTCCAAGGTAAAGAACAAATTGGTGCATTTGAATTCTCCTACTACGAAGAGAGAGGCATTAACCCTAGTGGACATCTTTAGATCTTAAAAGCAATATATACTTCATTTGAATATGCAACTCTGATACATTTACTCAGTATCCAGAAAGATTTACAATTCTTAGCATGGTTCGGGACAAGAGTAGGCTCTGTAACAGGTCCTGCTGCTGTGCAATTGCTCTCTCACTTGGGCCATATGACCTACCAGATCTCATGGTGCTTGAAGCATCTGTGGCAGACAGAGATGCTGTTTGGAACCTTTGGCAAGTCTCAACAGGAGAATGACAATACACATCTTTATGATTTGGGATAAAAGTTATGCCAATCTGTGCAGATAGCTACTTTTTTGAGAAACAGTTTCTGACTTGCTACTAGTCTGAATGCTTGACCATGGACCAATTTGCAATATAATCTGAGTTGCCCATCAAATGAATGTTGTCTGATGCACCAAGTCATAAGTTATGCATGCACAGCAACCTTGATCATCAAATAGAAGTGATACACACACACACACACACAGACACACACACACATCTTGCTGGCAGGTTGATACATTGAACTATGTTCATCATGGAAGAGGCAGTACTTTCTTCTCACTAGAATGCAATACTTACTTTGTTTTTTCTAAACACGATGCATCTACTAAAGCCACTAAGCTAACAACATTGCTTTTAAGTATATATGTATGGTTATATGAGTATATAACATATGCTATTATTATGTCAAATGTAATATAATATTGAGTTTGAGAAGGTCCTGAAAGTAATGAATAAGCATCCAGTTGCCCAAAACTGCTACACTTTCCTTCAACTCATATCTATGTCCTTATGAGGAGTTTTCTTCTTTTTTTTTTCTTTTTAAATTTAGAGATGTGGTCTCACTATGTTGCCCAGGCTGGTTTTGAACTCCTGAGCTCAAGTGATCCTCTCACCTCAACCTCCCAAAGTGCTGGTATTACAGGTGTGAACCACCATGCTGGGCCTTTGAGGAGTTTTCTATATCTAGTTGACTGTAGAAGGGAACCTTTAGATCTTCATTGCACGTGGTTCTGCATTATTTGCTGTCACTACCTGAAAGTACATGTCTGCAGGACTGTAGCCCCATCCAGGTGGCCCTGAAGGACAGTGATAAAGAAAAATTCTCCCAGCAGAGCTTTGAGAAGTGCATTTGGTTGTTTTCTAGAAAGAAATATGGTCAAAACATGGATCTCCGTCGTTTCATGGGCAGAGGTTAATTGTTTGGCTTTGTGGTTAGGGACTTAGAAGAAGAAGAATTAAAACACAGGTGAAAAGGAAGTCTAGGGAAGAGGTATGTGGATTGACCTCACCTAATGGGTACAGAATTTGAAGATATTCAGGTCTCACGTGAATACTCGCCAAAGGGCAAACAAGATCTTAATAATAAGGTGGGCAAGATGACACATTTTATGGACACTAGTCAGCTTCTTTTCTTGTCTTACCTTAAACTTAACCCAAAGTCTCATGAACAAAGTTGTCATAGCAGCGGAGATAGAAGTTACGCATAGACTCTATAATGTGGACTTCTACTCACTGAGGCCAATTTGGCTCAACTGCTACCAAATATCCCACCTGCCAAAAACAGAAAGTAGTGATAAGCCCTTAAAACGGCATTATTCCTCAGGGGGATCGTGTTGGCAGGTTGATACACTGAACTATTTTCATCGTGGAAGGGGCAGCACTTTCTTCTCACTAGAATAAAATGCTTACTCTGCTGTCCCTAATCACAATGCATCTACCAAGGCCACTATGCTAACAACATTGTTTTTGACCAAAGAATTCATTTTCAGTATAGCAATGGATTTACGCTTGTGGAATTTCCTGATTTTAACATATCACATTAATATTACTCTGAAATATCCGCTCTGATAGAAAGTGGAATAGTTTTTTAGAGATTCAATTCTCGTACTAGCTGGGTTTCAACATCCAGCAGGTCTTCCAGCCCACAATATATACTCTAATCATCCTCTATTCCATGATTCAGTTTTTCTATGTTTAAGACTCACAGGTCTGAGAATCAAGGGGTGAAAATG
The DNA here is from genome assembly GCF_000951035.1 of Colobus angolensis palliatus. Classification (NCBI taxonomy): domain Eukaryota; kingdom Metazoa; phylum Chordata; class Mammalia; order Primates; family Cercopithecidae; genus Colobus; species Colobus angolensis. The sequence continues at coordinate 7,726,015 of NW_012115311.1, read as the reverse complement.
GGAGTGACTTCTCTTTCTATTAGCTCTAGTGATCCGCTAGAAAAATTTTTGTTTCCTACCGCTGTGACTTTGGGTATTGTTGAGCTATGGGTTTTAGTTCCTAAGTAAGGAAAACTTCCAACAAAGATATAGCAATGGGTCTACTAAACTAGAAGTTGAGACTACCACCTAACCATTTTCTGAATTACAAAATAAAATAAATTGACAAAAAAAATTACTTCAGTAGCTGGAATGATTGATTCTAATGAAGGGGAAAGTTGGTTGCTACCATGTAATGGAGATAATGAAGAGTCTGGCCTGCCTCTCAGTCCTCCTAGGTCCTGTAATAACATCATTGTATCCACACAAGCACTTGTACACAAAGGTCATAGCAGCATTACTCATAGTAGCCAAAACGTGGAAACAGCCTACCTAAATGTCCATCAACTGACGAATGAATGAATACAATGTGATATATTTTATATAGTTCATACTGAATGGAATAGTATTTAGGCATTAAAAAATGGGGTACTGACACATGCTATGGCATGGATAAACCTTAAAAATATTAAGTTCAGTGAAAATAGCCAGACAAATAAGGCCACATATTGCATGACTCCAACTACATATGACTTCATCCACATGAAATGCCAAGAACAGGCAAATCTATAGACATTGACATTATATTAGTTGTTACCTAAAGTTGAGAGGCTTAGGGTAAGTAGGGAAGTGACTACTAATAGTTACAGGTTTTTTTGGCAGGGGGTTGGGGCATGATAAGTGTGTTCTAAAGCTCGTTGTGATTAGGGTTGCACAACCTTGCAAATATATTAAAAGGCTTCAAATTTTACACTTTGAATGGGTGAATTGTATGATATGTGAAGAGTATCTCAATAAAGCTGTTACCAAAAATGAAAACTATAGCAATGCAGTGTAGGCAGGACTATTAATAGCTTAGGTCCTTTAAAATGAAAGGTTTGGGTCAATTATCAGGCAAGGGACCATGGCCAGCCAACGTGAGTGCTTTTAGGGCAAAGAGAAAATATGGCTATTTTATTTTGTTGCTCAAATTGTTCCAGCTTTGGCGTTTGTGAATTTGCCATGCCCGTATTCTTGTTTTTTAAGCACTGCCTTACTTTCTGGCATTAGAAGATGCTCCAGGCTCATCTTGTATTTTCCCTGCTATTTTCATTTACTCTAATGATGGATTTAATTGGATTTATGTCTACTACCTTGATATTTTCTTTCTATTTTCTCATCTGTTTGTACCCTTTCTTCTTATTTCCTTGCTTGCTTTTGGATTTAACAAGTATTTTCTGTTATTTCATTTTCTCCTCTATTAGCTCTTCAGTTATATCATTTGTCATTATGATTTTATTGGTTGCATTTGAAATTATAATACTTATGTTTGATTCATTACAGCCTATGTTAGATTAGTATCTTACCACTTCCCAAACAAAGAAGCCTAGAAAGCTGAACTTCTGTTACTCCTTCCCTCCCTTGTGCTATTTTTGTTATATTCTGCTTTCATATATGTTATAAATCCCACAAGATATTATTATTGCTGTTGTTTTAAACAGTTCATTTCTATTTCTATTTGCTCACCTGAGTATTCTTTCAGGGGCACTTTAGTTTTTCTTGCAGTCTTATGCTTCTGATGGTAACATGTTTCTTCACCCTGGAAATCTTCTTTTATTTCTCATGTACACACCCCCTGGCAACAGGTTCTTTGATTGTTTATAGTCCTAAAAACATCATTATTTTGGTTCTAGTTTTGAAAGATACATTCACTTGGTGTAGAACTCAAAGTTGACAGGCTTTTTGTTTTTGTTGTTGTTGTTTTTTAGTTTCAGTGTTATAAAGATGTCATCCTAGTGCCTTCTAGCTTCCATTTTTTTGTGTGTGTGTTCTTTGCTTCTCTCAAGAATTTTGTTGAGAAAGAATTGTTATAATAGTTTTGACACAGCTATTATAGTTGTTTACATAGGACCCCAACTTCTCCACCATAGCTAGAAGTAGAACTCCTTTTTCTTCTTCCTGACTTTTGCATTGACCATAATATAAACAGTTTCTGTGATAGAGCATATTCTTGTCTAACTTTTGAATTTTAAAAAGAATATATTTAAAGTGTTCCCCTTAAGTATGATGTTTACTGGTAAGTTTAAGTTCCTCTGTCAAGTTTAAGAAGGTTCCCTTCTATTATTATCTTTCAGAGATTTTTTAAAAGTAATAAATAGATGTTAAACTCTACTAAATGCCTTTTCAAAATTTTTTGAGATAGTATGTGAGTTTTCTCTTTTATATTATTATTATAGTAAATATCGATTAATTTCCTGGATTTAAACAATCTTTGCATTTCTCAGATCAACCATGCTGATATATCTACTTGATCATTATATATTCACTTTTATAGTTTATTTTTTGGTTTATATTTAGTTATCAATCTTTTTTTCACTACTTTACTTTCATAATTCTTGTATCCTTAGTTTTCACGCCACTTTTGTGGATAACAGATTAAAGCACAGTCAGAAAAATTGTTAACTCTATATTGTGGGCATTAAAAAAATACCTTTTTGTTCTCAGACTTCTTAGAGGGCAAGCAGACCCTACTCCTCACAGCGACATCTGTAGGTTCTCATGACGCAGGACCTCCACATAGCAAGAAGTCTTCAACCTGATCTTCAGTAGAGGCTCACCTTCCCCTTTGCTGCTGCACCCCACACTTTCTTCCCCTGGAGATCACGGAGAGGTTGTGCTTAGACTCATCTCCATTTTCTTTTTTCATAGAAAACCTTCTCGTGATTCAGAGAGAGTAGTCGGGAGGTGAAAATTTAGGCTACTATCTATCAACTCAGGATCCCCAATAAATCTTCAGAGATTTATATTATCCTCTGCATTAGTCCATTTTTGTGCTGCTGTAAAGAAATGGCTGATATAAAGAAATTGAAAGTATTTATAATCTGGAGATAATCAGTGTTATTCAATTGCAAGTATGCATATGTTTTTATGACCAGGTGTCAAGGAAATGTTTTTAGACAATAAGCAAGACTTCTTCCTGCCTGAGTGTTGAAGGACTGCATTTGGTCGGTCAGGCCACCAGGAATGGCAGTCGAGTTCGTGCAGGTTCAAGCAGTGAACATCACATCAGAACCACTTCTTGCCCACGATGACATAAAATGCTTTCCATTATGAGAATGTCTGAATTTCAGAGATGCTACAGTCTGAAAAAGTGTGTGCCTTACATTTGAGAGAAAAGCCATCCTTTTTAATTGAAAAGTAGTAAGTAGGCTAATAGATAATTTGATTATTTCCATTTATATATTTTTATCAGTTTATCCTATTTTCTATATGAGTATGTCTGAATTAATTTTGTCAAACATTGTAGTAGTAAAGCTTTCTGTTTTATATTTTTAGAATAATAATTTTATAATAAATATTTACATAATATAATGAAGATATTATTCTTAAAAGCAAAACAAAAAGTCTAATAGCAATAAGGTAAAAAGAAGTCTACTAAAATGTGAGCTGATTTTTTTCCCCTGAACTTTATGCTACTCTTGCACTTACAAAGAATGTGCATTACATTTTTGAACAGAGAAAACTATTCCTACATCTCTGTCAAAGTAGAGTCGCTATCATGCTTGACATTAGAAAGATCATTTACAGAGGTGGAAAGCCTGAGAATACGTTTGATAATTTAAGAAATTTGGGGAGGAAAAACGGATTGAGATATGAAAAAGCATTAAATAATAATGAAATTATACTAAAATACTGGAACACATAAGACATGAAGCTGAAAGATATAGATCAGTGAGGAGATTTGAAAAGCTGGGACAAAAATCTCAGTTTATTAAATGAACAACTGATTCCTGTGTAAAAGGGAATTCAGAAAACTGAAAACAGAAACAATTCTAATTAGTATTTTCAGAGAAACATCATAGTTATTAGTAGATTTTCCTCTACTTATTTATTATCCCCTGGCCTTCTAATTTTGAGAAGACAAATATTATCAACAACCAAAACAAATTATCTTCTCTTCTCGTAACCCTCCCACTCTACATTTTTTGCCCTTTTTCCTTTCTTCGAAGTACTTACTTATTCTTCCACTGAGATTCTTATTTTTTCTCAAGCATATAATGTTATAAGGAGAATTTTGTGTTTAGAATTCTAAAATATGACTTACCTGGGGATCTTTGTTGAAGTTTAGTTTGGCAAATCCACTTTCGGCTCTCAAGTTTCCTCTCATTGATCCAAAGAATGTAGTTTTTCATCTTTACTGAGGGCCTATTTACACACTTATATAATTATTAAACTTAAAAACATGGAGTAAATGCACATTATGTGCCAAGCATACTGCTAAGGACTTTATCTTTACTTCGTAGGAGTAGGAAACAGAGACCTAGACCAATCAAGAAAACAAAAAATAATAAAAACTAGCCCAGTGTGGCAGAAACTGTTCCTCACTGATATCCATGTACTCACTGATATTTTCTTCGTCTCCCTTGCATTTAGTTTAAGCCTATTGGCTGATGAGAAGTGACTAGTTCTGGCCAACGGTTACATGTCAAAGTGCCTTCCACCCATATGCCCTCTTTTCCCTCTCATTTGTCAGCTGGGTCGTGGGAGGACATCTTTGGAACCAGAAGGTGGAAACATCCTGGATCCCTGAGTCACTATGTGGAGGGGATCTTTCCTACCTGTGTTATACTGTGATGGCAGCAAGAAGTACATTTTTACTGGGTTAAACCCTGAGATGTAGATGAGATAAATAATAAATTATAACCCAAACTAGCATTAATTTTGGTGCATTGGGAGTAGTGCACTTTCTATTACATAGCTAATACCTGTAGAGGGTACAGAGTTTGAACCTAGAACTCCTGGCTTCATTGCCGGTACTCTTAAAGAGCAGCTTCCTGCATCAGGTAAGAGAGGACAAAAAGAAGAGAGAGAGAGAGGGCACTGACTTGATGTGATATGAAGAGAACCAGGCCCTCTCACCCTCCCTGGAATGGCAGTGAGAGGCAATGGTTCAGACAAACCTGGTTTGTTTCCCACTTACTACTGTGTCGTCATAGGCAAGTTATTTAAGTTTTCTGAGCCTTTCTTCTTACAAAATGAAGATAGTAAGCACAGTAAGTGGCAAAGGCACACAGTAGATAATTAAGTGGTCAACTATTCATTTTAATTACCTACCTCTATCCTTAATCGAATAAGAAGAAAAAATAGGGACTGTATGTATAAATGTAAAACTACCATGCTTAAGAGCAACACACTAATGTTTATTTTGTAGTAAATAAGAGAATAAGGGAAAATGCCATTGTATATGGAAATTAATATTAAAAAGCATAATTGAAAGAAATAGGAACATTATGTGTCTTTACTAGGAGCTGCCTAAAGCCTTGTAATATCTAGACAAATTTAGGTAACGTAATAAAGTGAATGCATCTCACATTGGAATAATTGAGAGTCATTATTTTCAAAAGCAATAGGGCAATCATCAAATGGAAAAAAATTCTACAATTATTCTGCTGCTGTATTATAACATCAATATGGAATTTATGAAACATGGTCTATTTAGGTGGCATTGGAACATTTGAGAATGTGGCTGTCGGGGTGTAAGACATCTTAAGGGAGGCTTTTAAAAATTAGAATTCCAGAGAGTGTTCAAAATTGACATTAATTATATGATATTCAACTTGTATTACCCTATGTTCATAATAAGAAGTGATTTGGAGTTCTGGAATGAATACAAAGGTGCTTCATCAAATCTCATGTTTATTTTCTAACTAATCACAGTGAGCCCAGAGCTATTTAGTCTCTTTACTTAAATAACTTGTGCTCCCTTGACCTTGTCTGCAGTTTTTCAAAGTGAGCCAAGTTAGTTTACAGAGGTGCTGTTGTAGAAAGCTTGGTCCACAGGCCTGTGTGGGCCTCTCACTAAGTTCTCACTGAGAACTCTTTTCCAGGACAAGAGCACCTAGCTTGCTTGGGTGATTTGATCCCAAATTGTTATGATGGTTTTGCTCAGTGATTCTGTCCATGTTATCTGGGTCAAACTCAGGAACTCTTGGATTGCCATGTGTATGTGTGTATGAGAACAATGGCATGCAAAATCTGAAATTTCACAAAACTGGAAAATCTAAGAGTTAGTTTTATTGGGAATGCATGTTTTCTCCACATTCACAACCTGTAGTCTATTGGGTTTGTGTTCATTGTTTGCGCCCTCAAGTGGCGTAACTGCCACTTTCTCTGTTCAAATGTCCTGGGTATCCTAGAAAGTGGCACCTTGGAATGTATGGTTTTAATGATTGTTATCATTTTCAACACTTATTAGTGTCAGATTCCTCATTTGTAACCTATGTGTAATAAAACAGAGTCAAAATGTGCACATTACAGATTGTGTGTGCAAAAAATGTAGATCTCTATTTTCCTAATCCAATTTCATCTTGCTTTGGATTCTCTAGTTCTGTTGCTAGCAGAAAAACGGACAACAAAAACTGAATTGATCATTAGTGGTAAATTCTTCACTTTTAGGCAACAGTCTCTTTCTGTTTGTCCTCTCTACCTCTGCTGATGAGGCATCCATGGCTTGTGTACCTCACAGTCTATAGATGGCTAACACAGTCTTTTTAAAAAATAAATATCCTATCAATTCAAAATTTGAACTCTCCAAAAGAGCTATTCCTCTTCTCTCAAGTTGTTCCTTCTCATCCTGCTTTCTAAGATGCCACGCAGGAGGCAGGGGGTACTTTGTGCTCTGAGAAACTGAATATACAATTGGCCAGACTGTATATAAAATTAGAACTTCGATCAACAGTCTGCAGCAAACTGCCCAGGAAACCAACTCCCTTACCTATAATAAACAGCCCAGGAAGTCAGCCTGCTATGTAAGTCAGACTTAAAGGAAGTCAGACTGTTATCCTAAGTGACAATCCAAGAACCCAACAATAACTACTGTTACAATCGGCCAAAGACAACCAGGACTTGATTAACAACTGACAGCTTCCCTAATTTGTGTACCCAGTTCCAATTTAGGACCAGCCGAGGGAAAGCCAAATATATGCACCCTTAATCAATGCCATAGCATGCCTGGCTCTGGTCAGCCGACCTACAGCTTCCCACACCAACAGCCTCTAATTGAGGCACACCTGAAGCCTTCCTTTTTTTCCACTACAAAGCTTTCCCAATCCTCTGCCTGACTTTGAGTGTCACCAAAACAAAAGTGATGGTGGCTGACTCCCTTGCTATAGCACCGTTTCATTGGTCTTTATTTCCACAGCTCCCATAGCATTAGTGGGAGGCAACTAATCTGTTGCCCTACTCTGCAGGCACCTATTGACCTCCTGCTGAGGCACAGTGGATGTTTTGGCGCATTGCTTTTGTCCTCTTTGCCTCTACTGATGAGGTATCCAAGGCTTGTATGCCTCACAGTCTATATCCACTTGATATGGTGGGGACCCCATGGTTCTCATGCAGGCCTACAGCAAAGTTGGCTTCACCTTGGCTCTTTTGGCATGCAGATCTTTGGAATTTTAGTGGGATATTCCATCCAGTGCCGGCCTAGGCTTGTGAGCTCCAAGTCTCTGCTAGAAGGTCATCTTGTCCCTTGCTTGCCTCAGTGGCTCTTTGGCAGAACGGTTTGGACCTCAACTGTCAGCTACCTCCCCATAACCCCTGACAAGTGGGCCTGTGACATTTGTGCTAAGATGCTGTAGAGGTGCTCTCCTGCCTTCCCTCCACCACACCATGACTTTATTCTGCCTTACCTGTCATGTCAGCTCTAGGGCAGCCTGCTAGCCGGTTTTGAAATAGGAAATGGTAACAGATCCCCTTGATTTCTGTTGCCCCTTTGTACTATCTGGGCTTTTGTTGTGTCTTTCTATTCCTTTCTGTTCCTTTCCCTTTATTCTCCTCCTTTCCCCTTCCCTCCTCTCTCCTTCCCTTTCTTTTTTTTTTCTTTTTCTTTTGCATTGCTCTCACTCCTAGAATCAAGTCCAAGGAGATTGAGATGCTACTTTCCTGAGACTCAGGATATCCTTCCCTCCCTTGCACAGTTGGTCAGATGAGATCGTCCCCTGTATTCTATCCTCATTTTCTCCCTTGTGAATTTCTTAGCTCTAGGTGGTTCATTTACTTCTCTTCCTTGGGGCAATCAACCTTATGATAAGAAGTGCATCTAGGGGATCACCAGCTCTACTCACCTTGACATGTAGAAAGTCCGGGAAAATTTCTTTTTTTACAGCCTTCCATTTATCGGGTCAGCTGTGGAAGCTGAATCTTGTTCCTTATCACTCTTCATTGTCAAAGCTCACAACAACACTGTGGAAACCGCTTCATGGTTAACATACGCCACCAATAAAATCTATAAATATGTATTTGGGAAACAATGTTACTATGACAATGTAGTATTTGCCAGAGCAGTAATTATGGTAGCACAAATGTGTTAACGGTTGGTTAGAGAAATCACACCTGTTTCTAAGTGGGTTGCAGTTACTCCCTATCTTTTCTTTGCCAAAATCCATTGCTCAGAATACATGTTTTTTGCAGATGAGTTTACCATCAGAACTTTAATCATTTATTGTTTGCTGCGAGCATGTAAAAGGCAGAGGGAGTGAATTTTGTTAGGTTTTGTGTGATAGGAAGAAGTTGACTTTGGAAATATAAAACAGGAGGCTTTTCCAAGCGTAAGGTTGGTGTGGGAAAAGAGAAAAGGAGATAGAGATACAAAGTAAATAAAGAAACCAAGAGAAGTGACTGCAAGTGAAAAGTCACAGAAAAGGAAACCACTGCGTAATTGGGAGGACAAAAGGAAGGAGGTAGGAGGTAGTATGAAGGAGTGGTATGAAATAAGAAAAGGCAAAGAGGGATGACAACGTAGAATAGGACAGAGAGAGATGATCCTGTGAGATTCATTGACTTAGTCATTAGATGCATGTTATGAATTAGAAAATCTTGAGAGGTTAATATCCTTAGAGAGAGAAACGAAGACTCAGAAGGTCTTGACTTCAAACCAGAGTGTTCTAATTCTGAGGTCAGTGTTCTTTCTATTATCCTGATGCTATTATACTCACAAGAGGCATTGATTTATCCTTTTTTCTTGTACATTTTTGTATTTCCTGAATTAAAACCATATTTGAAAAGAAACAGATATATGAAGTTCTCAGAGCTGGAGAGACTGAAAACAACTATTAAACTTGATTGGAAGGGAATCATTAGTCAGAATAACGTTCTGCATTCAGCAGGGGAAGTGCTGGAAAGAGGGTCAGGATATGTGAAGGGCATCTTAGAATGAGTAGACACGGACTGTCAGACAGCTAGGCACTCTCCAGGGACTGGCTTGTTGTCTGATTGTTTTCTTCCCCTTTGATTCATCAGTAGATATGCAAGGTTTTTGAAGGAAACTATTATTGGCTCCATATTCTGGTTTCATTATTATTGTGTCTTTCCTCAACCGTAAAGTGTGGAGTGACTTATTAGACCACCAGGCTAACATTCAGTATTTTTATGAACTACACTCTTGAGAAAGTATTTTCTGAACAAATTATAGTCATTTTTTAAAGCTGATAAAAATAAAATTTCCTCCCAAAGAAATGATTTTCAACCTTAATGCAGTGTATCAACCTGACAAATTAACAAAACACATCTAATAACACAGAATTGGAGATTTAGAAGCACTGATTAGATCTTCACAGCAAATTTGGTGATTTTTAAATTTAGCAATTCAGTATATTATGTAATCTGCAAATGACCTTAATTTAGGGTTCAAACAAAAATAAACTTTTCTTCTAAACTTCCTTAAATAATTTTGTAAAATTTTTCAGTCAGGCCTGTAATCCCAGCACTTTGGGAGGCTGAAGTGGGTAGATCACAAGGTCAGGAGTTTGAGACCAGCCTGGCCAAGATGATGAAACCCTGTCTCTACTAAAAATACAGAAATTAGCTCGGCGCAGTGGTAGGTACCTGTAATCCCAGTTACTAGGGAGGCTGAGGCAGGAAAATCGCTTGAACCTGGGAGGCGGAGGTTTCAGTGAGCCGAGATTGCACCACCGCACTCCAGCCTGGTGAAAGAGCAAGACTGTTTCAAAAAAAAAAAAAAAAAAAAATTCTTCAGAAAGAGCCTGACGGTCAAATAATGTGGTAAGAGCCATTATTTAAGCAAATCAGGTGTTAATTTCCCCCATGTCTGAATCATCATTTTTACAAATAAGTAGATATTTTCTTCCCATTTCATGTTGTCATTTCTTATTGTCTGTGATAGCTCCATGCTGGTGAAAGGCAAGCTCAACTCCTTTGAATCAAAGCTGGCCTTATACACAGTGGCTTTCTTACATACATGAGCACTTTGGAATAATGTGTAATTTGTGTATTCTCACATTCTATGTTTTGTTGTGAATGTCTGTGTAACATTAAGATAAGTCAGCATGACATTACAGAGATTCTATTCTTCAAGATGCAAAATTTTCTTCATGCATTGCCTATTTATTATCTTCTATACATTTAGCATTGTGTACAGTTCAGTTGGGGGTCCATGGGGTATTATTAGTAATTACTTAGGGTAGATTTAGTCTCATTTAGGAGGAACATAAAATACAAATGGAAACAAAGAGCTAATGGTTTGAGCCGATGCATACGCAAATGTCAAATCATGTGATCCAGGCAATATGTGCCAAGTCGATAACAGGAAGGGGAGCACAGGTTGAATTCAAGTAATTTATGGAGACTACCTGGACAAAGCACATCCTGAAGAATGCTGAGCAATGAGTCTTGGAGATAGTAATGGGCTCGGTGAATATTAGTTGAATGAGTACATGAAGTATGAATAGGGAGAATGTGTGGGAAAGGAATGAGTAGCCCAAGCAAGGGATGTTTCCATCAGGCTTTTGATGCTGAGTGGATGAAAACATGGATTTCTACTTCCCTGGGGCCTTTATTTGCCCCACATGCTTACTCTGCTTTCTTACCTGATTTCCAATAAATTTACAAACTCCCACTCGCTGCTCAAGAGGCTTCCAAGGATTCCCATGTACATAGTGGTTTACCTTTTAGTAATCACTTCCATATGCATTCTCTTCATTTCATGGGGACTGAACTTAACGAAAAGCTATGATTATGCAGCTCTACCAATAAGGGAATTGGAGCTCAGAGATATAAAATGAGCCAGGTGGAAAGTGTATGCAGCGCCTATGTCCATATCAATTTTCAATGGGAAGTAACTGAAAAAAGTCTCTGTAGGGACATAAGTTTCATAAGCACTGCATATTCTCTCTCACCTTCCTAGGTTTATAAAGCACGTTGCCATATTACAGCCTCTGAGAAGCTTATATTATAAATAAACCTGTTGAAGTTTGTTTAATGCAGCATTTCCCTTAATTTATGGTTGGGAATCTTTTCATCCCATCACCAATTATCAATGTTTCCCAGAAGATCTGAGCATATATTTCAACTTTCTTTAACCCTGAGCGTGGCTCTAGAATCGCTTCAAAGCTTTACCTTCGCCTTTCTCGTCTACCATTTAAAAAAATTATGTATGCAGCCGCCTTAAAAATGTCCCCTCTCCCATGTGTTAATTTGTCTGACTACTTTTCCAGGGTATTATGGATTGAACTATGTTCCCCCTCCCTCCAAGTTCATATGTTAAAGTCCTACTCCCCAGCACTTCAGAATGTGGCCTTATTTGAAAACGGTCATTCCAGATGTAATCAGTTACATTAAGATTAGGTCTTATTGTAGTAGGGTGGGCCCTTAATTGGATATGACTGATGTTCTTAGAAAAAGGGGAAATTTGGATAGAGATGTGCACACGGGAAGAATGCCATGCAGAGGCGGAGGCAAATACAGGAGTGATGCATCTAAAAAGCCGTGAACCCTGAAAATTCCAGAAAGGCAGAGACAGCTCAAACTAAGGACCCCCACTAGGGGCTTCCAGATCACATAAAGGTGAGGGACAGAGGGCTGCATTCTTCTGAGTTTTGGATAAGTCTTTTCAAAGAAGACAATCAGAATATGCATCGATCTCTGTGAGTTCAAGGGCTGACTTGAATAGAATGGCAGGCAGATTTACTCTGACTGGGTCCTAGCTTGAAAGGGCCCAAGATGTTTTCCTCTTACAAAGCCAGTGCCAGAGATTGCCAGCACATTCCTAGAACTAGGAGAGAAGCATGGAACAGATTCTCCATCATAACCATGAGGAAGAACCAATCCTGACCACACCTTGATCTCAGACTTTTCGCCTCCAGAACCGTGAGACAATGGTACAAGCTGCCTGGCTGGAGATACTTTGTTACAATAGGTCCAGGAAATTGTATACAGGGAATATCCTACACTCTTTTCTAGAGGATGTGTCTCTCCTTCCTTTCCATTCCTCCACTTGCAACTTTTGGATTCCTCAGGACTCAACACAAACGTCACCTCCTCCATGATGTTTCTGTTGACCTTCCCTGATAAAGTAATTGCCCACTTTTACTCCTTATTTCCCCATTGGTTTGTACTTTATTTCCCCATTGGTTTGTAAACCCCTTGGAAATAGTCTTATTCCTCTTTGTACTCACGGTCATTAGCAGAACCATGGACATCCTTAGTTAGGTGCCCAAAAAATGTGCATTTGAGTGAACAAGTGAATCGTGAATAAGTCCCTGGTGTTTTTGCTCCTGACTTATTAGGTGTCCCAGAGAAGTGGAGTGGTGGTCATGCTGGCCCTCTGAGATGGCACAAATAGCTTTCTATAGAGTAAGTCCAAGGGGAGGATAAAGTGGTCATTAGCATCCCTCGACAACCCTTTGCTGCAGGCTGAAATGAGATCAGCATGTTATGAGCACGTTGTGATGTCTTACTGCACATGCTCTTAGATGAAAGTGCTCAGGCTCCCAGCATCCAGTTTTAATTTTGTACTGATGCCTGAGAGAGTGGAAGTGGATATTGTACGGCAAATGCATCCTGGTTTTAATTGGAACAGTCAGTACTCTTAATACCTGCCATGGCTCTAATGTGAGATGAAGGAATTGTTAATTAGCATCTTTATTATGGATTTATTTCCTTCTCTCCAAAATGGGAAAAGAAGTGTTGATTTCATAATTATATTGAAAGCGAAATTATCAAACTGTCTTTTACGTAGTATTTGTGAGTTTAAGACCAGACATTGTGCTTATATCAGAAATAGAGTTCTGGTTAGAAGGACTAAGACTTATGTATAATTGTTTCTTGTTATTTTACTCTGTTGTTCATGTCTATTTTGTTTTTGAGAAGTGTATTTTGTCAGGGGTATATAGTGGAGTTACAAACTGAAGCACCCATTTTGTTTTAGGATATTATATTTTACACCGACGATACCTGCTTGTTTTGGTTTGCTCAGTATGTCTACTTTTAGCAGTAGACATCCTGCATCCCAGGACATCCCAGGAAACCCTTAGCCCTAGGGGGTTCTGGAGAGTTCTTCACCCTCTTGGAATCCCAAATTCCAAAATCTGTGATTTGTGTACTTTGGTGTTATCACAGCTTTTATCAAAAAATATTTTGGAGTACTTATATTGCCCTAGGTACCATGAGACACAGAGAGATAAAATGTAGACCTTACCTTTTGGCTTCAAATCTGGTGAGCATAACATACAGCAAATATGCTCAAAGTCTCAAGGGAATGTAGCGTGTAATTGGGCTTAGAAGGGAGTAGCTCTCTGACTGCTGAACAGGGCAGGAGGTAGCATTTGAAATTGACCTCGCAGGATATGTAAACTTTAGAAAAACAAATATCTGCAGTGGGGAAGAAAATAGAATGAAATATTGCGTAGGTTATTATAATTTGGAATCAATTTATTTATTTAGTGCCTGACCTCACCAGATTGTAAACGCCTTCAGAGGTTTACATAGCATTTTGTAACTATGGAAAATGATACTTCTTTTTTTTTTTTTTGAGATGGAGTCTTGCTCTGTTGCCCAGGTTGGAGTGCAGTGGCATGATCTTGGCTCACTGCAAGCTCCGCCTCCCGGGTTCAAGGGATTCTTCTGTCTCAGGCTCCCAAGTAGCTGGGACACCACCATGCCTGGCTAATTTTTGTATTTTTAGTAGAGACAGGGTTTCACCATATTGGTCAGGCTGGTCTCGAACTGACAACCTGAGATGAACCACCCACCTTGGCCTCCCAAAGTACTGGGATTACAGGCTGCGTAAAATGCCTTGTCTTACTATTTTGTACGTGTGTGGTGTGTGTGTGTGTAAGTGTGTGTGTGTGTCTTCTTTTTCAAAAATTTAAATTGTGGTAAAATACACATAATGTAAAATTTATTGTCTTAACCATTTTCATGTATAAAATTCAGTAGCATTAAGTACATTCACATTGTTGTGCTAACATCATTACTATCTATCTTCAGAACATTTTTCATTTTGCAGAACTGAAACTCGTACCTATTAAATAGTAACTCCCTTATTCTGCTTTTTGTCTCTATGAATTTGGCTACTCTAGGTACCTCATATAAGTAAAATCAAACAATATTTGCTCTTTTGTGCTTAACTTCACTTAATATAATGTTGTTAAGGCTCATCTGTGTTATAGCATGTGCCACAATCTCCTTCCTTTTTTGAGGCTGAATAATATTTCACCCTATGCATAAACCACGTTCTGCTTATTCTTTCTTCTGTTGATGGACGCTTGAGTTGCTTCCACCTTTTGGCTGTTGTTAATGCTGTTAGGAACATGGATGTGCAAATCCCTTTTTAAGACCTTTCTTTCAGTTCTTTTGGCTATATACCCAGAATATAAATTTGTATTATCAACCTTACAATAAGTAAAATTATAATACAGTGTGTGCCAGTGTTTGAGGTATTATCGACGTGCCATTCTTCAATATTCTGCCTTGCAGAGCTGGTACTGGGATTCTGCAAACTGACTTGTTATTGTGCTTTCACTATTATTATCATTATTATTATTGTTTTTATCCAAATATAACAGAGTTCTCTTAAATTAGGCAGAGTTTATACGCTTACAATGTGCTCACTCCCTGACATGAGAAAGGGATCCTAACCAGAACTTTTTCCTGAACTACATTCTGCTAAACAAAAGTGGAAGCATTGAGTGGGATATTTCTGAGCACTAAGAACATCTGGAGTGTTAAACACATGTCAGAGGCACGCCCTTCACCATTATGTCACGAATGAAGTACACGGAAAACTCTCACCTAGTGCAGTAATGGGTACAGAGTTTGTAACTGTACAACTGAATACTCTAAGCACAATGACAACTTTTATCATCTAGCTTTATGCGGAGTAGGCACTTTTGTTATGTTTTTATATATATTATTGCTGTATGTTTCAACTGAATATATATTATTCCCATTTTACAGAAGGTAATTGAAGCTTAAGGAGAACTCACCTTTGTACACCCAAAACCAGAGCCATTCAATAGTCACATCCTGAAGGCTTTTTGTTTTCATCTCTGATACCTAAGCAGCACATGTAACATGAAAGAAATGGTTCAAATATTAAGGTTTTCTAAATGACTGAATTGTAAATATAGCCTTTTGTAAAAAATCACAAAATTTATGGAGTAAAATTTACATATAAATATATACACACATATATAATTTATAGTATACATACATATATATAAAACAAAATTATGTGTGTGTGGTAGGGGTGTGTGTGGGTGTAAATTTTTTACTATGATAGGGCCCTGGACTTGGCTGTGTGATCTTAAACAGAACAGTTCCCTCCAAGTGAGTTGCCTCATCTGTAAGATGGGAATAATAATATCAGCCTCATTGGGGTGTTGTGATGATTAACTGAATTAATCCTTGGAAAGTTCTTGACACAATGCCTGGCACATCATCAATATTCAACAAATGCTAGTTCTCTGTCCTTCACTTCAGACCCTCAAGAGTATAAAGCAAAATGGGATAATGCACATGACTGTGTGCCATAGCTCTAAAGATCTATACAAATTTAACATGTTCTTATTACAAAGCTGTATTAGTGTAAAGTCAGAAATCTAAGAAGTTAATTATTCTGAGAACCATGAGGTGTAACTTGATTATTAAGGATGATGAGGAAAAGCTTTGAGTGGATAATCCGAAACAAAGGACCATTGATTTAAGCAAATTAGATTGCATTGTATTAATATGTTATTATCTATTTCAACTCTGATAACCATCAATTAACACACAGTTGTTTTCAGAGAGGAGACAACAGAGAACAGTGAGCAGAGAGAGAAAGTCTCCTTAACCCAGACCTCCTTATCTTTCACCAGTGGGGAACTTCCATGTCTTGGCTAGACTGAGGGGTCTGGGGTATGACTTGGCTGTTTCTACGGTGTGGTGGGCTTCCTGGGTAAGGGTGTTCAGCTTAACTCACATCTGTCCACAGGCCAGTTTTCACAAAATGTTCCAATCACACATGATGTACTGGCCTGTTTGCTCTCATCCGCTCCATTCTGTTCCTTTCCCTGCTTTTGCCTTGTATCCTAGGAAACTACCTTTCCTAGGCTCCCTTAAGAGTGGCTTCCCGGTAGCTTTGGCCAATGGGAGGCATTGGCAGAAAGCTGGACGCCTGGAAGAGGGGGAAATAGGGTAGGTTTTTCCATCTTGCTCAGCTTTGGAGCCATCTACAGAGCTGGCAGCAGCTGCATCTTCTTCTAACACTGGCCAGTAGTACCTCTCTCTAAGGTTCTAACACATACCATGTGCCACCCTCTCCCACAGTTCTGTTTCCTGCTCTTGGACTCTGGGAATGAAGGCTACCCCATCCTCTTGCCATTCCACCCTTAGGTTCATGGTGGTGACTGGATGCTGCTATTCCAAGTTTTATTACAGTCTCCTGTTTGCCATCTCAACTCCTCATCACCTTTGTAACCCATTTCTTTCATTCAGTTCTGTTTGTTAAAGGACTTGGAGAGGATTTTGTTATCTGACTGGACGTGTGAAATGCATATGAGGGGATCACTCCCCGCCTTAGATTGGTGGGAAGTGGCTCCATTAGCATTAGCATCTCTGTCCCAGAGCAGCATCCACTGTGCCTTCTCCCCTTCATGCTCCACAGTGGACTGTTCTCATCCTAGCTGTAGGAGACATCATGTCCCTTCCTTCTGGGTGGATATGGAGCAAATACATCCTATTATTTCTAAAACTCATGAACAGGTGGCCATGCTACACGAGCAGCAGAAGGCTGAGTATTAATAACAGAATTTAGTGAAGTAATCAAATTGAGCTTACAGCAAAATGGATCTGTTATGTATTAATGATATGCAGAATCATTTCTGTCCTACGCTGGGGTATAGGACTGCTTAGAATTAGCAGCTAGCTAACCGACACTATTTTTATTTACTTTTGCAGAACCTAATCAATATTTTCTAGCATTTCTTGTTGCTGTTGTTGTTGTTAATCTCTGTTGGTTTTCTGGCCTTTGTATACAACATTAATGTTAATCTTCTTTCTTCAATTCTCAGCTTATTTTCCTTTTTATTACACACACCAGTCACATGTAAGCTTCTGGTGCTGACACCCACCTGTGCCTACTCCTTCTCCCCCATCCTTAAGCACAAAATGAAAGGCTCTCAGACACAGAGCAGCATCCACCGCAGCAGTAGTGCCAATGTCTCTGCAGGGCTTAAATGAAGCCATATCCAAGGTTACCCATGTCATGAGTATCACCTCATTGAATCTTCATAACAGCCCTGAGAAGCAGATAACATTGCTATTTCCATTTTAAACCGAGTCACTGAGAGGTTAAGTGATTTACCCATAGTCACGTACTCTGTAAATGGGAAGAGTTGTCCAACTTCGTCTGACTCCAGTAAAAGATGTTCTTAATTTCTAGAGGGAAAATGGCATCAAAGCAGGTAAAACATGGCAACTGCAGATAAAAGATAACTCCAGATAAAATGAAGCAACCTTTTCCTTTCATTACCTCTGCTCAGTCTCCTCCCCAGGTCTTACCCTCCCAGGTGATCCAACGGTTACAGTATGACTTAGCACCTGAAGTCTGATCACTAGCATCCATCTTTATATGCAATTTCTTTCTCCAGTGAAGTAGAGGCTACATAGTAACATACTTTGGGGTGAAAGGCAGTTCTTCATGAGCTGTATCCAATTCCACACCTCTTGGTGGCCTCGAGAACTGTATTTCGGACTCTTTCTCCCTTTGTTTTTTTCAGAAGCAGTCCACCAGGGAGTGGGGGTGCTGTCAGCAGACCCACACTGTTCAGCTATTCTCAGAATCCATTATTGAAGGCAGTCTGTTTCCTCCCTCCTATTCAGAGACTTGCCTGTTAGTTCTAAAGAGATGGTGGAGGGCTATGAGTCCCTTGAATTACTTGTTTCTGAGTGAACACATTTCAGGGAATACCCAAGGCACCTTATCTAAATACCTTTTACAAGAGACAGCATGAACAAAAGCCCCCAAATCTGAGTCCTCAGGTGCTTTAGTCCTGCTTGCCAAAAGGTAGATTCAAAGGACACCATCCTCCAACGCCTGTAAAGATATTTCCTAGTACCGGGATTTCAACTCCTTTTTTTCATAAAGCCTTTTTCCCTAGCTGAAAGAATTTTCTTTATTGATCTGTCTTTCTCTCAGCGTTTATTTATTTATTTGTTTATTTATTTATTTATTTTGAGATGGAGTTCACTCTTGTTGCCCAGGTTGAAGTGCAATGGTGTGATCTCAGCTCACTGCAACCTCCACCTCCTGGGTTCAAGAGATTCTCCTGCCTCAGCTTCCCAAGTATCTGGGATTACAGGTATGTGCCACCATGCCTGACTAATTTTGTATTTTTAGTAGAGACAGGGTTTCACCATGTTGGTGAGGCTGGTCTTGAACCCTTGACCTCAGGTGATCCACCTGCTTCGGCCTCCCTAGGTGCTGGGATTACAGGCAAAAGCCACTGTGCCCAGCCCTCTCTAAGCTTTTTTCCTAATGTTTTCTGCAACATCCTAAAATGTAAATGTGATTTTTAAAATTCTGTTCTCTAAGATTATAGTTATCTTTCCTCTCTAGTCCATCAATAAACTGAGGTTAAAAAAATTGCAAAACTATATTTTAAAAGTCAGTTAGTGAGGCAGTTCTTCTTGAGATATATTTTTTCCCATCCTAACTTTAAATTGGAGGATTTATATTTTTAGATCCTAGTTAAATTCTAGTTTTTTTTTTTTTTTCACTCTTCAAACCTTACATTTGTAGAATTCAGGGTGGAAGATGCTCTCTCCAAGAGGGTTCCTGTTGAAAACCAGAATGGAACTATAAACCCTCTTGCCTGGAGAGGAGAGAAGCAAGGCAGAGAGATTTACCCTCCCCTTTTTCTTCCCCCCCTCCTTCAGTTTTGCCTCTGTCTTGTTTCTTTTCCATATCTATTCCCTTCCTCTTTTCACCTGATCACATTTTTCAAGAACATTATTAATAAAAACATTTTAAAAAGGACTGACATATAGCATCAAATCTGTCAACAGTGGTTATTATATTATACATCTTCAAATATGATTTCACAATGTAATTGTAAGACTGGGTGAGTCAAAACTAGTCTCATGTTGGAACAAATAAAAAGGAAGCTCAATCATCAACACAGGTCAAACCTTAACAGTTTAAGCCACTACTTTGTAACTCACAGAAAAACCCTGTAAAACATGAATGTAAAACTGAGTTTCAGACACATGAGTCCCTATCAAGCGTCAAGCATTCCTCTTTGTTTCGAAATCTACTGTGTCTTATGAAAAACTGAATCTCCTTGGGGTCATTCCCATCTATTTTCCTCTGAAGAACATTCTTTTCTGTTTTATTTGGTTAATAAACGTACAGTTCCTCACCAGAGAAAAAGAGAAGAGGTTCATAAGAACTAACCGACTCCCAAGTAGTTGGAGTCCATTTCTAGAGCTTAATCACCTACTTCAAATATGGAAATGGGAGTCTACTTAGAATTTTCACTCACCCCTTTTATAGATTCGGCAGGTAGAATAGGTCTCATTTCTGGTTCTGTGGCCCCATCCAGACTCCTCTATGTGATGTCTTTCACCAACAGAACCAACAGGCCAATGGGGCCTTGCTACAAAAGTCACACCAGGTCCCGAATAAAGGCTGTGCAAACTCGGACTAACTTAGATATGGGCGGCACTGTTTGACATGCAACCTTCACCTTTGGGGATGCCCTCTTTCTCCACAGTGTACAAACCTAGAGTGTTCATTGCTAGGTCTTTTCTTCTCTGGTTTTAGCTTTTCTAGGTAATACCCAAATGCATTTGACTTACGGACCATGCCCTGCCACCCTTCTAGGGAATCTCTGAAGTAAATCGTGTCTGCAGCTTAACAACAATTAATGACTTTCCACTTACAAATAACTGTTTTATTTTGGTTCATTTTAATGAATATATATTGGCACTTAGCATATACCAGGCGCTGTGTTGGGTTTGATTATGTAGTAGTAACCAGGTTAATCATCAGTTGTCCTGACTCAGAGGAGAGTCTGAAGTCAAGTACATATAAAACATGAAGTACACAGTAGGTAGATAAGAGCTTTGATAAGGGAGAGTGACCAGAGTACATGACTAGTGGAGCCAGATTTTGGAGTTAGTATCTTCTGAAACCTGAAGAGCAGGTAGAAATTAGTCAAGCATCAGAGGGCTTTAAGAATGGAGCACTCTCCATTTTGAGCAAATGAAAAAGAACAGAGCATGTGGGAGGAGCTAAGAGGATGCCATGCAACTGCAAAGCAGAATGAGAAGGGTGGAGTGGTGAACAAAGAGGCAAGCAGGGAACCTGCTTATCATCTCCTTAAACCCAAATGGACTCTTTTAATGGTGGATATAAGACATAGTTACAGCCAGTGGGAGACAAATTTTGGAAGAAGTGAATCTTTTGAGGTCCCTCAAACCACACTATGTAAGTAACTCCTTGATCTACCTACATAATAGCCAGGCTCTGACACAGACTCTGAGGGCTGCTTAGTTACCACATTCATGCATCTCTCAGCCCAAATGTGAGCAGGTCCCAACACACACCATTCACATGTGAATGGCCGAGAGAAGGCTTCCCAGATCATAGGTCAATTTCCTAGGCGTGTGAAATCCTGCTTCTTCCCCTGACCCTACTGATGTCAATAGTACCTGTCCCTCCTACAACTCCTTATCAGGAATTCCACCCAACTCACAGGCATAGCTGGCTTTGGTCCCATGTTCTTAACAAAGTGAACTGCCTGCAGTTCATAGCTGAGTGTGGCAGCACTTTGTAGTGGGTAGAAGGGAAGCTAAACCATAGGATGGTTGTGTAGCCTGGCTCAAGAAATGAGCTGGTACAATCAGATCTTTGCTTTCTGTAATCTGAAGTTGGAAATGGAGACGCTGGATGAGTTACTAGTGAAACCAAAGATAAAGTTGTGTTATATATTTAAGTCCGGATCAAGATGAGACCAATTTACATGCAAGTCAAAGTTCAGCAGCAGTTGTTGCAAGGATCAAATAAATTAATTTGTGTGAAATACTTAGGAATTAATGGGCATTCAGGATATGCTTAACAAGAAATAGCCAGTATTCATTTTGTATCTTGATACTGGCAGCATGGCTAGAAAAATGCCTTTGGTAGAGAGAGGCACATGGAGAAGATGCATAGAGAGGACTTGGATACTGTGAGAAAAAGGCCAGGCCCAGACCTGACACCATTTTAGTTTTCAAAAAAACATGCAGCCCTGTATGTAAGCTCTGCCCTTCAGGTGACTTGGGAGAGATTCTGTTTGTTTGTTTGTTTGTTTCCAGCTAAGTAAGCCCAAGTAAGAAACTTCCTAATTCAGAGACTAAATTAGACAAAATTAATTATCTTCCTAACTCATTTGTAGTTTTTAGGCACAGAGTGTTGTTAGGAATAACGCTCAAAATCTTAAGAAAATTGAACACTCAAAGGATTCTTAGCAAAGCAATTTTACTTCTGTGCAGAGGGGTGCCTCCTTGGCCAGTCGCTGTGAGAGCACACCTGAACAAAGGGGCATAAGAGCCTTTATTCCTGACTCAAGTCCTGCCCCTGTACCCCTTCCCCATTGACCGGGGTCAGGTCGTATAATCTAAACTAATCCCGGTTGGCTAAACATTTGATTTTTTTAAGATAAAGTGGGCATGCAAAAGAAGTGGAGAGGAAGGGGAAAGAGGTATCTGTAATAAGCTAGAAAGTTAGTCCTCTTTCCAAATAAGGAAAGGAATGAGAGCTGGTACTGATAACGCCTGGTACTGTGGTATGCCTGGGCATCGAACAAAGTCAAAAAGGGAAAAAGGAGAAAAGGGGGGGGGGTACCATGAATTAAAGAATAAAAGATTGATCAGATTATTTGAAGATAAAACTCATCATATCCCACAGTGTCATGTCAAAATAATGAGCTATTGTTAAATCCTAAAAGCCCTGGTGCATTTTTTTGTACCCAAGTGTATGTTAATCTATCAATTAATTTAATAATTTCAGTGCCTTCCTCATTACACACATGATAAAATCTGGCCCATGAATTTTCACAGATTCTGCTTATAAAATGTTGGGATAATGAACTATTGAAAAACTACCCCACCGGCCAATTCTGAAACAATTCCCTTTGTTAGCTGTGTTCCAGGAGAGGTTAAATATGTATTTGATTGTGTGTGGGTATAACCAAGACACTAACAATAGGTTAAATCCTTTGAAATTTCCAATTAAAGAGAAATAAAGGAAGCAAGAAATTCATAGTAATTATGACACTGTTGTGCGATGCTTTGTTATGAATGGAGATAAAAATATAGTTTTATTAAAACTGAAATAAGGATGATGTTCTCAGATTAGAGTCAAAATGCAGTGATGAAACAAGAAAAGCTACTCGTTTGGCACAGAAGGAGTACAGCAGCAGAGGAGGAGAACCAGCGAACTCAAGAAATAATTGAGACCTGTTGTTCAGTCAATATCACCTGCCTCTGCCTCCAAATTATTCATTATGCTTTTGAGTCATGGAATCATTCTTTTGATATCTGAAGTCTGTCTTCTTTTTTAGGTTTATCTTCATTTAAATCACAATGTTGTCATTAAATTTTAGACCTTTTTTTTTTTTTTTGAGATGGAGTCTCACTCTGTTGCCCAGGTTGGAGTGCAGCGGGGGCGATCTCGGCTCACTGCAAGCTCTGCCTCCTGGGTTCATGCCATTCTCCTGCCTCAGCCTCCGGAGTAGCTGGAACTACAGGTGCCCAACACCACGCCCGGCTAATTTTGTGTATTTTTAGTAGAGATGGGGTTTCACCGTGTTAGCCAGGATGGTCTTGATTTCCTGACCTTGTGATCCACCCGCCTCGGCCTCCCAAAGTGCTGGGATTACAGGCGTGAGCCACCGTGCCCGGCCGATTTTAGACTATTTCTTGAGGACATTCCTGTTTTCCTGTTGCTGTTGGTTATCACCTTTAAATGAGCTTACCTGTTGAAAAAGTTCAGGGTGGGTTTCTTATCTTTGTTGTTAGAGATGGGCTTCCTCAGTTGTACAGACTTCTGCAGCAATTACACTTTCTTTGTGAAGTTATGAGTATGAAACTTTTCAATCATTCACAAAAGAAGAGAAGATAGAGCAATGAACTCTCATTTATCAAATAATTTGCA
The DNA here is from genome assembly GCF_000951035.1 of Colobus angolensis palliatus. Lineage (NCBI taxonomy): Eukaryota > Metazoa > Chordata > Mammalia > Primates > Cercopithecidae > Colobus > Colobus angolensis. The sequence goes on along the minus strand of NW_012115311.1, from coordinate 7,702,482 downwards.
CTGTTGAAGTTATCATAAACCTCTACTAGTATTTTGCCAACATTGCTTAATCTATCCCCCAATGTATTGATTTACTTATTTTTGCTTGAGTAATAGAAGCCAATCCCAGACATCTCATTCCATCCATAGACACTGTCATGCATGTCTGTGTGAAGAGACCACCAAACAGGCTTTGTGTGAGCAACAAGGCTGTTTATTTCACCTGTGTGCAGGCGGGCTGAGTCCAAAAACAGAGTCAGCGAAGGGAGATAGGGGTGGGGCCGTTTTATAGGATTTCGGTAGGTAATGGAAAATTACAGTCAAAGGGGGTCGTTCTCTGGCGGGTGGAGCGGGGGTCACAAGGTGCTCATTAGGGGAGCTTCTGAGCCAGGAGAAGGAATTTCACAAGGTAATGTCATCAGTTAAGGCAGGAACCACCATTTTCACTTCTTTTGTGATTTTTCAGTTGTTTCAGACCATCTAGATATATATGTGCAGGTCACGGGGGATATGATGGCTTAGCTTGGGCTCAGAGGCCTGACAGATACTTTGTAATGCATAAAATATATCAAATAGTATTTTTAAAAAAAGAAAAAAAAAAAAGAAACGGAAACTTGAAAAATACTGACCTCCACCCCTGCATTCAAGGTATCCAAATTTTACCTTTCCTTCAAGGCCTAGTTCAAACTTGCTAGTCTCCCTCTCAGTAGGGACTGCATCCTCTTACTTGCACATTTGGAAATTTATTTTCTGCTGTCTTGTAGCATGCCCTGAATTAACTTGATATAACATTAAATTTTGTATTTTTATTTAACTTCTCAAGAATTTATGTTGTTTCTAAAACAAGAACAGGGAAGCAATGTGGTATAAAGGAAAACACTCAAATTTGGACTCAAAGGCTCAGTTCTAATTGGGATTCTGCCATTTTTACTTAAGTTTTCTGAACTTCAGTTTCTATAGCTGTAAAATGAAGAAGAAACTGGCCCTGTTACATTGCAAGCTATTCACATTCTTACATTTTAATTTGAGTTTATTTTAATAACTTAATTTTTTAATGTGAAATTAAAGATGTTTACCTGCATGAATACATTTCAACAGAACCAGAAGAATTTACTATGATTTTTTAACCCAATAAGATAGCGTAAATCACATACACATGATTTGTTTATTTAAATGATTAAATAAGATAATGAATGTGAAATGCCTGGCTCACAGCAGACTGCAATAAATGGTACCTGTTATTATTAACTTGGGACCAACTACCTGGAAGCAAGAGCCTATGTCTTTGAAAATTTGATTCTTTCCCCACAGAGCTTAGTCCTGTGACTCACACACAATCAGAAGGATAATTAATATTTGGGTCTTTGACTTGCTGATATGCCAGGTAGAGAAATGTTTATAAGTAAGGAAAAAAAAACAAAAAAAAAAAACCTTGCGATATAGAGAGTATTTTCCACAATATCTGGAGAGAAATTTCATCTGGTTTGGAATCATAGGTTGAAGGACTAGACACGACCAGGATATGTCCTGAGACTCAGGGACAAATCCTTACGCTAGCCACACGCAAACAGGGGATTTTGAAAGCTGCCTCCAGCAATATAAAAGAATCTCAGAGTTGTGACTCAGCACAGGGTTATAACACTCTGATTTATCTTTCTCTAATCTCTTCCTCAAGGTCTGAAAGAATCTACTGCACAATTTAGCAGAAAAAGTAGACAACCTCCGCTGGGCTCTTGTGTTCCAGTAATCCTCTCTCGAACCTCTGAGCAATTTCCAAAATCCTGTCTCTTTCTTCTAGCTCTGGTGTAAACGTCTTAGAAAGGATTGCAAACCAGAACAAGAATTCAAATAATCTGCCAAGTCAGTGTGCTTGCATGGGCTTTTGAAGTTTAGAAAGATGTATGTATGACCAGAGCCTCAAAGAGCCAAGCAAGATGACTGGAGGTTGCTCTGTTTCCAAACACCACGTCTGCACCCAGGGACAATGAAAGCAGGTTTAATTGTCAGGATCTCAGGTACGCTGATCCTGCCTACAGCCCATCCTCTCCCAGAAACTCAGAACCCTAAGCTCTTTCTCCAAGAACTGCCAGGAGGGGCCCCTGGATTTTCCTCAGGGATGGAAGGCCAGTGTTGCCTGGCTGATGACAAATAGCTATTTGGTATTATTAACAGGTATCAGTTGAGGTTGGCAAAACCTTTCTCCTTCCTTCTGCTCCCTTGTCTGTCAATATTTATTGATTCTCCATAGCGTTAGGCTGAATTTAACTCCCCATTTTTTCTCTTCTCAGCCTTTCCCTGTTAACAGGGTCATCCTCCAATTCTGAGTTGAAAAATGGATCCCCTTTTCTTCCAAAGCAGGGAAACCTGACTATAGGCGATCACATTTTTAAAAAATGTGTTAAGAATCACAGCAGTTGTCCACTGTTGACAAAATGCTCAGAGGACAGAGAGGTGTGGGGGCTTGTGAGAAAATCCACAAGTCCATCATGAAGTCCATCATGGCAGTTAACTTGAAAACCAGGGATGACAATGTGGGTGACACCTCCTTCTTAGAGCGTCCCATCACAGAGAACAGGGGTGCCTTGATCTGTATGGCATCCAGCATTACGGTGGGGCCTATGGTAAGCATTCCGAGAAACAGGGGGAGCATGTAGCATCACAAGCGAGAGGCAAGATGAATGAACTTTCTGTTCATTTTAGAATGCAGACAGAGGTAGGAGGAAGTAGGTGGAAATGAATCAGTGAAGTAAACCGGCATCTGCTGGCACACGGAGCATGCCGTTTCCTGACATGACTCACTGCCCAGCTCCTCCTGCCGCCTGTGACTCATCATGCAGAGAGGCCGGTTTCTAAGGAGACCACTGAGGGCAGGGCAGTAGCCACCTGTGTAGACACTGTGCTCACGTGGCCGTGGAGCCCGTTATCTAGAAAGCCTCATTGCTTTAAATGTCATTAGAGAGAGAGAAAAAAAAATATTTCTGAAGGTTATTCTTGAGGTTATTTACAGACACACACCTGCTAGGAAGGAATAAAGTTCTTTGTCCAAAATAAGCCATTGATCCATGTTTTGGCCAACAGAACTGTGCTAAATGCGGGGCACATTTGGAATGACTGGGGGATAGGGGAAGGACCCAGGAATGAAAAAGAGAAAAATGGAATTGATATTTCAAAATAAAATGCAAGTAAGTCTATGACATATAATTACATAATAGTGGTCACATGTTTAGTACTCCCTGTATGATGGACACTGCCAATAAAAGATCAATCCTCCCCTCGCAGAGCTAGTAGGTCCCAGGACGGTGGCTACAGCGAGCTTCTCAGAGAGCAGCTTTTCTGCAACTCATGGAGAGTAGAGGGAGAAGTTAATGTACCCAAAGTAAGAGACACAAATAGCACCTACAGGAGCCTTTCCACTCTCAGGCAACCCAGAGTCTCAGTTAGTCCCATACAATGGCGTAGAAGCTCTCATCTAACTTGGTTCATTGAACGAGTTTGAAAATAATGATAATACTGTTTGTCAGTAAAAAGATGCTGGCAAAATACTCCAAAAGTTTCTGCTCTTAAAGAGTTAACTACTTCCCCTGAATACCTATTTGTATTTTTTAGTAGTTTCAAAATACTTTATCACAGGCAATGGAAAAACAACAACAACAACGTCAACCTAGCCAGCATCAAAATTATCATAAGTTCCGAACTAATGAATTTTAAATTTTAATGAGCTTTTATTAGGTATTTTGTGCCCTTAATTTTTTTATGCCACTGACGCTTTTCACCAAAAGGGCATGAAAACATTGTGTGTTTTTAAAGGGTAAGAAAATTCTGAGGTCTTATTTTCCTTTTAACCTTATGTTCGATAAGCTCACATCCTTGCAAAGGAAGTACATAATTCTACCATAAAAATCAGCCTTTCATGGATTCAGTTTTTAAGAAAGTCTAAAGTAAATTTATCTGAAAATAAATCTTCCTGAGAAAAAATACATTTTTTTCCTGGAGTCATTTTAAAAAATATGACTTGCTATTATAGCTGTGTGAAGGAGCATCTGAAGTACTGACTTCTTACATTCATTCCTTTACATTTTCCTCAGAGTTTTGAAATTGCTCTCTATTGAACAAGCCTATTCTCTGTGCAGAGGAAGCTTTTTACACCTTTTACAGGCCTGGAAGGCAGCAAGAATAGATCTCTGGATTGGATTGTTTCTCTTTCTCCCTCCCTCCCTGTCTCCCTTCCTTCCTTCATTCCTCCCTTCTTTTTTTCCTTCTTCACTTTAATAAGCATTTTTTGAACCCCAGAGTTGACCACGTATTTGCTCTTCTGGCTTTACTCTGGGTTTCTGTGGAAGATACATACAAAGATGGTGTCTCAAGGTTCCTGGAAGTGTCAAGGCAGAGAAGATCCTCTATACATGAAAAGGAGGCAAAGAAGACATGGGGAAAGATGATGTCTTATTCTTAGTTACAAGTGTCACCAAATTAGTAGTGAGAGGATCATACATTTACAAGACCTGAAGTAGTACATGCTCCTGAGGGTATAGCATGGTGGGCAGGAAAGAGGCAAGTCGAGACTCAAGTAGGTCTCTTCAACACACTTAGACTTTAAAACTCCATTTCAGCTGGCAAAGTTTGCCATAGATATGGTTTTGTGAGAAATCAAAAGACGAGAGTGGAGCCAGGAAAAGGAATAAAATTATTGGAGTTTCCCAGAGCTTGATATAGGCTTTAAGTTTCAGGGATAAAGGGGAAGAGAGAATTCTTCACATTCATTTCTTCATTCTTTTGCCCAGTTCAGAAGTTGGGAAAAATGAACCAATTGATGGCCAAAGATCAAATCTACAACAAAGAGCATTCACTCTATTTTTTTAAGAAACATGAGGATAGAGAATGAATCACTTAATAAGGGCTCATTAGATGATCAAGAAGTAGTCTCAATCCTAATATGCTCCTGGCTTTGTGCTAACCAGGCATTCTCCATCCCCAAGGAACTCATGGTGTAACTGTGCAGGCATGTAAAAATAAAAAATAACAGAGAATGCTACGAGGACAGAGAGAGGAGGCCTGTCCTTTTGGAAAACTTTGGGGAAGATTTCAGGAAAATCTGATAGATTTTGGAGTATGGCTTTGAACTAGGTTTTGGGATATAGGTAGTTTTACCGCTAAGAAAAGAAGGTTAGGTTGAAGGAGAGTTATCAGGAACTTTTATTAAAGGAGAGAGTTATGAAAACGCAGTTTCCAGAAAACAGGGAATAGGTACTGTAATTAAAAACGTAAGTTATGGTGGAAGTTATGGCTAGGTGGTAAAAGAAGAGGCCAACAATATAGAGGCCATGATGCAAGATGTGTTGATAGAGGCTGGCCATGGACAATAGAGCCATTAATTTACTTTTTAGGGGGTTGGTGGAGTGGGGATGTGGTGGGAGGAAGAATCATCAGTAAGGATCTGCGGTTAAGTGTCTGTTTCAGACAGCTGATTACAGGAGTGTGGAAGATGTGTGGGAAGACTACCGATTCTTTAACTGCAGCTCCCTGTTGTAGGTCGAGTTCCTGGAAAGGAGCCTATGAGATGGAGATTTGCAGGTAGGAAGTTTATTGGAGATTGCTCTAGGGTGCAGGCCGCAGGAATAGGCAGAGGGAGAAGTTGCTGCTACCCTCACAACAAAAGCTTCAGGATATTCCAGAGAGCCGCCCTGAGCTGGAATGGCATGCAGAGTTGTATCAAGTTGAGACAGTGAGGTGAGACTTTATCCCCATATCACCTAGTCATTGGATAAAGAAGAGGGTGTGACCCTGGTCAGCAGAGGTCAGTCAACAGGAAGAAGAACTCCGTCCGCTGAAAGCTACCAGTTGTCACCATGCCCAGCAGCTGGAGGAATGAGTGTTTCAGATCAACCCTCAAACCGTCTTTCCCATCTCTGGAAACTGGCACCACCAACTACCCTGTTAATTATACCAAAAGCGGGGGTACTTCCTTTGCTTCTTACTTTCCTTTTACCCAGTACCCACTCCACTGTTAAAATCCTGTCAAATGTAAAATCCAGCTCCTCCTTCAAAGTTTCATCTATTTCTAGTAAGAGTATGTTAATCCTAGTTCATGTCCCCTCATCTGCCACTGGGACAAGAGACTCCTGGATGGTCTCCGTGATTCCACTCTTGCTTGTTTACAGTCTTTTCTCTATATAGTATCATATCAATGCCTGGGACCTAGGGAATACACAATACATAAAAATATGTGAATGAGTGATTTCAGAAGGTGCCATCTCTTTAGCCACACAGGGACCACTCTTACGGAGAAATAGAGAATGTGTTGGCCCCTGGATGACCTAAGAAAAAAAAAAGAAGACAATAAATAAATTTTGGATATTAAGAAATATTTTTACAGGGTAATTCTTATAAATGTCAACACATGCCAAATACCTGTCAAAGATTTTAGTTCGTTTATTAATGAGGTACACAGTCAGAAGTTACAACCTGTTCAAAGATGAATTCAAATGATTGCACCTATATAATTTATAAATAATGCTGACATAAATTAATAAGCAGTTTCAAAATTGGCTTATTGGAGAGGCAGAGGAAAAATGAATTACATTTCCACCAGATACAATTTATTTGCATCTCTATAGACAAGAAACATCTCCACTGCACTCAGTTATTTCACAAAGATATACAATTGTTCAAAGACAATGAAGTTGCAGAAACGCTACAGAATCAGTTAATCCAGAAAGATGTGCTTAGAAAATGCCTGGTTTTCCATTGAAGATACCCAGTAATCTTTCCATCTCATTTCAAAGCCTTTCACATTTTTTTTCTTTCATAGGGAAGAAGAAAGGAAGAGAGAAAAAGTAAATAAAACCGAGATTTCGTGGACAGTGCTGGTTTATGGTTTATGTGTTTTTCTTGAGAAATAATTAACAGCAAATATTTTTCTCTCAAAAAATGTCTTGGTTGGAAGATAGGATGTATGGTCACCCTATTTGGAATTCACCGTCATTTCATTATTATTTGCTTAAAACCCCTTATAATATATAACAAAAAGATGGATGTAGTAGAGACAGAGCTACGCTCTGAAAGATTCAAAACAATTTAATAATTAGTGCTTTTCATTGAAGTGATTAAGGCTATGGCAGCAAATCAACCATGTGAATTTTGAAACAGTCACAGCCAGGAACAGCCCATAGCTGTTTTCTAGGCTGTCTCCTAAACATGAACCCTAAACCATCCATCTGGTTGAATTTAGTCAGTTTCTGATTCCATTGATCATTGGATCTTCTCATCGTGGGAGATGGCCCCAGGGCTTGGACACCACCACTTCCTAAAACATAGGGCATTTTATGTTTTCTGGTAATACTCTGAAGCAAAAGCCCACAATAATGTATGTGAGTATGCATTGATAAGGGAGTTAGAGCAGAAAAGGACAGGATAACAAGCATCCTATGACTGTAATAGTCTGGATTTGTCGTTTCTCAAAACTAGACGAGCTGAATGAGTATCTAAATGACTGAATTTGCTTCAGATTTTCTTTGTTGTTAAAATACACTGACCTACTCCTTCATTTTCACAGCCTCTGACAGCTATAGAAGCCATAAATCTCCTTCTTTGCCCTCTCTTTCTTTTGGTTTATACTGTAGAGGGATTTTCAAATTCTATCACCTCTGGCTTCCCCTACACGGCATCAGGCTGAGAAGCAGGCAGCTTAATCAGGCTCCCGGAATTTTTAAGAAAGCTTACGAGATAGAAAGTGCTTTTCTATAAATCTTAGAGGATTTGCTTACTTCTTCCCCACTCTTTCAAACCAGGAAGTCACATTGTGAACCATAAACCGTTGCCAAAGGGATTAAAGCTAAATTTAGGACCAATGACTTAAGAACTGTCTGCAAACAAAGCCACATGTGAATCAGCTCTATGGAACAATAGTTTGAACAAATGCAAACAGAGCTACTAAAATGTTTGCCAATTGCAAGCTCTAATCAGAGTTTGCTGTATTCTGAGGAGCAAATGAGAACTCTGGAAAGGGTGTCAGTTCGTCATTTGGAAGCCCTCTTTGAAATGTTAGGTCAGAGTGAAAGTTGTAATGTAAAAGTCACTTGAGTGTTGGCCTCAAGTATCACAGTATTTTGGCCGAGCCTCTGATTTGTATGTGGTGAGAATCTCTCTTAGAAACATTTTTGAATCATTGACATTTACAAAACAAGTCATTTGCCACAGAGGGCAGGTCCCTGAAGTCCGTTCTTGAATACAAAAGGAAAACAGCCAGTGCAGCACCAACTCAGGCATACCAAACTCACCTTCTCAAACTGGAAGATTTCATGCCACAAGCATTTTGTAGAAGCATTCTCGGAATAGTCATAATTATAACTAACATTTGCCTTGCCCTTTATGGTTTGCAAAGTGCTTGCAACCCAATATGTCATTTCAGAAGTTCTCAGCATGGACCTTGTGGGAGTAGGGAAAGGGAGAGACTGTTGAACAGCAAGTGTCAAAAGATTGCCATTTTCAGCTACCATTTTCCTGGCCTTTGCTGCTGTGATTCTCTACAAGTAAGATTCTCCTGGAAAGGAATATAAAATGTGGTTGTTGCAGTCCTTCAGAGAACCTCCCTTACAGTGCCTTGTTTTACATAAATACCCATTGAGTTACATACTACATCAGAACCGGTTTCAAAAATTGAGTACTAATTAAACTTGGAAATAATTGTTTTAATCACAAAATAGTCAGGAGTCTGTATCTCATTGTGGTTTCACATTCAGATCAGTCCTAAAATTGGTCAGACTTTCAAGCAAACAGTCAGGCGTGCCTATCTGTATATTCTGAAAATTAGGTGAATTCATTTATATATTCAGTAACTATTTAAGTACAGACTCTGTCAGTGTCTCCCATTTTTAGATGATACAAAGATTCATAAAACCTCTGACTTCCATAAGCTTATACTCTATTAAAGACGAGAAGGTACACGCTTAAGATGCAAAATATCAAAAATCTAGAGAGATGAGAATTAAAATCTATTTCTGAGTTAGAAGAATTAGAGTGACCCTCACAAAGTAAAGTTTAACTTGGACTTTACAAGAATATATGAGAAAAGGTATTCCAAGGAGGAAAAATAGCGTGCAAGATGGGAATATATAGGATGTGTTTGGGAAGCAGTAAGTTATCCATTATGGTAGGAGCACACATGATTTTAAAAAAAGGAAACCTAAATGAATGATATTGCTGTGTGGCTCTGATAATTTTTTTCTGTGCACAGCCTAAAAAAAAAAGTCAGATAAAATTGAAATTTAAACCTATACCATATATTAACATAAAATAATAGCCACATACAGAGACAAGTATATAGGTCTGAGTATAATTATATATGTTCACAAATGATTCGCACTCCTATTTTTATAGTTATTATATTTCCTTTTTTTCCTATAAAGAAACAAAAAATGTTTCCTTAATTAGCAATACTGCATTTTCTTTTATCATTAAGCAAAACAAAAAACTAAATGAGCAACCAAAATCTACTGCCGAAAATGATCACTGTTTACATTTTATGTATATTCTTCCAGATTTATCATTTACTATATATACATATGTTTTAAAATATTAGAAACATTTTTCTTTTTACCAAAGATTTTTTACAAGTATTTCTATTTCTGTTGCTACATGATATTCCGTTATATGGAAGTGCCAATTTTTTTTTTACACGAATTTCCTACTGTTGGACATCTGGGTACTCTATGGTTAGCAATGAACAGCCTTACAATAAACCTTTGCATGCATCCATGAATATTTCCTTAGGATAAATAACAAGAAGTGGCCTTCCTACTTCATGGCGTGTGTGTGTGTGTGTTTGTGTGTGTGTAGTCTAATTCTATTCCATAAAAGTTATACCTTTCTTGACTCCCACCTGCAGTAAAGCTATACTACTTCTCAAAGAAAATGATATAATCTCTCAGAAATATGGGATAGTCAGAAACACAGTAAACTTTTACATTTGAGCAGAGACATTAAATCACTAAGACCTGTGTGTAGGGAGTCTTCCAGCTGATACATCTTTCACCCAGAGAAACCCTCCTTTATCCATGAATAAGCATCAATTGCTATTCTCTGCATCGTGGATTCCTCTCCATTACCACCTTAGCCCTGAAAACACTTCTATGTACTCTAAATATAAGCCACGTGGAAAGCAAAGCTTTGTTGCTATTTTTCATTATGATGAGACTGATCACAGAGGCATACCGTGGCAATCACAGACACTAACCAGGTGGTAAGTCAGGGCAATTTCATTACAAGTGCACGCTTGCATTCTATGCCCCTTAATCACTGTTACTGCTCCCCCAAGCAGCACAGTCTTTCAGCTTGGATTTTGACAATACCTTCTTTGTCAGAGGAATGCTGCAAAGAGGGTGAAAGGGGCTGCTATTGCCAGGAACAGTTCCCTGGCACCTGAGGCAGAGGTACTTAAAAAAGCCGCTGTGTGCATTTACACTTGCTCCATTGGTACACTCAGCCTTACTCAAAAGAATAATGTTAACGCAGGTCACAGTCTTAACTGGCTCAGTGGTTTTACCTTTTCCTAACCTCCAGATATTTAGTGGAGTTTTGCTTCTGCCCGCTTCTTCAAAAAACCTGCCTGGTTGTGTTAAGGTCCAGGGTACAATGCGAAATTCCCTGAGACCCGAAGAGCAGCTCTATCTGAGATGACCGAGTAGCCAACTAGCTATGCTGTGCCTCTTCTCAAAGCACATATGAGCCTGGAATCACAATTATTGAGAAAGGATCATAAATTAAATTAAATTAAATGACATGTAGAAAATGTCTGACATGTCAGAAATGTGGCCAAATAGGAATTGCTGAACCACAGTGACAAGGAAATCAACTCCATAGCTGATGGTTGATTAAACCCAACTTCAAGCTGTCTTCCTGATATCCAGCTTGCTGGTATCGTATTTGCAGAAAACCCTTACCCAAGTTTGTCTCTAAATGGGTAATGTTATACAGACCGTGAACAGCCTTCGAAACCATGTTAGCCTACTAACTATTTGTGTGAGAGGCTTTTCTCAGGCCAGTGTTGGCCGATGGAGAAAGGTAGAACCACTAGTCATGGCTGGTTACCCACGCCGGGTGAAACACTTAAAACAATGCTGCCACAGTATTGTTGGTACAGGTGTTGTGCAAAATATTTTATAACACATATGGAAGGAACTGATCAATCAAAACAGACACTGACCCAGTCAGAATAGACATCAGCCATAAAGAATTAGTAATTGTGCTGAAATAGCTGAAATACACTGCCTGAATATCAGCCTGGCTTATAGATAAGTGTGTAGATGCCAAAAGCAACATCCATTACTGAGAACCTACCATGCGCTAGGTACTTACATTGGGCACTAAGAACATGTAATAAGCATAGAAGTCTGTAAGATCAGTATAGCAGCATAGTAGTAGTAGCAATAGTAGTAGGAGTAAGAGTAGTAGTAATAGCCATCATTTGTTGAGGCCCTATTAGCCACTGAGTGCTATTCATTTCATTGAGTCTTTCCAATAACTTTACAAAGTAGGCATTATCATCAGATTACATGGATGGAATAACTGAAGCTCTGAGATATTAAATAACTTGCCCAAACCATTCAGATGGCAGTTATCAGAAGTGGAATCGAACGTTCTATCTCTGTAGAAGCCCATATTCACTCCACTACACCATGTGGCACCTCCTTGGAAATTGTACTGGTCTTGGCTCTGCCTCTAGCAGACCACTTAGTCTCTTCAATCTCAGTATTCCTGTCATAAAATTAGGAAAAAATATCTGTCCATACTAAGTGCTCAATGAATTTTAAATGTATGCTTCAAGTTCTTAGCATATGTGCTCTATTAGCAAAGCACAGTCCCATCCCTTGAGAGATTTATAACTTAGGTAGTTAGATAAGATATATACATTAAATGTTTATATGTGTGTGTGTGTATAAAACATATTAGTATAATGTGTCCTTCGCCTTTACCTGGGCAAGTTTTTCTGTTTCTCTCTCTCTCTGCCGGCCTTAGTCTGTGTACTCTTGTCTTTGTGCTGAAGTACGGGTGAGAATTATATGGGTCTATTATATAACATTCCAACATGGCATATACTAAGTTTCAAACAAGTGGTATGGATGTCAGATATGAGAAGCATTTCTTGAAGTAGGAGATCTGAGCATCTAAGAAAGCAGATTTCAGTGGTGGCTTGCTTTGTGCCTTGAGGGGAAGGTTGATCAAAGCTGTGGGTATGTGGAAAAGAAGGGAAAGGCATTTTATACAAGGGAAAATGCATGATCAGAGACATGGGATTGGAAATGTGAAATTTGTTTGGAGATTAGTAAACAAATCTCTTTTACTGGATTTAAAAGTTATTTTTCATAGCACAAAATGGCAAGAGTAATAAATGCCAAAGAGTCAGGCAAACATCACTCAAAGCAAATATGCCCACGTCCCCAAAGTTGGTGTTCTAAGAATATCAAAAAAACGTTATCAGTTCCTCTTATTCTTTTTTCAGAATAATACTCTTTGATGTGAATATGCTTAAGACCATTCAACTGTACATTTAAAAATTGTTAAGATAATTAAAAAAACAAAGCAAAAAACAAAAAACTCGTGAATACTCTTTAGGGAAATGTCCAGTCTAAGTGCCCCAAGCCTTATAATTATCTGGGTTATAACACTTAGCCTGCATTTTAATTGGTTCTTTTCTTTTCCATCTCCTTCATTAGCCTGTAATTTCTTTCTTATTGGTCTTTGTAATTCTAGGATTTAATGTCTCACACATAGTATATAGACTAAATATATTTTAAGGAAATTAAGGGCTTCAAGTAAGCAAAAATTTTGAGTAAGTTGCATTTAGCTTACAACCTTAAAACCTTCCCTAATGGTACTGAGAATGAAGTTTAGGGTGGGCCAGCATTAAGGAGTATATATAATCTACATGTGCTGGGCATGAAATGGTTAAGCAGTAAAGCCCAAGGCCTCTGCAGCCACTGGAGCTTTTTGATCATACCATAGGAAGCACAATAGCATGGTCAATAACTTCTGTGCAGATAAGATTTTCTTCAAGTAAATTCAATCTGTGAATTGTTCTTTTCTGGGCAAAAAGCCAGGGAGACTCATATAATTCTCACCATTACTTCAGCACAAAGACAGAGTACACAGACTGAGGCAGAGAGAGAGAGAGAGAGAGAAACAGACTGAAAGACTTGCTCAGGTAAAGGCGAGGGACGCATTGAATGTTGCTATAGCCTTATATTAATCTATTCAAAAATGAATTATAAAGAAAAGAAATACAAGACAGAAACAGAAATAAAGTTGTTAGAGACATTGCTCTCACAAGAGAAAGTTGGAGAATTTCTTACATTACATGTTATTCCTTCTGTAAGGAAAAGAATGTTTGAAAGAAGACCAGGTAAGGCCAAAGAAAGCACCTTGTTTTCTGTCCCGTCTTTAACTTTGCTTTGATATATCCGTGAAAACATACAGAAAGTCCTAAAGTTACACAGTATTAGTCACTAAGCAAACTGATCAATGATTTGAAAACACTTGGAGAAATTTCTCTGAGGTAAAATATATTTGGGTTGGATTGTATTTGTGTGAATGGCCCATTCTGAAGCCTGGAGTTATTTCCTGAGGTATTTCCTGCAACAGGGATGAAGGCAAGAGCTGGCTTCTGCTACCCTGTACTGCATGCCTTGTAACAGAGGTTCTGGACTCCCAAAGAGGCTGCAGTAATCAATAATACAGCATGGCGTGACATGCAAGGGTGCTAGGACATTGTGTATTGCATGCTGTTCTTAGAGGTGGAGGCAAATTCTTTATTCATTGAGGAATTTATTCATTCAATCATTTTTTAAATCCATTTGACAAAGATGGTCTAAATTTCCTCATGTTTGCTGTTAGAGTGACACAGATGTGCAGGATTGATTTGGTCTCTGCTCTCATGACACAACAATCCAACAGTGAGAAAGAGTCCATTAAATATGAATTAAAATAAGTGTAATAGGTGCTTTGTTAGGGAAAAAAAAAATACACTATGGGCATATAGGAGGAAATATACATGTGGGGTTCTGGGGGTGGGAAGCAAGGACCCGGAAATGTTTTTGTAGAAAGTGACTTTTATACTGATCCTGAAGTCAATGTTAAAAAGTGTTGGAGGTGTTACAAGAAAAAGAAGGGAAATCTGAAAGTAGGAGTGTCTTAGTCCATATGTGCTGCTATAATGAAATACCACATATCTTTATGGTCCAACCTCTACTGATTACCCAGTTTCAAAGTCACTTCTACATTTTTAGGTATTTGTTATAGCAACACCATGCTGTCTGTACTAATTTCTGTCTTAGCCCAGTTGTGCTGCTACAACAAAATGCGTGAGACTGGCTAATTTATAAAGTACGGAAATGTATGTCTCACAGTACTGGAGGCTGGAAGTTTAAGCTTGTGGTTCTGGTGGTTTTGGTATCTGATGAGGGCTTGGTCTCTAATTCCAAAATGGTGCACTGGGGGAAAATGCAAAGTCCTCACATGGAGGAAGGGATAGAAAGACCAAAATAGACCTAGATAGTTTCCTCTAGTTTTATTCCTAAGATCCCTAATCCCATTCATGAGAGCTCTACCCTCAGGACTTAATCACCTCCTAAAGGCACCACTTCCTAATAGTATCACATGGCTATTAAATTTTAATGTATAAATTTTAGATGGGACACAAACATTCAGACTATAGCAGACCTCTGGAAAGAACTGTTGCCAAGCGTGTCCACCCCTAGATGGGTGAAGTACCACCGTCTGTAAAAAGGTTGCTGTGGTTGCAATGTTTGCCTCCTCCAAAACTATGTTGAAATTTAATTGACATTGTAACAGTATGGTGGGACCTTCCAAACATGATTAGGTGATGAGGGCTTCACCTTCACGGGTGGGATTATTGCCATTAAAAATGGAGAAATGTGTTTACCTCTTGCTCTCTCGTTGCTCTTATACGCTTTTGCAATGTGATAAATAGCAATTGTCTCTCTGGAGAATGCAGTGTTCAACATGGCATCTTGGAAGCAGAGGCTGGGCCCTCACCAGACACCCAACCTGGATCTTGGACTCCTCAGCCTCCTGTTCTTCATAAATTATCCAGTCTGTGGTATTCTGTTACAGCCGCACAAAAGGGACTATGACAAAGGCCAAACCTGAATGCCATAAATAATAGCTCTTTCTATCAGAAGTTCTGTTTGATAAGGCCCACTGATAGGTTTTAAATTAAATATACATTTGGCAACCCAGTTTTGTTTCTCAGTCAATTAAAATGGGTAAGGAGTATCTGAAGAATAGGTCATCAGGTTTCATAAGAAGCGCCTAGATTTCCTGATAGTGTATTTTTGTTCTCCTGGAACATTAATCCTACATTCAGAACACCCAATAAGTGTTGAATATTGATCACAAGAGACCAAACATCATTCTAATCAACATGTTAAGTTGGATGTTTCTCAAATGCCTGTTAGGAAATGTTGAGTTTGAAAGATAAAGTGCTGTCCGTTCTCAATTCCACGTGGGAATTGTAAAATACATGGAGATAAAAATTCTGGAATACAGCATTTTTGCCCGAAAGCCTATAACACTCTAATAAATGCGTCACCTGGATTTTATCTTGAAAAGATGAGATCATTGCAACTCACACAAACAGCACCACTCTTTAGCAGAATGGGCTGAAAAATGACTTACAGGATCACAAATGCAAATCGCATAGATTCTTGGCAAAAATGAGAGCATTGCTTAGTTAAATATTCATAAAATGTATTAAAATGTTCATCTTTATATCTTGCAAATAAACGCGTTATGAGAATTATATTTTCATCTCTAGAAGACAGCTTAAGTCCTCTTGGATGTAGTAATGGTGTAAATCTTAAATGAATAATGACATAGTTAAATAATGTGATTGTGATCTTCTATACACTGACAATTTTGTCCTTAGTTTTGACACAGCTTCTGTTAATGAGTGAATGATATATTCATTCAATAGCCAGTAACTATGGAGTGTCTGTTATGTGCTAGGCACTGGGGATTTGATGTTGAACAGGATACACATGGTTCCTGACTTCCTCTGTGTTACTTCCTAAGGGGGAGGACAGATAAGCCCAGTAACAAATAACTAAAATGATTGCCAAAGATTATGAAAATGATAAAGAAATGACTAGACTCAGTTTGGACTACAACTTGATGTAGTCCTAAGCATTAAACTGGGATTTCAGAGATACTTTCTTTTTAATATTTTTGCTGCGTTTCACTGTGAGTATGAGGGACTCTGATCCCAGAGGCTATAGTCTCACATATAGCTGAAATTTTCACCTAATGATTAGATTTGTGCAGCAGCTTGGTGGTCTAGTTTGAGGTAAATGAGATGTCTGGAAGCTGAACTGCAGTGCAGGTTCTGAAATATTGGAAATGACATAAGTTCTGGTGATGCCTTATGGTGCTCTGAACTTCAGGTCACATTGAGGTTAAAACCAGAACAGGATTGGATCACACTCTTGAGAACCAGACTGGATTTCTTTTTCAGTACTTACTCTTGAGTCTGACACTTTGGTTTGTGCCACACACATCAGATGGGTCTAGTTTAGTTCCAAAGGCTCTGTCTTCTGCATCCTCTGAAATCCATCTGTGTTCAGTTGAGTCTGAAGATATGCAAAGTGAATAACTCTGTTATTCATGTTCTCTTCACCCTACTGTCTCCCTTCTGCCTACCACCTTGTCTAAATAACAGTAGTTGACCATCTAATGTGGTCTTTTAAAAAGAGAGATTCCTGCTTGAACCTGGGAGGCAGAGGTTGTGGTGAGCCAAGATTGCACCACTACACTCCAGCCTGGCGACAGAGCGAGACTCCATCTCTTAATAAATAAATAAAAAAGAAAGAGATTCCTAGCCTGCAATCCTAGAACAGTGGCTTTGAAGAGAGGGAAGAAGAGAAAATAGAATGAAGACTGGAATGGAGGAAGAGTAGAATCACTGAAGTGGGGGAGAATATTAAATCTTAATGAAGAAGATCGTGATCCTTCCATTATTTCCCAATATTTCAGTAAATGAAAACAGAGTGTCTACTACAGGCTAGATAATTCTGATATATGTGACTCTTCTTAGACAGAAAAACCACATCCCTGGTTCAAATTAAAAAGTCCAAGCATCGCAGCTACTCTCAACTCCTTAATGGTCCAAACTTGTAGCAGCCTGGAATATGTTTCCAAATCAGATGGTCTTAGAACCAATCAAGATATAATCTATCTTGAGAATGCCTTTGCAATGTATTGAAAGGCTTAGAAATGTTCATATTCTCTGACATAGTAATCCCCCATCTTGATAAATGCCGTCTCCCAAAACTTTGGTATCATTCCTGACTCCTCTCTTTCTCTCAACTCATTTCTCTTCTATTTACCAAGCCTAAGGCTCTACGTTTGCAAGAATCTAATCACCTTTCATGACCTCCAGCGCTAACAGACTACCATGATATGTCTGTGGACGACTGCAGCAGTCTCCCAGTGGATCTCCCTGCTTCCTCCTTTGCTCTTCATCTGTCTGTTGGCCACACAGCAGCCACAGTATTCTTTTATTTAATCTAGTTTGCTTATACCCCTGATGTCTTTCCATCTCACGTAAACTTAACCTACCCCACAAGACCCTGTGTAATCTTGTCCTTGGCTTTATCTCCAGATGCTCTGGAGCTGCTATCTCTCTCTGTCTTACTCTGACTGTGCCAGTCACAATGTCCTCTTTGCTGTTTATCAAGCATGCCAAACTCACTGTTCCCTCAGGGCCTTTGCACATATCATTCTCTCAGCTTGCAATGCTCTTCCCTCAGGCATCCACATGACTAACTCTTTACTTAATTTAGAAAGGCCTTCAAACTTATTAACTGTTACCTTACCAGAAAAGTCTTTTATGATGACATCAGCCTCTATTACTCTGTTCCCTTTCACTCTGCTCTACTGTTTTGTTTTTCTCCACGGCCACTATCACCACCTGACATATATATTTATTTGCTAGTTCTCTTTACTAGAATATAAGCACATGAGAGCAGGGACTTTGCTGTATTCTCTGCTGGATGTTTAGGACTAAGAGAATGCCTGGCACATAGTAAGACCTCACTAAATATTTGTTGAGTCAATGTGTTGGGTTTGTGAATTTTGATTCCTGTTCATGTCTTTTGAATTCTTCTACAATCTGCCTATCAGATTGCAAACTGGAAGACATGTTGATGTGCAGAACTCTTGGCCAATTTTTGGTCTAATGGCAAATATGGGGTTATGGATTGCTAGCTTTCTGAAAAAAAGGAGTTGAAATGGATCTCCAAATTTTGTTTAAAAAAAAAAATCACACCCTCCTTTCTATGGTCTGATCGTGTTCCCCCAAATTCATATGTTAAAATTTAATGACGAATGTAAGAGTATTAAGAGGTGGGACCTCTGGGAGGTGGTTGAGTCATGAGTGCAGACTTCATCACCTTCATGTCATTGGGATTATCAAGTTTATACCAGGACTGGAGGATACTAGCTGGCTATTTTTTTTAAGATGGAGTCTCGCTCTGTTGCCCAGGCTAGAGTACAGTGGTGTGATCTCAACTCACTGCAACCTCTGCCTCCCAAGTTCAAGTGATTCTCCTGCCTCGGCCTTCTCAAGTAGCTGGGATTACAGGAGTGTGCCACCATACCTGGCTAATTCTTGTATTTTTAGTAGAAACAGGGTTTCACCATGTTGGCCAGGCTGATCTCGAACTCAAGTGGTCTGCCTGGCTAGGCTCCTTTTTATTTTTCCATCCATTCTGTCATGTGAGGACACAGTGCTTATCCCCTCTAGAGGATGCCACAACAAAGTATTATCTTTGAAGCAGAGTCCTTACCAGACACCAAACCTGCCAGTACCTTGAACTTCCAGCCTCCAGAACTCAGATATATATTTATCTTTGTTATAAATTACCCAGTCCCAGGTATTTTTTTATAGAAGCACAAACAGACAGAAGTCCCTTGATTTCTAACATGGCTTCTAGATGCATCACTGTTCAAGGCCCTGACCCTTCATCCCACAGTTTGATTTCAATCTCAGTCAACCAGCAGTGGTAGAGCCTCTGCACCCCACTACTGCTCCTGAAGTTGGCCTTTGTCCCCACTGTCTGTATCTTCCTCTTTGTAGCTGAGCTGTATTATCTGGAGGTGCTTAGAGTGGAGGAGGTATTTCTGGATATATCTACATGCTCTTTGCCAACTTCCATCTTCCCCTCTTCCACTTGCTTTACGTAAGGCCCTTAGTGAAAAGAGTAATGCTCTGTAATTTTATGACTGCCCTTTTTTTTTTTTTAAACCAAATATCATTTTGTGAAAACTTTTCTTGTGCTATTAAGGGTCTTCTAAAACCTAGTTTTAAGTGGCAGCATATATTGTTCCTGGGATGTGTCATGATTAAACCATCCTCCTATTGTTGTGGGTATTTACATTGCTCTGAAAGTTTCACTGTTGTAGCAGCCTCATGTTTTCAACATAAATTCATTCGTAGATAGAGAGAAAAAAAATCCTGCTGTCTTTAACATTTTTTGCACCTATCTTTTTTCGATAGCTCTAATTTTTTAAAAGATGATCTTTTAGAAGGATAATCACTGGATAATAATCACTGGATAAGAAGATATAAATTTTCATGTACTACTTGATAAATTCGGGGCTAACTACTTTTCAGAAATGTGAACTCCCACCAGTACCATTTCCTTCTTCACTATGCCCTTGCCACTACTGAGTGTTACCTTATAAAAATCTTTGTCAATTTAATAAATGAAAAATTTGATTTTACTTCAATGCAAATTGAGCAACAATTCACATTTCACAAGTGATGAGTTACACACATTTAAAGAGGTTTGGGATCTTTTCTAACCTATCTATTATAACCAGGAGGTCACTTCTGAGTTGCTGACCTTTATCTGGTCTTCATGTTCCATTAAATACTCTGATTTAAAGCCTCAGGTCACTTTCAGTCTTAATTGTATTTTATTATTCTCCATTGTTGCAGAATGTTTCAGTCAATTTAGCCAGAAGGGTCTATCTTCACCTTTTCTTCATTAGTTCCTTTCCAGTTATAACAATGACAGATTCCCTGAGATGTTATATTAATTTTTTTATCATCAGAATAACTATCTTTACTCAAATGAAAGTAAGAATCAGAATGTGATTTTAGGCTTGGACGAAAATGTATTTTTGTTGTCCACTGAGGAGGTATAAATTCTTTTTACTATTAAGCAAGCCATGGTTGTATAGAGGCTAAATGTCAGATATTCTCAGATTTAGCAACAACTGTTTGCATTTCACATAATGTCAGAGAACACATAGAAGATAATAAAACATCAGCTTAAACATTTACTGAGGAATTTTCTATCGTACTACGTTAAGTTAAGCAAAAGATGGGTTGCCCAACTCCTGTTTCTTCATCACCACCCTTCTTCAGGAAGAGAAACGAGTCCTCGGTGCCCAGTTTTTCCTTTTGTTTATTCAGTGGGACCCTGGTTTCTGAAATGGGTATGTAGCATCTTCATGTTCTCTTTCCCTCTATCAAAATTGACTCTTGGTCAAGTTTCCAAAAATTGCTTCATGTTAAAATGTTGGTTTCACCATTGTTATTTGTATTGTTGAATAGTATGGGCACTTCTTGGTTACCCAAGGGCAACCACACCTTTCAGTAAATATTTAGCCATAGCCAATTTGACTTTCATTCACTATTAAACACATTAACCAAAGGAATGATTAATACATGTATGGTTATTAGAGTTTTTCACAGTAGAAGCTTTTATCTCTCCTGTAGCACCACAGGTGACTCCGCCTGTAACAGTAGGTCCCGTAGAACATTGCATATTTGCCAAACACTGTACAAATCCTATTTAACCATCACAATTACCTTCATTTCACAAATGAGGAAACTAAAGCTCAGAGAAACTAGAGTTTAGTTCCCAGGTAGTGGTAGGGCAGAGATCTGAACCCACGTCTGACTGACTCCCTCCGAAGGGCACGTTCTTAAACATCACACTCTTTGGATGCTTTCAGCTGGATAGTACTTGAAAGGGTCCTACATGCTCTTCTACCTGTGTTCTTGCCACAGTCCTTTGAAGAGGTAAAATATGTTTCCTCTCTTCTTAGTTCTGAGCTGTCCTTGTGATTATTTTGATGACTAAAATGTGGCAAAAGTGATGCTGTATAACTTTCAAGGATGATCCTTAAGAAATCTCCAGCTTCTGTTTTGGCTTCTTGTTACACTCTTTCTGGACCTCCACTGCTATAACATCAGAAGGTCCATATGGAGAATAACAAAGACATCCCTCCCCACCCCCACAATAGCCAGCAGCCAAAGCTGAGCTCCCAGAAGGAGGCCAGCATGCAGTACCAGCCACATAATTTGCCAAGTCCAGTGCAAAAGAAGAACTCGAACCCGAGCCAGGGGCAGGGGAGTCAGTCTTGCTTTCCTTAGGCCCAGTGCTTCTGTGCCTGGGCTGGCTCAGGACCTGACTGACTGTGGTCACAAGACATCTACCAAACATGCCATGATGTTGTCAACCCAGGTGGGATCAAAGCCCCCTTGCCCTATCCCAGGATAGTGAATGTCCCAATATGCTGTGCAGCCCTGACCTTGATCTTCCCCACATCTGCTCCCAGGTTCCTGTCAGAGGCCATGGGTAGTAGCAGAACCCTGGCCTTCCACCCACCAATGTGACAGGACAGAGAGTAGCGGTGATCAGGGGGCAGCTATGGGGAGGGGGAAACTACATGGGACCCAAGGAGTCAGAGAGCAGGAGAGCGGAGCCAGGAAGCTATCCTGGGGCAGTGGGCTCCGAGTCACCAACATCTGCTCCATTGTCACCTCATTATTCACCTACCAAATACAAACTTAAAGATGAAATTATTAAGAGTTTCAAGACGGCAACTGTGTGAGTGAGGGCATTCTGGTCCTGTGCCTGTCCCGTAGCCCCAGCAGAAAAACCACACCATCGCCCCCTAGGGCCATGAGAAATACAAAAACAGGTGGTGCTTTAAGCTGCTAAGTGTTGGGTTTGTTTATTACAAGGTGCTTGATAAACATAAAGTTTTGCTATCATCTTTCTGTGGACCAGTATCGGACATTTTGAAATCAAGTAACAAGAGGAAAATTGGAAAAGTGAAATGCAAAGACACTTAAAAAACAGAAGGTCCCTGGGGAGGTGAAGAAATCCAGGGAAAGCTTCCCACAGGAGCAGAACCTTCAGACAGTCTTTGAAATGAGCACAGTATGTGGACCGGTAGACAACAGCAGCCACCACGTGGCTGTCCACTGCCTGCACAGACAGACAGCAAGCACGCACATTAATGCACAAAAAATCCAACTCCTGGATTTTTATAAAAGCCTGAACCATCCAGCTTCACCCATGTTATACCTCGCTCCTCGCTTCTCGCCATCTCACGGCCCAGCCTTCATTTTGGCCTCTGGCTAAGTCCTTTCAGTCTGATGCAGAAATCGAATTGTGTCAGCCTCTGATCTTATTTTAGCTTGCTGGTTGCAGGTTTTTCTTTTCTCTGTAGCTCAGAGATGCTAAATCTCTAGGATCTTTCCCTCCCAGGGCTGTGTGTTATCTTTAGGACCCTCTGACCTAGTCCTTCCTGTTCAATGCACAAAGATGAACCTTATTTGAATATAAAACCAACTCGTAGGATTTACACAAACACCATTTCCCCCTCTTGTTTGTCCATGGAGCCTTCCTTTCTCAGATCATATTTTAGCTTCTCACATTACCATTCAGGAAATGCTACCGTAGGCTAAATTCCTACGAGTTGATTTCTAGCAGCTATCTCTTTAACAAGCTCCTCAGATGATTCGGATGTGCACCAAAGTTTGGGAAACACTGTTTTCGACATACATACAATTGAAGTTATAATAGTCCTTTGTAACTTTTGATCAGTCTCACTCACTCCTTCTTTAAGGCTCAAATATAAAACCCCTCAAAACTCCATAACCTTTCATAATTACAACTGAATTTATTAACTGTTTGACAGTTATTATACTTTAAATCTGAGACATATAATCTTTGCCAGAGCATTTTATTATTTTAGATTCTTATTTCCTCTACCTCTGCATGGTGTTAGGATTCAGGAAACCTGAATTTATTTAATGCTATTCAACTGAGTAGTTTAGCCCTTTCAGGGGCATGTAATTTAACATTCTATGTAGATAATCTGGTATAGAAGATTTTTGAAATCATACTGACCTGGGTTTTTGTTTTTTAAGGCTGGATCTCACTCTGTTGCCCAGGCTGGAATGCAGTGGTGTGATCACAGCTCACTGCAGCCTCAAACTCCTTGGCTCAAGCAATTCTCCCATTTCAGTTTCTCAAGCAGCTAGGACTTCGGGCACACAGCACCATGCCCAAGTAATTTAACAATTTTTTTTTTTTTTTTTAGAGATCAGGTCTCACTATATTGCCCAGGCTGGTCTTGAACTCCTGAGCTCAAGAGCTCCTCCCACCTCGGCCCCTAAAGTGCTGGGATTACAGGTGTGAGCCATCATGCCTGGACCCGACCTGGATTTTAAATCTTGTTTGCAATGCCTACCATCTATGTGACAGTGGGCAAATAATTTAATATTTCTGGACCTCAGAGTCCTTTATAATATTTACTTTATAGGCCAGTTTTGAACATTAAAACGGATTCAATATATGGCTAGTAAAAACAATGGTACCTCAGTAAATATAGTTTGCTGTCTTCTCAGATACCTCAGACTCCCGAAGGGAAAAATGGCTAATAACATAATTTTACCGATCTTCCAGGGAGTCATAGAAATAAAATAAGGTTTCGTAGGTTAAAAATGCATTGAAAATGTTAAAGGCATTTGCTAAATGACAGTAATAGTATTTTATGTTAATCTGAAGTTTCTTGAAGGAGAATTATGTCTATTTCCATTTTTAAAGTGTTTAACATTTTGGTTTCAATTCTAAACCAAAATAAAAACATTTAAATGCTGTACATGTTTGTGTATTCATTAAGTTCTTATGAGTGATGGTGCTAAATTAAAAGTTCATGATTCCAGCAACATCTTCTCATTGCTATTTTTTGTTTGTGGCATTTTCCACTTTCCTTCTTCAACACAAATTTTAAACAAACCCATAAATACGCCCCCTATCCCAACACATACACAGAAAAGAAGTTTTCCACAGCCTCACTGCCTATTTTAATTAAAGTTAAAATACAAACGCATATCTCTTCTCATTTCTAGTTTTGTACAAGGTTAGGAGAGGAGTTATTGAAGGAAAATAGAAAATGAAACTTTTGGTTAAGGCCAGTTTGTTAAATAAAAATAACCCCACATATATTTAATTTGAATCTAAATTATACCAGCAAGGGCCTAGCAGCATGCATCACGTTCTTTTGTGAATCACACAGATTTTAAGTCAGCGCAGAATCCCAAGAATGCAAAATAATAGCAATATTCTTGAAATTGAAGAACCAAGGACTAAAAATTTCATTACCCCAATATATCACCTAATGTCAAAAAACAATGCTAGTTCTCTGAGTAAGACTGCATTGACTGCAAGTAACAATTTGGTCTATTAGACTGCTTCATTATTTTGAATTTGTTTAAATTCTTGAATAAAAATCTCAGTGTTAGCACTTCTTGGCTACATTATAAAAAGTAATAACAGCTGCATTATCACCTCCCAGTGAGAAGAAGGTTTGTCACAATGAGTAATGCTCTCCCTGCTGGGGCACAATCAAGTACACTGTCCATATCCCCTGCACCAGGCTCTGATTTGATTATCCTTTCACAGAAGATCACACACACACACACACACACACACACACACACACGCACATCATCTCCAGCTTCTGCTGAGACAAGGTGCATGGTCAGTGACTTCATTTATAATGTTCAGTTTAGGGTCTATGGGCCCCGTCAATCTATTAACAGACCTGTAGAAACATGCATTACTCCAAGAATATAGGCGCTAGTGTTTTTACACGCTTTGTCTAACAGAGAGATATTATTTTTAGTCCTGTTTTACAAGTGGGATATCAAGGGGAAGTCAGTGAGGGAGGTACAGAGTTGTAACTATTTCTAGATTTCTTACCTACAAGGCAAAGAGCAGGGCCAGGAGAACCCTTGATACTGGGCGTTTACCTAAAGTAGAGTGGGGCAAGCAAGACTGTGCTTCCATACAACCTGATGTATCTACCACTTCACAAAGCATCAGTCTCTCCAGGGGGCAGCTGTTTAGTCTTTGTAAGTAGGTTGGCTGATGCTCTTAGGAGCTGAATCAAGAGTATTTTGGAGTGGGAAGGCAGACATCACTTGCATTTCACCCAGGGCACTCTGCAAGGGTTTTCTCTGCATGACCAGGGTCTAGACGACTTGAGAGAAAGGAATTCAAGGAATTTCAGACTGAGACTCAGGGCCTTGGGTACCAGGATTAAGATTCTTTAAAAAAAATTGATTAAGAACATTTAACATGAGATCTATACTCTTAAAATTTTAAGTAGACAACGTAGTATTGTTAACTATAGACACCACGTTTTACAGCAGATCTCTAGAAGTAATTTATCTTCTAGAACTAAAACTTTTTACATCTTAAATAGCAACTCTCCTTTTTTCCCTTCCCCAGTTCCTGATAACACAATTCTATTCTTTGTTTCTAAGTTTGACTATTTTAGATACCTCATATAAGTGAACTCATACGGTATTTGCCCTTCTGTGCCTGGCTAATTTCACTTAGCATAATGTCCTCCAGATTCATTCATGTTGTCTCATGTGGCAGGATTTCCTTCTTCTTTAAGGCTGAATAATATCCTATTGTATGTTTTTACTCTATTTTCATATCCATGCATACATTGATGGATACTTAGGTTGCTTCCATATCTTGGTTATTGCAAGGAATGCTGCAGTGAACGTGAGTGTGAATTTCCCTTTGAGATCCTAATTTTAATTCTTTTCAAGTAACCCAGAGTTAGGATTGCTGGATCATATGGTAACTTTATTTTTAAAAATTTTGAGGAAACTCCAGTTTACTTTCTCATCAACAGTGTACAAAAATTTCAGTTCCTTGACATTCCCACAAATACCTGTTATCTTTCGGTTTTTGGATAATCTTTAGGGTTTTTAAAATAAACTTTTGCTTTGTTGATGTATCATTTTGGTTTAAATTGTCATTTTCCTGATATTTAGTGATGCTGAACACTTTTCCATATATCTGTTGGCCATCTTTGCAAATATTTTCTACCATTCCATTGGTTGCCTTTTCACTCTGCTGATTATTTTCTCTGCTGTTTGGTAGCCTTTTAGTTTGAGTTTGAGTTGGTCCCACTTATTTATTTTTGCTTTTGTCGCTTGTGTTTTATGTGTCATATTCACAAATCTGTGTACAGACCAACGTCATGGAACATTTCTCCTGTGTTTTCTCTTAGAAGCTTTATAGATTCAGGTCTTATATTTGAATATTTAATCCATGATTTTTTTTTTTTTTGTATGGTGTAAGGTAAGGGTTCACTTTCTTTCTTCTGCATGAGTATATAGTTTCCCTGACACCATTTGTTGAGGAGATTATCCTTTCTCCATTAGGTATTTTTGGCACCCTTGTTGAAGATCAGTTAACCCAATACAGATGCTCTCTTTGTCTTTTACTTTTGACAACTTCATAGTAATATTTCTTGATGTAAACTTCATTGGAATTATCCTATTTAGTACTCTTGGGCTTTATGAGTCTGAATGTCCATTTTCCTCTCTAAATTTGGGAAATTTTCTGTCCATATTTCTTTAAATGATTTTTATACCCCTTTCTCTTTCTTCTTTCCTTTTAGTATTCGTATATTGGTTTGTTTGATGGTTTTCCATAAGTTCTTTAAGGTTTATTCACTCATTTTTATCATGTTTTTCTTTTTATCCTCTGATAAATTAAAATCACCTATCTTTGAGTTGACATGTGCATGTAGATTCCCTTCTGCTTAATCAAGTCTGGCTTTGAAATCTTCTAGTGATTTTTTTCAGTTCACTTACTGTTTCTTCAGGTCTGAATTTCTGTTTGTTTCTTTTTTTTAAGTTTCTAACTCTTTGTTTATATTCTCATTTTGTCCATGTATCATTTTCCTGACTTTGTATCATTGTCTATCTGTGTTCTTTTGTAACTCAGATTCTTTAAGACAATTATTTTGCATGATTTGTCAGGCAAGTCACAAGTCTCTATTTCTTCAGTGCAGGTTACTGGAAATTTATTTTTTTCATTTGATTGTGTCAGGTTTTCCTGATTCTTTGTATTTCTTGTTGTTCTGTCTGGCTTCATCTGGGAACTTCACAGTCAACCCAGCTGGAAATTCTGAAAGTCTTTTAATTCTTTGTTATGAATATGTCTCCTGACACGGGCATGTAGATTCTAAATTAGATGGGATTTACTGGTTTCTTTTTTTTTCTTTTCTTTCTTTCTTTTTTTTTTTTTTATTTTATTTTCCAAGAGCTCATAATCTCTTGCTTCTTCTAGTGTCTGACTTCTGGTGTTTGAACCACAGGCTGGGATGTGGCATAATCCCATTTCTCTCCCTTACTCCTTATGGAGAAGCCCTGAGTCTGTGTCTTCTTCCAATTTTGTTGAGCTGTGGTGGGTGCTACAGGTCACTTGCCCTTTTCCCTTTGTTCTTAGCTGCCCCCACCAAACTATGAGAATTCTGTTGGCACACTGGATGAGGTGAGACAGAGGCCAGCCTTTTGGGCAGTGCACGGAAAGGCCAGAGATGTTAAAGACATCCTCTCCTCTTCCCTCCTTTCTGGGGGAATAAGTCTCAGATTCTGTGTGTTTCATCAATCTCACAGAGCTGTGCTTGCCACTGTAAGCTGTCCACCTCCTCTTCTTTGTTCTTAACTACCCCCAGGTGTTTGATGTATGCTCGTTCTGTCAATGCTTTATGTGAAGCAAGGTAGAAACAGGCCTCTAAACAGTGCACTGTAAGATCCTAGACGTTGTGGGCATGCTCTACTCCTTTCCATCCTTCCTGTGGGAGAAACCTGAGGTTCTCCCCTTCTCTTAGTCTCACAGATCTCTGCCAACTGCAGCAAGCCCCTACCCTTTCTACTTTGGTCTTAACTGCCCCCAGGCATTTGTCAGTTCTGTCAGTGTTCTGTGTGGGATGAGACAGAAACCAACCCCTTGGGCAGCAAGCTGTAAAACCAGAATATTAAAGGCATGTTCCACTCTCTCTTTCTTCCAGAGGGAGAAGTCACAGGCAGAGGTGATCTCTTTTGGTACCGAGCTGTGTCAAGTTCGGGGAGGGGCTGATGCAAAATAAAATTGCTCTTTCTGCTAACTTTAATGTGGCTGTCTTCCTTTTTGTGCCCATCTGGAGTACTGCAAACTGTGGGCTACTCATAAAGATATTTTTGTCCATATATTGTTGTTAAATTGGCATTTCGTGGAGGATGAAGGATGAAATTCCCTGTTCCAACATCTTGCTAATGTCATTCCTAGGATTAAGAAACTTAATTAAAGATAGAGCAATCACTGATCCCAACCCTCCAGAAGTATTATGAGTGGGGAGGAAAGTTAACCTTCAGGTAGGAGTCAATGGAAGGGGACTTCAGTTAATCTTCTCTGCTTTGCCTGTGAGAGATCATGTTCCCAGTTGCTAAAAAGAAATAGGAAGATCTAAGAAAGTTGAAATGCCAGGCCTTGTTTTGTGAAGTTTAACAAAAGAGATGTAAAGACCTCCCACCATATGAATGGAGAACCATCCTGTATCCCATTTGAATAAAGAAATTTAATTCTTAGGCAATGAAAACAGATCTGTGTTATGGTGGGTAGCAAAATAAATACCTGTTGTTTAAAGAATTAAAAAGTCAGGAAACAACAGGTGCTGGAGAGGATGTGGAGAATTAGGAACACTTTTACACTGTTGGTGAGACTGTAAACTAGTTCAACCATTGTGGAATACAGTGTGGCGATTCCTCAAGGATCTAGAACTAGAAATACCATTTGACCCAGCCATCCCATTACTGGGGATATACCCAAAGGATTATAAATCATGCTGCTATAAAGACATATGCACACAGATGTTCATTGCAGCACTGTTCACAATAGCAAAGACTTGGAACCAACCCAAATGTCTATCAATGACAGACTGGATTAAGAAAATATGGCACATATACACCATGCAATACTATGCAGCCATAAGAAAGGATGAGTTTGTGTCCTTTGTAGGGGTATGGATGCAGCTAGAAACCATGATTCTCAGCAAACTATCGCAAGAACAGAAAACCAAACACCGCATGTTTTCACTCATAGGTGGGAATTGAACAATGAGAACACTTGGACACAGGAAGGGGAACATCACACACCGGGTCTTGTTGTGGGGTTGGGGGTGGGGGGAGGGATAGCGTTAGGGGATATACCTAAAGTAAATGACGAGTTAATGAGTGTAGCACAGCAACATGGCACATGTATACGCATGTAGCAAACCTGCACATTGTGCACATGTACCCTAGAACATAAAATACAATAAAGTAAATAACAGAGGCAGGATGTTTGGCACCAGTGAAGAAGTTTTGATGGTCACTGCAGAGAGACCCAGCAAATGGATGGCTTAGAGCTGCTGTATATAAAACCAGGGCAGTCAGATGTCCACCCTCACTGTGACACTGCCACGGAGTCAGTCTTCCCAGTTTTGTTGTCTTGGGAAGAGCTATTTTTA
The DNA here is from genome assembly GCF_000951035.1 of Colobus angolensis palliatus. Lineage (NCBI taxonomy): Eukaryota > Metazoa > Chordata > Mammalia > Primates > Cercopithecidae > Colobus > Colobus angolensis. Next base: position 7,672,824 of record NW_012115311.1, on the reverse strand, counting down.
TCCATTCTTGGGTACCCTGATTTTGATTGCTTTTCTTTTTCCTCCCACTGTTTCCATGACTCTGTGACCTACAATCTTTCCTTTTGAGAAGGAAAGCCAGAAATACATTCAGCAAGAAAGTTGTCCGAAATCACAGTTACTCACCTACAGAACTCTGACTAATAAATGCATTTCATGCACTGCTTCAGGCAAACCTGTGTTATATGTCCATGGTCACACCTACATATTTGGCGAAGGCACTACTCTAGTCCTGGCCGCATTAGTCCTCAAAGGCTGTCAAATAAGAAAGCAGCAATCAATGGGTTTACAAGTTTTTGTTGAAAACCCTGTTCATTCTGTTTATAATGATCTTTATTCTCTCAACCCCACAGCACACATACAACACATCAGGACCAACCTTAGCCTTTACTCATCTACTCTGTAGCATATAGAATAGTGTAGCATCTGGCTTTGGAGTCAAGCAGAACTGGATTTGAATGATATTTGTACCATTTTGTATGTGACCTTAGATGAGTTTCTCAAACTTTGTATCTCAGATCAGTAACTGCTTTATAAGGTCAGGTACACATTAAGTGAAATACTGTATGTCAAGAGCTTAAATGTCTGACATATGGTAGGCACTCAAATAATGTTAACTATCACCATCATTATTATATTATGCCTGTTATCCTTTCTTTCACCTAGACTGTAAGCACCTAGAGGGCAGGGTCGCATTATATGCTTTTATTAGGATCATCACAGTATTAGGACTATCACTATTTTGCTAGCAAGTGAGAATATGAAATCAATTTTTTTTTTTTATTTTAGAGGATATCTTTAAAGGGATACTCCAGCTAGAAGCAGAAACATTGGTCCCAAGGCCAGCTCTTCATTTCTGCTTTCCAACTATTGCTTTCTGTCTCTGCAGGTACCCTGATCCATCAATGTTCCATTCCTTTCAAATACTGAAACTCTCATCCTCTGCAAGCTTCTTTTCCTTAATCTAGATGGACTCCTCTCTCCTCTACATCAAAAACATTATCTCATTGCTATTTTTACCAATACATCATCCAATTTTCCTCCTGACTTGTACCCTCAGATATCATCAGTGTTCCACAGATATTACTATTATTTTTGTACCATCCAATCACTCCATAATTCTGTTATTTGGAAGCTCCTCTAAACCTGTACTGAAATTCCTTATTCATCTCTCACTTGTCACCTTTAATTGACTAAATCTAGAATTCTCTTTCCAGTCTTTCTCCCTGACTTTTCTGAATGCATAACACTGTTGACTTTCATTTTCATCTTATGATTTTCATTTATTTTAATTTCTGTGTCACTATATCCTCCAAATTCTTCCTGAGCTTCAAGGAATATTTTTTCCAAGGCCATACACCAAATAATGCTAAGTGATTCTTTCCTCAGACAATTTCTATTTTCTCTAAACATTTCTCTAATTTGGTAGATCCCTTGCACCAAAGCAGATAATTCTCAAATTTAATATTTTCATTCCTTACTTGTGTTTGTTAGACAAGTTTTCAATATTTTTTGTTTTCTGTTAATTTTAGTCCTAAATATTGGCATTTTTGTTGATTTCATGCCATTATTTTGGTATTTTAGAAATCTGAATTATTTATGCATTGAGATATGCTTATAGAGATATAAACTGCATTAACATTTGAATCAAAGAGGAACTGATATAGAAATAAAGATACATACTGCATTAAAATGTGCATAGAAGAGGAACTAATATAGAAAGCATTATGGCAACAAAGATCATGTTTATTAATCATCTTGATTTTAATCCATATTCAGGGTTGAGCCCTCAGTATATGTCCAGAGATTCTTCATGAAGCTGTCTTAGAATGGGGGATAAACAGTATGGGAATCGAAATGAAGCAAAAATGGAAGGTAGAGGAAAATAAATAGGAAGTAAAATGGGGTGTGGGGGGGGCGGGGGGACGGTGGCCTTTCCCTTGGATTCTGACAATGTTTCTGTCCCCAAGACAAGAGTCCTTCCATAGCACAGAACCATGGCCACTTAGGATTGTGTTAGAGGCATTATTTTCAAAATTCCAAAATCCAGTTTTAAAGATGCTCCAAAAAGAGAAGGAAATTCAATGCCCCTTCAGGTCCCATCCATAAGTGCAGAGCCCATTACCACTCCATTGCCCAGGCTGGAGTGCAGTGGCATGATCTCCGCTCACTGCAACCTCTACCTCCTGGGTTCAAGCAATTATTGTGCCTCAGCCTCCTGAGTAGCTGGGACTACAGACCCGCACCACCATGCCTGGCTAATTTTTTGTATTTCTAGTAGAGATGGGGTTTTACCATGTTGTCCAGGCTGGTCTCGAACTCCTGAGTTCAGGCAATCGACCTGCCTCACCCTCCCAAAGTGCTGGGATTACAGGCGTGAGCCTCTGCGCCCTGCGGCCCTGTCATATTATCTAAGGACATACCTGCAGCTCCACATCCCTTTTCTTTCTCATCCAGAGTTATATGTATTCTTGTAGGGCTTCACTTCTCCCCTAGGTTAATTTATTTATTTTTCCCCAGTCGAGCTATCTAGGAAGACTAAAATTCACAGAAGAACTTCAGGCCTCTTCTCTAGACATCTTTCTGTAGCCTCAAATAACAAGTGTAATATCTCCCCCTCTTAGAACACAGATTCCATGAGCTACAAAAGAGATGATGAAAAGATAATAAGTAGATTTTTAAACTACTTAGGAACCACTTGTGTATTAACCATAATTTGATGTATTTCTGTGAAACTTATTTGATGTGTTTCTATCTACTGCAGTTAAAATCCATTTGAAAGCTCAAATTGCCACATCTTTGACTACTGCAAACCTCTTCAGGTTTTCATCTGAGTTTTTCAGGCACAACTCAACATTTTTGATGCAATCATTATTGTATGTCATGGGAACATATTCCAGACTCATTTTGCACGTTTCCTCCTCCAAGTCTGGAATAATCTCTTTCTCCAGAAAATATTGGTTTCTTTTGCTAGGAGATAACAGTTCAGGAACAGAATCTGTGTGCTAGATGCACTCATTGCTGTTTGATTGGTCATTGTTCCTAAGCTATTTCAGCACACCTAACTGGGGAATAAGAAACTTACAATTCATACTCCAAACTACAATGGTTTTACTTAACCTCTTGCTTTTGGAGATGAAGTCTTGCTCTGTTGTCCAGGCTGGAGTGTGGTGGCACAGTCTTGGCTCACTGCAGCCTCCGCTTCCAAAAGTTTTGATTACGTGGAGAAAAAGGAGGGAAGATAGATTACAGAGACTGGGAAAAATGAGTGAGGCAAGAAAACAGGATAAAGAGAAGTGGATTAAAAAATACAAACATATAGTTAGATGGAAGGAATGAATTCAGTGTTTTATAGCAGAATTCCTAGGTTCAAGTGATTCTCCTGCCTCAGCTTCCCAAGTAGCTGGGATTACAGGTGTGTACCACCACACCTGGCTTATCTTTGTATTTTTAGTAGAGATGGGGTTTCACCATGTTGGCCAGGCTAGTCTTGAACCCCTGACCTCAAGTAATCCTCCTGCCTCAGCCTCCCAAAGTGCTGGGATTACAGGCATGAGCAGCCACACCTGGCCAACCTCTTTTATCTTAAATCGATATTGCCTTTTCCCACATGGAGCATCCTAGCTCTCAAAAGCATTAGGGATGAGAAAGTTAAAATATCACAGAATTATTTACTGACTCCTCCCACATTTGATATAGAACATTTTCAGAATAACAATACCAATACTAGGACTCATAGTAATGACTTAGTATAGTTAAAATGTTTTTTGCATGTGCCTTCTTCATTATTTTATAGCTTAATTGTATCTTCATTGTCAGAGGATATATATACTACATTCTCCCCTCATTTTGTATTCATTCCACAAGTAAATGTATATTTAATGGCCATTGTTAGCCCTTATGTTTTGGAACCTATTTTTGCCTGAAGCTTGTTCTATAGTAGATTTTTCAGGAAGGGTTCATAAGAATAATGTCCTGAGTTCTTACATGCTGATGACAGTCTGTCTGTAGCCTTTACACTCAAGAGTTGGTTTTACTGAATAAAACATCCTTAGCTTACATTTTCTTTCCTTTGGTACTTTAAATACCTTACTCAATTCTTCTTTTGTGAAAAAGTCTGGTAACAATAAGAGTTTCTTTCTCTTACAAATGACTTGGTCTTATAAACAGTTGGCCAAAGGTTTTTCTTTATGTAATCTTTAAATTGTGCTAATTGTTTTTCTAGGGATGACTCAGGGTTGGTTATTTTGTTTCAGTCTTGTAAAGTGTATGGCATACCCTTTCAATATGTAATTTCAAATCATTTTTATATTTCGGAATAATTTTCTTCAATTATAGTCTTTGTATTTGCTCTGTGATCTTACTTTTATTTCACCCCAACCTCAATTTTTGGTACCCTATTATACATGTTTGGATCTTCTTTGCTTTTCTTATGTGTTTGCCACAATTTTGCAAATCCTTTTCATCATTTTGTTTTGATTTTTTATGTGAGCTAAAAGTTTTGATTACATGGAGAAAAAGGAGGGAAGATAGATTACAGAGACTGGGAAAAATGATTGAGGCAAGAAAACAGGATAAAGAGAAGTGGATTAAAAAATACAAACATATAGTTAGATGGAAGGAATGAATTCAGTGTTTCATAGCAGAGGAGGGAGGCTATAGTTCAAAATGTATTTTAATTGGGTGATATACACTGTCAATATTCTGATTTGATCACCCTGTATTATATGCATATAACAAAGTTTTACATGTGCTCCATAAATTTGTACAAATGAAAAATATATCATTTTTTTAAAATATAAATAAAATCTTTTTTCTTTTCTTGTATTTTTATATTAGTCTTTTGTATTTATTTACTTCAATGTTCTGATCAGTTAAGTCTTCATTTATGAAATGCTTTTTTCCTTTTATTTCTAATTCTTTTCTGATTTTTACCACCACACTCAAAGTAATTTTTATTTTGTTCTTTTATATTATATATAATTTTCTTAATATCTTTTAGCTTATTTTCAAATATTAGGTTATAATTTTCATTTTTATGCTGTGCCTTTCTGGCATTTAAAAATTTTCAGTTAGTTTCCTCATAGCTTTTGTATGGAGTGTGACTTCAATTCTTTGTTGTTACTTAATTTTATATAAAATCTGTTTTCCTAATCTTTCAGGAGGAAGGCATGGTTCAGGATTTTTTTAAACATCATATTCTAGAACTTCTAGCATTTTAGTATTTCTAACATCTCTATTTCTCTTCTCAATTTTATTTAAACTTATTTTTCTTTATTTTTTTATTTTTCTTTTTTTTTATCCCAGTTCTGCTTAATTTGGAATCTCTGCACCAGTTTTTGCAGCTGTGTGTAGCTCTCTCCTTGAATGAATCTTTGTTTCTTTAGTTTTGAGAGGTCAAAACTATAGCTCTTTCAAACCTTACGGCAGACCTCTGTCTCTTATCTGATGTTGACGTGTGAAATCCCTCCCAGTTTCAGCTTCTGTTCTCACATTGCCTCCCTGAGCTTTGCAGTGAAGATCTGTTTTTTATTTTGGTGTTATCAGGTCCATCAGAGGTCATGCTGATTTGCTCTGCTTTCACCTGTGAAGATTCCAACATTATACAAGTATGTGTCTATCACTGGTTGATTCTTACCGACTCGTATTTTGGGGTTCATTAGTATATTTTGTTACCTAGATTTTTTTAGGTGTTTGGCATGGATTTGCAGTTTGGTTATTCTAATTGCTCTATTTTTATGTGGGGATTTGAGGAGATTAAAAACCACACTTTTGCTGCCATCCTTCCAAAGGTTCAAAATGCTTTTTTTTTTCTTTCTATTTAATGTAGAATTTATGTTCAACTATTTGAGAAAAAAGAGAGACTTCTATCCTTGAATACACATATTTTCTACTATCTTATTTTCTTCACAGAATACCAGTGCCTATGCTTATCTTCTTCATTTCCTTCTTTTCCTGAATCCTAGAGTATTAATTTCATGATTGTTGGACACTTTCCTTAAAAGACATTTACTTAGTTACACATGGAAATATAGTAGCTTTTCAGTGGATAAACCTGACAGAGATTACATTAACAAAGTAACCAAGAGCTGGAACAAATAGATAAATCATGTAGATCTTTATATAATGCATTGGGAGCACTATATCACTTCTGCATTACTCCTGCCCCAACATCCTGAATCCAATCATGAAGAAACATCAAACAAATCCAAATTAAGGGAAATTCGAACAAACTAACTAGCTAAACCACTTCAAAAGTGTCAAGTGAACAGGCAACTTACAGAATGGGAGAAATTTTTGCAATCTATCCATCTGACAAAGGGCTAATTCCAGAGTCTACAAAGAACTTAAACAAATTTACAAGAAAAAAACAAACAACCCCATCAAAAAGGATATGAACAAACACTTTTCAAAAGAAGACATTTATGCAGCCAACAAATATATGATAAAAAGCTCATCATCACTGGTCATTAGAGAAATACAAATCAAAACTACAAAGAGATACCATCTCACACCAGTTAGAATGGCAATCATTAAAAAGTTAGGAAACAACAGATGGTGGAGAGGATGTAGAGAAATAGGAATGCTTTTACGTTGTTGGTGGGAATGTAAATTAGTTCAACCATTGTGGAAGACAATGTGGCTATTCCTCAAGGATCTAGAAC
>NW_012115311.1:7658852-7665472 GCF_000951035.1 Colobus angolensis palliatus | reverse complement strand
TATAAGTGAGCTATATCAGTTATAATGTTTTGATTTTGATAATTCTACTGTGGTTATGTAAAAGAATACCTATAATTTTAGGAAACTCACACAAAGGATTTAAGAATAAAGAGGTATTATTACTGTAAGTTCCAGTCAATTCTTGTTTTTCACAGTAGTTGTGTTACATAAAGTTGCTGAAAAATACTAAGTTGGTGAATATTCTCCTGTAACCATTGCTTCTAGGAGAAATACAGAGTTAGATTCCTGTGAGCCTCTGATTACACAATTTAATTAACCAATTGTGTTAGTCTTTTTATGTTTCTATAACAAAATACCCAAGAACGAGTCATTTATAAAGAACATAAACTTATTTTCTTACAGTTCTGGAGACTGGGAAGTCTAAGAGCAAAACATCAGCAGATCCATCTCTGGTAAGAGTTGCTCTCTGCTTCCAGAATGGTGCTTTCTTTCTTATCCTCCAGAAGGGGCAAATGCTGTGTCCTCATAAAGCAGGAGAATGGAGGAGTAAAGGGGCAAAAAGCACCTAACCTTGTTCCCTGCAACCTTTTTATAAGGCACTAATCAATTTGTGAGGGCAGAGCCCTCATGACTTAATCATGTCCCAAAAGGCCTACCTCGTAATACTACAACAATGGAGATTAAGTTTCAATATGAATTTTGGAGATTACATAACCAAGCCATAGCACCAGTTAATACATAATATTGTTTCATGTGTGCTTTTGTTTGAAGACACCTTATTTGATATACATCGTTGATTCATCAACATTGGACTCATGGCCAACCGAATTATTATTCATGCCTAAATGAATCTTATGTAACCTAAGTATTTTCTTCATCAGACAGAAATAAATATATATTATATCTATCTTATATGTATATTTTACATACAATTTTATATTTTAGAATATCATTAAAATATATGTAAAGAGAGAATGATAATGCACATGTAATTAATATTAATACTTGGGTAATCTGGTTGAAAAGTATACAAGAGAATTCTTTGTATTAATTTTTCCATTTTTCTCTAATTCTGAAATTATTTGAAAACAAAAAGATTTTAAAAAGCAAGGCTTTTCCTCTATTGTTTTCTGATAAAATCCAAGAAGCAACTAGGACAAGGCCTCAAATGTGCTGAATAAATAATTCTTTAAGGAATGACTGATTATTGGTAAGCAAAGTATCAAATCTACAGAACTAGGGTTAGAAATATTACCCATAAAAATGATGGTAGAGTACATGGTAATTAATTATCTCTGTACATGAGGGAATGTAAAGAGAAAGGCTAGTTTATTGTTGCGGTTTTCATCATTGATTAGATGTAGAAAATTCAAAAATATTTAATATATTCTTCTTCTTATCACTTCCCACAATAATAAATTGTGATTGGTAAGCTTATAGACTATCATAATTATCGTAATGGTAATTGTGCAGCAAGTAATGTTACTGACATGCTCTTTTTTTGAAAGTACAACTTTGTCAACTATTTATTAAATGTTACAGGCATTCAACTGATCTTTGTTTGATCTCAGATACAACTTGTGATGGCCCCAGGTTTGAAATAAACCTGGCCCAGGATTTCACTTATTCAATGCATGTCATTTAGTATTCTGCCTATCTAAGCATCTTATTTTAGAATCAACCATATGGAATTTTGATGCCAAGACTTATCTTAATTCTGAGCTATCTAATAGCATGGTAATTACTACAAAGCCATCAAGTACCACCAAACAATTTGCATTTCCTTAGGGAGTAATTTTCCTACAGGACAAATAGCAGTTGTCAAAGGACTAAGAATAATTTTGTTTACAAGCACAGATTTAGAAACCACTAAACAAGTATGAGCGTGCACTGAAGATGTGACTTTCGCTCTTAAGTATCTGACTTCAAATCATTAAGCTTTAAATGCTTGTAATGGATTTTAAAAAAGCATTTCAGCTCTTCTGATGAGTAGTAGGAAATTAGGCCTCAGTGGTTCTTCTTGACCCATTAATAGGAATGTATGTTAAGAACTCTTCTTTATTGTCACCATCTTGGTTATAAATATATTCAAGACCAGAAAAGAAAATTTTTTTTTCTTTAATTCAATTCAGTTAAAACCAATTCAGTAATCATGAATCAATCATTTATTTGTGCAAGACACTGTACATAAAGCTTTAAAAATATACTTATTGATTTCAAAATATTTTAATTCTTTTGCGTCTCATGGTGCAGCAAAGCACCGAAACTCCTACATGTGCCCCTTTGGACTGCTGATATTTTGGTATTACTCAAATTCCTGGTTGCTCTTTCTTATATGAGATATTTTAGATCAAAAAATTTAATTTATTGCTTCAAAACCACAATTTATTTCATCATAAACACCCAATATTTTTGTTCTGCTTGATTCTATAGAACAAACTTTGGTATTATAAACAATATAAATATGTCCATTAATGACTTACCTTATTAGAAAGAACATAAAAGATTTATCTCATCAGAGCCTGTTATGTTGCCGAAACTGCACTTTCATTATTAGTTCCTGCCCTAGAATTGCCTTCAAAAAATAAATTGGTATTTAAATTATGAATGGGTATAAAATTTTTTGATGTTTCAGATTTTAGAGAGACCTAATGTTCATCAAATTATTACATAGAATTTTTGAAGTCAGTCTAGGTACCTCCTAGTAATTTAGCTTTTCAATTGGCCATAATTTTTTGGCTTACAACATTAATTAAAACACTCTCATGCTGAGAGGTTTTTGCTTCCCCTGTGACTTTTCCTGGAACTGATGTACTTTGACAGAGTAGGGCCATATTGCAGTAGTTAGAGATGTAAAGCTGAGTCAGATATGTTCATATTCTCTGAAGATTTTTAATAGATCAACACTTTATCTGAGATGACATAATGGCTGTCAACAAGATTGCTACCTGAGACAAAGAATCGCCTCATCTGTAGAGCCTATAAAATGTAGTTAGTTAGCTAAAACTCAGCTTTATTATTTTTTTAGTATCAAGCTATATGTAACAAAATGAAGGACCCTTTTTTTGTCTCTAAGACTAATAATAAATGATATTATAGAATAAGCATTTGTCTATATAGTATCAAATAGAGATGTGCCAGTTATCCAGAAAAAAAAGAGTGGATAAAGGAAAGAGTAATGTACATATTTGAAATCCCCATGAGAAATGTAATCTGCCAAAGTAAATTATCATAATTATTTATCTTAATAGCACATTGTAGATAATGTTTATGATAAGATTAAGACTAGACTTTGAATTGATGGAAGCTTCTTAGCAAGTTAGTGAGTTTATCTGGTTTCCATCATGATATATGCAGCTATCAACTGCATGGGATCTCCATCAACTGTGAAAATGTCTCCCAAAGAATGAATGTGCCCTGATACCACTCATTCATTTACTGCACAGAGAGAGCTAAGAAGAAGGCTATTTTTTTTTTAACTCACTATCTCTCATCAATTAATCTCTCAATGCGAAGAAAAATCTCTTCCTTCCTTACAAAATTGAGTTTCTGAGGCTTCCTGGTTCAGGAAATTGTGTGTATCTATTACTTGATCAAAACATTATTGTTTGGTCCCAAATCTTCTCCAGATATTTATTATCCCACCTTGTAATAATTCACCCGATAGTCATCATAGCAGGATAGGGTCATGCTACTAAAATTGCTGTTTGGCCAAGGTGGTAGTTTATAAGTAATCAGAAACTATCAATAGAGTTTCAATTATCTGAAAAACCACCTTGAAAGGCAAAACTATATGGGAATATGCTAATTTTAATATTCACACTTTGGCGCCTGCTTTTAAAATATTACTGTTTACATATCTCACCGATAAAATATTCTCTTAAATGAATTATTTTATGGCAATTACAAAACATAAGGATTTTAAGTGAAAATAGAGTGGCAGTTCATTAAATAGCCTCCTGGAAACCATCAGAGAAAATTAACAGGGTCAGTATAATGCAGCACAGATGATGAAGACGTGGAAAAGGATATGTCAAGTTAAAGCTCTACTCTGTGCCCTTGAACAAGTCACATATTTTTCTGTACTCTTATCTATATAGTACATGGTTTGGACTTGCTTAAAATGCTTTTGATAAATTGTATCATTTTTTAAGGAAGAAATTGTTCAAATGTAAAGTTTGTCTTTCCTTTCATGGATATTAAAAATTGTAAAGAAAAAGTGATGAAATAGAAGGCTGTCTTCTCAAAAGGAGAGGTTATTTTGTTGGGAAGAAAATATGAGGCCAAAGAGTTGAAATCCTGTGATAACTACCCCATTTAAAAAACATAATTCCTCCTTTAATGGATATCAAGACAGTCTATCAAATACTGTCAGTCTAGGTACACAGAAGCACCAATTCACAGCATGAATGAATTATTTTGCAACCACTGAAAAATGTTGATGCTTCTACAATCTTTTTCCTTGAGTTCTAAAGGTCACAAGAAGGGCTCATTCACATAATTTCTTAAGCATTCATGGAATGCTGCTGAATAGATTCAGCTGCTATCTTTGCCCAGTGAGCTTTCAAAATCACCCTGGGTATAATTGTGTAGGAAGCCCACTTAGACTGGTATCTTCCATTGGATCTCTTTCCCCATAGGTTTTTTTTTTTTTTTTAATATGGAAGTAATTTTTCCTTTCTTCTTTCATTTCCTCTTGTACTGAATAGTTGGGAATAGATTATGTTATTAGCTTTACAATCTTCTATGGTGGTTGAAAAAATGAGTAGGAAGACTGATTGTGTACCAGGTGGGCACTGAGGGAGAGGAGAGGTCCATGGATGGGCCTCGTCTGGGTGCAGCATGCAGCCGCTGTACAGCGCTCGCCTGTCCATGGCTGTACAATGTGAGCCCACACGAACTGCCCTGGCATCAGGGTGAATCCAAGAGGGATACAGAGGACAATTTTCTTTGAGCTGAAGTTTGAAGTCAAATCTCCAGATGGTAAAGAGAGGAAGAATCAGGCAGATGAATAGTAACAATAAATGTTTATGGCCATGCTTAAGGCTGCATTCTGCGGGAATGTACTTTATGTACTAGAAAAGTGGAGCTAAGCTTCCAGAAATTAAAGAATGGGAAAAGAATCTCTCTCACTCACTAACATAATATTTGAGGGTAAATCTTTTAATTTGACAATTTGAGCTAAGGCATAACTCACAGCCACTACTGGGAGAGGAAACATGCTGCCTATAACAAATTCTTTGGGTCAGATTCTTTCTTAATGGCACATTTTGAGAAAAAGGATGACATTGCAACAACACTTGGTTTGGGGACAGTGATTCATATAAAAAGAAGAAAGGACTGGAAGGTGGTATCTGAGAGCTGGGTAGATCAGTAGAGAGTCTTCTAAAAATTTGGTCTGTAGATAACTGTAGATGTTTTAAAATAAAATATGTGTGACTTTCCATGCAGCATAACTAGTTACCAATCTAATGTATTACTAGGACATGGTTAAGAGATGTATGATTTATCTGGGATAATCATCTAGAAAGAATAGCAAATAAAATAGCTAAAAAAGAATAATAACAAGGGAATTGTCAGGTATTGAAGTGTACTCTAAGGCTACAAAATAAAAATTTTTATTGTGGTACTGATGCCACTGTTGCGAGAATTGACAGAGCAGTATAAGAACTTAATAGTTGAAAAAATAGAACTTACATGTATAGAAATGTAGTATACTTGATAAACTTACTAAATATTCAAAAAGAAGTGATTAGCTTATGCATAGCCTTGAGGTAGTTAATATATATGAAATAAATTAAGAAAAATAGTTATTGCTACAAAACATAGGTGAAAAATAACAAACATCCTCTCAAACGCATAGCTGAGCTCCCAAGAATGTAAGGGTATTCTCCAGATGCTGAAAATTAAGACAAAGCTAAAAAACTGAAATGGTATTACCTGGAGTTGATTATAAACCTGGGAAAACAAGATTTTTGTTTTGTTTTGTTTTGAGACGGAGTCTCGCTGCGTTGGCAGGCTGGAATGCAGGGGCACGATCTTGGCTCACTACAACCTCTGCCTCCTGGGTTCAAGAGATTCTCCTTCCTCAGCCTCCCGAGTAGCGGGGACTAACGGCGCCACCACATCCAGCTAATTTTTGTATTTTTAGTAGAGACAGGGTTTCACCGTGTTAGCCAGGATGGTCTCCATCTCCTGACCTTGTGATCCACCCGCCTGCACCTCCCAGAGTGCTGAGATTACAGGCCTGAGACATCATGCCCGGCTAATGTTTGTTTGTTTGTTTGTTTGTTTGTTTGTTTTTGGCCCAGAAAGACAGGAGATAAAGCTGTCAGACCACTCCCGGTAGAGGCTTAACATGATGATGCCATATAAGTCTAAGGCTTTTGATACTTACACCTCTAGAGAAAGGGTGGACTAGAAAAAAAATTACTCTTTTGGTGTAGGGGTATAAGGGAAACTTGTCAGATTTTGCCTGAGTTCTGGGTAAAAAAAATTCCCCAAAAAGAGTTTGTAACTACCAACATGGTTGCTTGGAAGTTCTTACTTCCTAAGTGGCCTAAGAAACTCTGGGCTGAGAACATAACAAAACAAAAAGTGACTATTTGTACACCCATGTTTATAGCAGTACTATTTACAATAGCCAAGAGGTGAAAGCA
>NW_012115311.1:7653842-7658707 GCF_000951035.1 Colobus angolensis palliatus | reverse complement strand
GCCTTAAAAAGAAGGAAAATTGTGACACATGCTCCAATACAGATGAACCTTGAGAATATTATGCTAAGGGAAATAAGCCACTCACAGAAAGACAAATATAGTATAATTCCAGTTAAATAAAGTATCTAAAGTAGTCAAATTTGTAAAAAGAAAGAGTAGACTGGTGGTTATTAGGGCTGAGGGGGGAATTGGGGAAAGATAACTTGTTTAATTGGCATAGAGTTTCAGTCCTGCAAGATGAAAACTTTTGGAGATCAATTTCACAACAATGTAAATATACTTAATACTACCAAACTGTTCACTCAGAAATGGTTAAGACAGTAAATTTTATGTTTTTGCCACAATTAAAAAAAGAAAAGATAGGGGAAAACGGTGACACAGTTTGAGAGCAACAATAGTATCAGGGAAAAATCAATCCAAACACTCTTTGGCAGGTGTGCCTTCAACACAGGCTGCTCAAAACTCCCATAAATATGAGTCACAGATGAGCAGGAGCTTGTACTTTATATTTACAAAGATCATAGGAAATAAATTAGATATTATCAAGATTAAACAAAACCAATGACAGAATATCATTTAATATATTCAAAATTTTAAAAATCATTAGATTACTCAATAACAATGAAACTGTTACAGCTCATGAAACAGATCTATGGAAATGCCTGATAAATTATGCAAAAAAGTAGAGAAAGGAGAAAGATTTGTAAAAGCAAAGTAATATAAAAAATAGAATGAGAACTTCTAGACATGAAATACATTATCATGGAAATTTAAAATTTAATGGGTGACCTGAATGGGATAAGATAAAAAGAACTGGAAGATTGATCTGAGGAAATTTTTAGAAAACAGGACAAAACCTCAAAGGGATGCAAAATAAGAGACAGAAATTAAGACATGGATAGTAGAATAAAGACTAATATACATCATATTACCTTTAGGAGATGAGATCAGGGAGGATTGGGAAGAGCTAATATTTGATGAGGTATATGTTGAGGATTGTTTAGAATTGATTAAATTAATATTTGGATTCAAGAGACATAGCACAATTTACAACTAGACATACCACAGTGCAATTTCAGAACACTAAAGGCAATGAGTGCATGGCAATTCTCCAGGTGGCCTTGAATAACCCAGTACTCCCCATTTCCTTGCATGTATTGGGTTGGTGCAAAAGTAATAGTGGTTTTTGCTGTTACTTTTAATAATTCTCAATAAAAACTGTAGAATGTGCTGAGATGAAATATTCGTAGATGATGGGGCGCTGGCCATAACAGCTTGGGCTTTATTCCAATCCTCTCATAGAACAGGAAGTCCTTCAATACTTTTAGCCCAGTGAGTCATGTGACTATGAGAAACATAACCTCAAAGGGCTGCCTTTCAGAGTCCCTCATCTGCAGTGCAAGTGGGCACACACAGTCAAGACTCCATCCACCCTGTGCAGCATTCTGAACCTTGGGGGACTGACTCACAATGAATTTTCAACTTTAGTTATCCCCCGCTATTTGGCTGTAAGTAATAAAATTGTTTCATATAACTTGTTACATATAAATGTGTTCTGTCTTACCAGATTTAGACAAGTTGGTAACCAGTGCACCGTGAACCTGTTTCACAATCAGATCTTAAAAGCACCAGAGAGAGCAAAATATCTAAAAGAATATATTATTTTAACAGGAGAATTCTCACTAGTGACAGTAAACCCAAGAAACAGTAGAATTATATCTTTAATTTGCTGAAAGTATCAACCAATAATTATATTCTAAGCTATGTTGTCATTTAAAATAGCAATATAAAGACATCTTCAGAAAAATAAAAACTGATGTAGCCCACCACCAGTAAATGGCTTATTAAAGATATTTTAAATAACATACTTGAAAGAAGAAGTTGAAACCAGAAAGAAAGTCTAAGATGCAAGAAGAAATGGCAGAGAGACTGGTAAACTGGTCAGTAAACCAACTTCCTATACTAAACCTCAACTTTCCTCTTCATCTCCCTCTAGTTATCTTTTTTTGATTGTTAATATAATTCCAATTTTATTACAGACCATACAAATATCATTTAACTTTACCCTTTGAAATGTGCTGGGTTATGTATACTGTAGTATACTAGTATACTGTTGGGTTTTTTTAATGTTCCATAAGCAAATAAAAGATCAGACATTCTTTACCTGAATATCTGACACCTGTTTTGTGTAGGCCCTCTATATGTCAATAAATATATACATAAATTTACATATAAATGAGATAAAATGTAAATTGTTTTGTTCAAGTTTCTATATTCTTCTTAATCTCTGTTTTTGTGTTCTATGAGTTCCTAAGAGAGGTAGGTTAAAAACTCCAGCTCTGTACTTTTGCTGTAGGGTGGTTGCATTAGGCAAATATAGTGCAAACACTATAAAATACTGGATACGTTGCAAAGATCATATAAAAGAGCTTTGAAATCAACAAGAACTAGACTATCTAAAATTCCAGAGATGGAAAATTCATTCCTAAGTAAGGTAATAATTTCTGACTGTGTTCTTCCATGAAGTCATATGATAATTTTGAGTTTAGGCTGAGTCAGACTTGGCACAAGCAGAGGGCTTCTGCTAGAGATGAGAACAATCAGAAGAGCATTTGGATATCAAGCAGAGCTGGCAGAACAAATTAGACAATAGAGAATCCCCAATCACAAGGCTAATTTTACCCACAGTTCTTTATTGAGTTCTTAGGCATTGCAAGAGGGAGAGAGCTATGCTAGAGAGGCAGTGTAAAATCTACCTCAATTTTGTGGTGTGGAGGAGATAAAACTTCCTCTGAAGGAAGAAAGTTGGCAAGAAACATATAATTGGTGTGCTCCTAATGTATTTTGAACATATATGAAGCCAGGGCCTAACAAATAGAGCTCAAAATCCTGGAAAAAAGAATGTTCAATGTAGAGGAGACAAATTCCACCAGGCTTTCAATGGCCTTCGAGGGCCATATCCATGGAGTATTTCAGATCAGAAAGGCCTAGTGAAATTTCCTGCAGTTCATGGTGCTTAGGACAAGCACTATCTCCCCTTCATAATATTTGCCAGATTTTAACTCTGTAAAAAGTAGGAGTCCAGAGATTTCAGTTCAAGTCTCCAAAGGATGGAACTTCCAGGGTAGAGATAAGGGAGATCCATCAAGTTCACAAAACAAACAAATATATAAAAAAGCACTAGATAGGGATTAGGAAATTAGGAATTCCCAAGGAACAATAAAAACTAAAGAGAAACTGATTTTTTTTTTTTTTAGCAATGTCTACAGTCTATTCTTTATCAGATAGGCGAGATCAGTAGCTCACACTTTCTGCCTAACAGAGGAAGTAAGAAATATTCATTGGTGAAAAAATATTTTCTGGGGCTTCTACAATATTTTATACACAACTTGTGACATATGATTTAAAAAACAGAAGATAAACTATGGAAGTCAGTAATTAGGAAAAGACATTTTTGAAGTACAAAAAAAAAAAACCACAAAAAATACTGCCAACTTAGAATTTTATTCCTGGTTTAAAAAAGTCTTTAAAAACAAGATAGAATTTTAAAGGAATGTGCTCAGGCAAATAAAAGTAGAACAATTTTGTCATCAGTTGACATGCATAATAAAAAATAGTGAAGGAAGTTTTTATACTAAAGAAAAATGATCCCAAATGGAAGCATGGAATAAATCAAAGAATTAAAAAGTACTGAAAATGGCACACATTTGGATAAATATAAAGGAATATTGACTGTTTCTAAATTATGAAATAATAAAGTTTTATGCAGTTTATGACTTATGTTGAAATCAAAATATGTGACAACATTAGCTCAGAGGACCACAGGGGGCTAAATGGCGTTAAATTGCTATATTCTATTTTACCATTAGAAAGTAGTAAAATCACTAAGCTAAATTAACCACTACAGGTCTGCTATGCAGTTGATGTCTCTGGTGTAGTCACTATGAAATTAATATAATAATAGCAAACTAAATAGCTAAAGATGAGAAAAATAGAAACAGAAAACAATTAACTCATACAATATAGGTCAAAAGAGAAGTAATAAACAAACAAAGAACAGAGAAGAGAAACAAAAAGTAAGATAGTGCACTTAAACCCAGCTCTATCAATAACATTAAATGTAAAAGGACTAAACATTCCAACTAAAAGGCAAAGTTTATTAGAGAATGGAAACAAAACAGAACAAAGCCAAACCCAATCAAATGCTGTTTACAGTAAACATACTATAAATGTATGGGCATACATTTAAAATAAAAGGCTAGAGAATCACACACTATACAAACAATCATCAAAAGCACTCTGTAATGGCTTTATGAGACAAAATAAATTTTCAGGGTAGAATGATGCTTGAAATGATGAAAGGAAAATGTCAGTAGGAAGGTATAACTATTCTAAACTCATTAATAAGACTTAAAATATACAAAGCAAAAATTGACAGAACTTTAAAAAGAAACAACAACCCTCAATCATAGTTGGAGATTTTATTATTTTTCACTAATTGATAGAATAAGGGAAAAAGATATTAGCAAAGATATAGAAAATTTGAACAATAGTATTAAATATTGGGCCTAGTTGATTTTGATACAACATTTTGAACAATAATTGTAGAATACACATTTTTAAAATCCACATGAAACATTTACATTAATGGATTCTATTCTGGGACAAAATGGAAGTCTTAATACATTTTCAAGAATTGCAATTCTTGGAAAGTTCTTGTCTGAGTGCGTTCTCTGACCAAAATGTACATAAATTAGAAACCATTAACATAAAGGTAACTAGAAAATTTCAGAATACAAATTTATAGCTACAAAAATATATTAGAAAAGAAAATCAATGATCATTCTCAAGAGTTTATCTCAGAA
>NW_012115311.1:7629507-7653255 GCF_000951035.1 Colobus angolensis palliatus | reverse complement strand
CCCCCAGGAATACAGGATTGATTGATATTTAAAAACCAATCAAAGAAAATCACCATATTAACAAAAGAGAAGGAGAATATGATTTATTTCAATAGACACTGAATTTTTAAATAAAACATAATATTCATTCAAGGTTCTTAAAAATCAGTAAAGTAAGAACAGAAATTCCTCAAGCTGGTAAAGTTTATCAAGAAAATATTTAATTTAGCATCATCTGTGTGGTGAAGTATTGAACACTTTTTTTCTTGTGGTGAGAACCAAGGAAAAGATGCCTTCTGTCACATCTCCTATTTAGCATTGTGCCTGAAATCTTAGTTGGTGCAGTAAGGCAGGAAAAGAAAATGAAATAAAGGTATGAAGATTGGGATATATAAAGTAAAACTATATTTTTTGGTAAGTGGTATGATTGTGTATATTAAAAATCTAAAACAATATAGGAGCCATTAGAATAAATAAGGGTATTTTCTTAATACAATGAAAATAAATTGTATTTCTGTTTACTATCAATAAATAATCAAAAATAAAATTTAGAAAATCATTCACAATAGTGTTTAAAAGATGAAATATTTGGAGATAATGAAGTGGCATCTTTGTCTGAGGTAAATACCTGAGATTCATCATCTCCTGCTAAGGAAATCAAGGACACAGACACATAAGTGAGTTTAAGAGCAGTAGTTTAATAGGCAAGAGAAAAGAGAAAAACTTACTCCCTTCTGAAGGGAAAGAGGGGCTCCTGAGAGGTGTCTTCTGGTTCTATGGTAAAATGTACAGGGTTTTATAGACCAGTTGAGGAGGTGGTGTCTGATTTACATAGGGCGTGAGAGATTGGGTGGACCAAGTGTGCTGTTTGCATAGCACATGAAGAAGCTGGCCATCCCACCCTAATCTTTTGTTATGCAGATGAGGTCTCTACCTGGCCAATGCCATGTTGCTTGTTCCTTTACTGAACACGTGGTTGACAAAGAGAAAGGAAGATGGAGCTTCCATGTTGAACATGCCTGGCTTCCAGGTATCCCTTTTCTATTGGAAGAGCTGCTGGCATTTACCTATGCAAGCTTTTAGCTTGCTTATGTATGCTCACAACTTGATTTTTCAGGCTGCTTTTTGTTCAAAAAGAAATGATTTGGGAGGCTGCTTTTTATTAAAAGGAAACCTTACTGAAGATTGTCTTACCCTCACTATCTGTCTAAATAATTCCTATCTAGCTCCTGTATCAATAATTCCAGTGAAAAATGCAAAAAAAAAATCACAAAACCATACTGAAAGAAATTAAAAGAAATATAAATTAACATGGAGACATATCATGAATAGGAAGACAATATTGTTAAAACGTCAGTTCCATTCAAAGGACCTAGACTGGCCAAGGCAATGTTGAAGAAGTCAAAGATAAAGAACTTAAAAGAACCAGATATTAAAACTTACTCTAACCCTAATGTAATTGGTGTTGGATGAGAATAGGCAAATAGAGCAGTAAAAGAGAATAAAGAGTCCAAAAACAGACCCATACACATAAATTCATCTCCTTTTTTTTAAACCAAGTTAGTGCTGTAAAAAGAAAAAAGGATTTCTTATCAATAAATAATTCTGAGTCAATTAGATATTCACATGGAAAATAAACTCTGATCCCTACCTCACACTATTCGTAAAAGACTGGGTTGGATCATAGACTCAAATGTAAAAGGTCAAGCACTGAAGCTTCAAGGTCAAGCAGTGAAGCTTCTAGAGTTAAATAACTGCCTGTATTAATAATTGCAGTTTTAAAATATCTCAGCAGATTCTTCAACACTCCTCACTTAAAAAGGTGAAGTCTGAATCCCCCCCCCTTCAAATGTGGGCCAGACTTACTAACTATCTTGTTTCTAATGAATAGAATGTGCTGGAAGTGATGCTCTGTGACTTTTACAGCATGCTTTTTAAGAATCAAAATAACTTCTGCCTGGTTCTTAGGGGACAAGTGCCTTTGCATGCTCAAGCCACCACGTAAGAATCCTGGCTACTAGGAGGCCATCATGCTGGACAGACCATGTGGAGAGATCACACAGAAATGGGGGAGATGTCTGAAGAGCCCTGTTCACAGTTCCAGCCCCAGCTGTCTAATTCCTCCCATTTATATTGCTCTCTTATAGCTGCTGTCACAAACTACCAAAAATATTGTGGTTTAAAATAATACACATTTATGTTCATACAGTTTTGGAGATAGAAGTCTGAAATTAGTTTTACTGGGCCTCAGTCAATGTGTCAGCAGGGCCCCACTCCCTCTGGGGACTCCCTTGCCTTTTCCATCTTTTTTTTTTTTTTTTTTTGAGACAGTCTCACTCTGCTGCCCAAGTTGGAGTGCAGTGGCGTGATCTTGGCACACTGCACCCTCTGCTTCCTGGATTCAAGTGATTCTTGTGCTTCAGCCTCCCAAGTAGCTGGGATTACAGGTGTGTGCCATCTCACTCAGCTAACGTTTGTATTTTTAGTAGAGATGGGGTTTTGCCATGTTGCCCAGGCTGGTCTCGCACTCCTGGCCTCAAATGATTTTCCTGCCTTGGCCTCCCAAAGTGCTGGCATTACAGGCATGAGCCACCATGCCTAGCCACCTTTTCCAGCTTCTAAAACTGCAATCCCTGGCATATAGTGCCTTACTCCACCTTAAAAGTCACCTGCTTCAGGGGCCACATTACCTCCTTCTTTAATGTCAAATCTCCTTCTGCCTCCCTTTTTTACTTGTGATTGCATTTAGGACCCAATTAGATAATCCAGGATAATCCCTCATTAAAAGAGTTTTGATTTAATCATACCTTCGAAGTCTCTTTTGTCTTGGAAGTTAAATTCACAGATTCCAGGGACGAGGATCTGGGTATCTTTGGGGGCCATTATTCATTCCTGGTAGGAGACATAAGTGAAAATGCCCTTGAGATGACCCTAGCCCCAGCCGCTACCTGGCTGCAACCGCCTCATGAGAGACAGAAGCCAGAACTGCCGAGTTGAGCCACCAGATTCCTGTCCCACATACCACAAGAGATAATAAATATTTGCTATGTTTTATACCCCCAAAGTTTTGGCAAAAACTCCCTGGTGAGTTTTTATAGGCAATAAGAAGAAAATCGAGATACAGCAAATGAGCTTGACACAAACTTAAAATTATTTCTTCTGAAACACTGTTTTGTTCTAAAGAGTATATTCTTTTTATTCTTTTGGGGCAAACATACTCTATTAGGAAATTATATTTAAAGCACACTATGGCTCATGCTTTTTTAATAGTCTGACTTGGAAAAATGCAAAATTAATCATCTCTGTCCATTTCACATTTTAAAAAGTATAGCTTTGAAATTTGGAAGTCAGGGAACTACTGTTTATAGGATAAAGTCTGGTTTCATCAGCCTGCACGCAAAGCCCCCTGTAATCTTCCTGTGCCTCCTTCTGTGGCTGCTTCTCCTGCTACAACTCTCTGCACTTATGTCTCAATATTTCTACACCACTGATTTCCTCACACACAACACTCTGTTTTGCTAGAGGATGCCTCTGTGTATTCCATTTGTTTGCCTGAAATTCCCTTATCAGACTATTTCTCCCCAGTCTGAAAACCTCAATTTTAAAGAAACATATTCCCTTCTCTACTTTGTGAATATCTGTATCTTAGCATTTAATGTTTTTATAGAAGTGATCTGTTTATACATATGTCTCAGCTACTAAACAGTAAGGTCAATAAGGACACAATTTTTAAATCCTTTTTTTTTTTGAAATTTGTAGAAGATACGGAATAAAATAGGTGCTCCAGAAATGTTTGCCGATTTATGGATAAGTTCTGAAATGCAAATAGAAATGTAGGTCTGCTAAGTGTCCCCATCTGGCTTAAATTTCGGTCCAACAGTGTAATCCGGACTTCTTGTGTGGTGATGCTTTAACTGTTTCTCTTTTTTAGGTAGCTTTGTCTCTCTGACAAATCTTTCTTTGATGAGTCCAATCTTCTTCCCTTAACTTCTATCACGAAGCCCCGTTCTGCCCTCTGGAGTCATGAGATAAAATCTATCTCTCTTATGTAATAGTGTTTCAGATCGTTAATGCTGGCGAGTGGGTTTCCATTTAGTTCCCTCCTCTGCAGACTAAATGAACTCTACTTGTGCATTTCTCATTGACAGCCTTTTTCAACCTTCCGTACCCAGTCACCATCTGTGTTGGTCAGTGTTGTTTTAGGCTGCCAGTATCATAAAGCATAACAATGGTGACTTAAACAAGGTGGTTGCTTATTTTTCTATGTAAAACAATCCAGAGGTAGGCTGTCCTGGTAGTGCCATCAAAGACCCAGGCTCCTCTCATTATCCTTACTGTGGGTCTTTTCTCCTCTCATTGCTGTCACATGACTTCTACATGGCCAATCTGCCTTGAGAACAGCATTTCTATCCCATCCCAGAAGAGAAAGAACAAAAAGAATGTATGTTCCTGTGAAATATGTGCTCTTCAAAGGCTTTCTCAGAAGGATCACAGTTTCACGAACATTTGATTGAGCATAATTGTGTCACGGAGTTGCAAGGGATATTGGGAAACATCGTATTTTAGCTGGGCACATTATCTTCTTGAAAATACTATAAATGAGAAAAGGAGAATAAATACTAACATTGATAGGCAACCAGTCGTGTGTCTCAATGAGCAGAACTTTGCTGTGACTATCTTAAAAGAAAGGCTTCTAGATTAGACAATCGGAGGTCAGGAGTTCATGACTAGCCTGGCCAATATGGTGAAACTCCGCCTCTACTAAAATACAAAAATTAGTTGGGTGTGATGGTGGGCACCTGTAATCTCAGCTACTCGTGAGGCTGAGACAGGACGCTTGCTTGGACCCAGAAGGCAGAGGTTGCAGTGAACCAAAACTGTGCCACTGCATTCCAGCCTGGGCAACAGAGCGAGACTCTGTCTCAAAAAAAAAAAAAAAAAAAAAGAAAACAAGAAAAAAGCCTTCTAGATTAGACAATATAGTCTATTCCTGATGAGCCCAACAACGTGTGAACACAGCCTCTCTCTCTTTCTCTGTTTATGTAAATGTATTAGGGTAATTGAGGATTGGGTGTATTTTTTAAGGTACCTCATCACTGCTATAGGTTTATTTCATTCTTAATGAACAAAAACAATTTATTTCCCTCCTTCTGCTATTCAGCTAGGTCTACACTAAAACTGTACAGTTGTATTCTAAAATTCAATGAAGAATGTTTCATTTACTCCAATAAATTTCATCATATGTATCCTGGTCCATCATTTCAATACTTTGATTTTTTTTGAAACTTAATTTCGTCATTCAACACATTCACTAGTCATCTAAAATTTGCATATCTGCAGTTCTGATGAGTCTTTTATGATTCGATAAGGGAGGCATACATATAAGCCTATAATTGGGTGTAAATGAGACAAGTATGTTAGGGAAGCTATGTACAGGGATAAGAGGAACTTTGGGGAACATGCATCTGGCTCACCTTGTAGATTCTAGAAGGTGCAAGAACTGCAGAGAAGGTGATATTGATGTTTATTAGTAAAGAGGAGATGAACTTCTCCTGAGAGACCATACTGAAATAAGCATTCCTAAAAGAAGAAATAGAATAAGAAAGGCCCAGAGATATGATAGACTGAGAATTACAAATGCTGTGACCTGGCAAGTCAAATACTGGGAGCAAGCAGCAGGAGGGGAGGCAAGAAGTGGCATAAGTTTACCTGGAAAGTTTCAACTTTAGTCCTGAGTGTTAGTCTTTAGAGACAGACACTAACAATAGAGATATATTTCGGAAAGATTTTTCCCATAACTGTCTTTAAAATTTACAACTACATTTTTATTCTCAACTACGATTGAGTAGAAAATAGATGAGAGGAGATGATTCAAGCCCTTCCTTCTTCTGTGCCATGTGATCCTATTTCCCTTCAGATGTAATGACCATATGTCTCATATTTTTCCAGGAATCTTTGAATTTCAAATAAGTCTATCTTGGGCTGCCAAAGTATTCTCAGACTTGTCAGTCTATGTGTCCTGATTTTTTTTTTTTTTTTTTCCAGAAAAGGTAGTCACTGGGCCTCCAATCACACCAGTATTGCAGTATCACATAAGTGGTTCTTTCATCATGTTTTTTCGGGTCTATCTAGGGAGTGAGCAGATCTGCAGTGTGAATCAGAGAGCCAAAGAACACCATGCTTGCCATTCTTTGTATTTAATGACAACGAGAAATTCCGGTAATGAAAGGGGTAAGCAACAGCACAGCCTGTAGGCTTGTATTTTTAGCCTGTGTACAAGAGGCTCACAACCTTAATTTTCACAGCAACATAAATATTATGACTATAATTAACCATGAATATTTGATGAAGTTTGAGAGCATTATCTACACTTGCTTAATATCGCTGGATGTCATTCTAAATTCTGGATGCTTTTAAAGTATGGAAATAGTCTCTGTGTGCTGCCAAATTTCTAAACAAATGCCTGGTGGAAAATTACACCTTAGCCAGAACAACAACCCAAGTAAATAGGTAATAATGGGTTTGTATTTTGCACATTAGCTTGACATACAGCATTAAAATGTCCCAGGACATTAAATGCTGAGATTTTATAAAGAGAATTAAAATAGGCATCATAGCCATGATTTATCCTAGAGATTGATGCATTACAGAAGAATATTTTTTATATGTGAAAAAGAAATGTGTGCCCTGTTAGAATGCCAGGTATTCTCAAGTTGAAAATGCACTAATTTCTAGGAAGCAACTGAATACGAATAGAATCTGGGAATGCAAACCCTGGTGGTCCGTGATGTGTCCAGGGCAACTTACAGCCAGTCAGAAAACAAGATGTGTGCTTACTGCAAAATTTTTCCTGATTTTGCTTTTTTGAAAATAAGAAAAAAAGTCTTCTTCAAAATATGCATTTTCGTTATTTGCATGTTTTGTGAGTTGCACTGAAAAGGTGATGGTCTCTAACAAAATGTGTTTTAAATGTTAAGGCAAAGTACAGCCATGGTGCACTACCACAGGCTTTCTTAGTCCTCAGAGGCAATTGTCTTCTTTGTGTCCATTGATAAACTCCTAATCCTGTTGGGTAGGAGTTGATACTTCTCGTGACCTAGGCTCTGAGGATGTCTTAGATTGGTAGACATTGGTAAATGTGGTGGCTCAAAGATGGCTGCAGATTCTTTTCTAGTTCTCCTACTGAGAGGAAGAGCCCAGTATTCCTCCATCTGAATCTGGACTAACCTTTGAAATGCTTGATTAATAAAGTATGCAGGAAATGAGACTTATGCTAGTTTCAAGGCTAGCCCTTAAGAGGATCAGCAGCTTCCGCCTTGCCTTCTGGAACCACTGATTAAGCTGAAGCAATCTTTCTCCAAGGAATCCCAGGCCGCATGGAGAGGCCACATGTAGGTGCTCTTGTGAACAGGTGAAATTGCTCCAAGAGTCAGCATCAACTTCCAGCCATGTTAGTGAGTCCAGTGACCTTGGATATCCAGCCCAGTCGAGCCTTCAGCTGACTCTGCCCCAGCCACCGTCAGACAGACATGGCATAAAGAACACCAAGCAAGAACTGCTCAGCTGAGCCCAGGTATTCCACAGAACCGTGGGGATAATCATAAATTATCATTTGCACCATTAACTTGTGCAACAAATTGTACTGTAGCTATAGATAACTAAATCAGTAGGGGCAATGAAAATGTATCATAAATTTGAGAGATTTTTGACTCCTCCTTTCCTGTTTCCCTCCCATCTTCCCTTAGTCACAAGTGAATGGTAACATCTAGCACAAGTGTGGTCAGAGAACAAGCCTCAGACAAACACACTTGAAAGACAGAGTAGAGAATTCAGAGATGGCTGATACCCACCGGTGCCTACAGCTTGTAGCACATAGTGTTGTGAGATCCTGGGCTCTGGAGTCAGAGCTACCTTAGTTAAAGCCTAGCACAATCCCTACCAGCCATGGGTTCCTAGGCAATTTACACCATCTTTCTGTGCGCAGGCTTCCTCACCTAAACCATAATGGACAAAGTGTATGTAAATCTCTTTAGAATACCAGTGCTGACACATGAGAAGAGCTCAATAAACCTTAGTTATTATTGTGGTAGTTGTTTATGCTGTGATAATGATCATGATACCTCGATACTCATAATTTGTATTTCTATGCCAATTTCTGGCCTTCTTTATGTCAGACTCTGGCTTCTTTGAATCAAATAAACACTTCATGTTATCCTGTGGGTTTTGATACAATTTGATTACATCAGTGTTCGTATAAGGCTTTTAAAATACGTCATTTTGTATGCAATATTTCAAATATATTTTATGTTTGTCATTTTTATTTTTTAAGTGATTAAATACCAGAAAAATAAAATGCTTATAATGATAATACAGTAGAAATTTCACCTAAACTCTGCTTAATCAATTAATGGGATTAATCATCACTCTCTATGCTCTCTGGGAATTCTAGTGACTGATGTAATGACTGATGTTTAGGGCTGAGGTTGGCTTGTGCTACACCTAAAATTCTGCATATGAAGAATCAGTGGTGTTTGTTCACAAACATATTTATGTTAGTGTTCCTTATCATTATAATTACATAATTTAATCAAATATTATGCAATTTGCAATCTATGAGTGTTAAAATAGTATTATTTGTGTAACAAATAAATGGAATATTTTGAAAAGAATATAGACAAGTCACTAAAATAATATCAAATTAGGTGAAAGTGACACAACTGTAAAAAACTGGAAAGATAATCTAGAAGTATTTGGCATGCAGTTTCCTTCACAGGTATTTTTAAGTTCCTGCTGCCCTTTAAAGAAACAGAAACTGGAAATTGTGTAGGGGGCAATATAGATATGATTTAGGAACAAAGTAAATTCATTCAACGAAAAGCCTTGGCTCTATACCAAAAGATTGGCGAGTTAATGTAGGTTTACATTTCGAGCTATTTTTTACCACTTTAATCAACTGTGTTTATTCACAGACCAGTTCCTAATCCTAGTTGTGTCTGATAAATGGACTCACCAGTGGTATGTGGGTAAATGCTCAACAAGCAATTCTCTGAGGATGGGAGGGACACCTTGATTTTAGTATTTACCAGTTCCCATGGTATAAATATTCTCACCACGGCTGATTTCAAGTTGTCATTGTGATATCAATCAGGTCACATAATTCCTAAAAATTTAACAATGACTCTCTCAGATTGGTACTATTCCAGAAGAGGAGTCATCGGGGGATCCTGAGAGTAGCCCATGTTTAGGGTCAATGTTCATTTGAGTTCAGTTACCTGACCAGTTGTTATTTAGTGAAGAGAACTCACAAAACCTAAAAGACACACATGAAATATATTATTGTGGAAACATATTATCAAATGTCGTAAAAATGATAAGTTAAAACCAAGCTATATAAAATTTCTGTGATCCAGACACAGAGTAAATTTCCGTTGAAATGTTGATCAAGATTCTGCTTGATACAAATTATAAGACCAGTATTCAACCCTCTTTAGCAACATTTTTCAGCATAAGAAAATGTATTCATTATTCTGGCAAAATGAGGGCTGGTATGTTTTCTAAATCTCACCTCTGATTGACTTTGGGAAGTTAATTTATATTGTGGATGTTAACGTTTGATTTATTATTTATATTTTAAATGATCAGGAATATTGTATGACATTTGGGGATTTTATTTTATTTTTAGAATTACAGGTATGGAAACGCCACTCATGAGAATATCTACTTTTTATATTCAACATTCATATTACATATTTTCAGGAATGAATTATGTACAAAAGTAAGAAACTGATTGTAATATTGTGAAAGTTCCCTTGTCTTTGAAGGATTAATTACTATACCCTTGGGTTCTGATTTAATAGAGTGCAATGTTCTGCTTTAATAGAGTACAATGATCAAGGAAAAGCAAACAAGTTCCATAGAAAGAGAACTACTCCTATGAGCTTCTGCAAAGTCATACAGTACATTGTTAAGGGATACTGCTGACTCACCAGCCTGCTGCTTTCATTTATTCTTCCATAAGCATGTGCATTATTCAAGCTTGCAGGAGAAATGTCACTAACAAATATTCTAACTATGTCACTCTATGGTAGTTTTCGTATGAAAAGTCCTCAAGGCTAAATAAAGATGCTGGATGTGGCGCTATTTATCATGACATACGTCTGAAGCAAAGCGATATTGGGCTGCCTTACTGAACTCTAATGAACCACATTCCTAGGGCAGGAGAGCTCAGGGATCACTGGACTCCACGGCTTAGCAATCCCACTCTTCCTTTGCTAAACAGAAAATGAGATTGTGCTCCTCTTCCATAGACAAGAAAACCCTCTCTCTACAACAGCCCTTACTCCCCTCTCCACACCAAAGTGAAAGAAGACAAGGAAGAAATGCTAATACTGAAATGGCTTTTAACATTCAAAGACCTTTTTGCCACTAACACACAAAGACTCTGTGTGGAGTAGAGGTGTTTCATCCATAGGATCTTAGGGTTGATTGTTTTTTAGATGGTGAAGTGGAAATCTAGACAGCTGGAGAGACTTGCTCCTTCATGAGTGTCATGTTTAGTGGCAAAGTGTCTTGATACTTAGTACTTGGTTCTACTTTTTTATTCCAGTGGAAGAGATGCCCACTTAGGTGAACTACCTGGGACTGATTTTCTTCTCTCTCTCTTTTATATTTTCATGGAATAAGGGTTCTGCTACCCCAAGATACAATTAGCACTCAGAGAGGCATCAACTTGTACAAGTTCACTCAGATTGTCAGGAGCAGAGTTGAGATTTCAACCGAGGTTTACCTGATTTCAAAGTACATGGACTTTCAACTACACCTTTTATGTCTAAGAATAACATTGCCCTGGTCACCTGCCTGCAAGCACCTCAGGGTGGGATGGCAGTCATGGTGATATACAGGTACTGCCCACTTGTCTCCACCATGTGTATAGACCTTGCCTTTCTTTCCAGGTCTCCCTGAGTTGCCTCACCTCACTAAAGCAAAAGCTGCACTTCTTTCTCCACCTGGGTAAGTTTTCAATGGCCCAGCACAGACGTTTAAGGTTTGAAATTCCATCTTTATTCTATGCCACACGTTTTAGTCTGTTCTCAGGCTGCTAATAAAGATATACCTGAGACTGGGTAATTTATAAAGGAAAGAGGTTTAATTGATTCCCATTTTCACGTGGCTGGGGAGGCCTCACAATCATGGATGGAGAAGGAGGAGCAAAGTCATGTCTTACTGGCAGCAGGCAAGGGGGCTTGTGCAGGAGACCTCCCATGTATCAAACCATCAGATCTCATGGGGCTTATTCACTACCATGAGAACAGTATGGAGGAAACCACCCCCATGATTGAGTTATCTCCCACAAGGTCCCTCCCATGACATGTGGGAATTATGGGAGCTACAACTCAAGATGAGATTTGGGTGGGGACACAGTCAAACTGTATCACCAGAGCCTGGGAAGGAGGCAGGCATGTGACTGGGCCATGGTCTGAGAAAAAAGTCCTTGCCTTCTCCCCAGATCTCCTGAGGATTTCCTGCATATCATGCCATGGATATTGGCTTTCATCACAATCTAGAGAATTTTTCTCATCGCTTTACATACATAAAATTACATCCCAAGTTAGGAAATCAGTATGCGAGTCTAGACAAATTTATTTTGGAAATCCATAAAATACTTCCCAAATATTTGGAAATCATTCCAGTGTTCTTTTTACTGGTTTATTTCTCTGAAGTTCTTCAGAAATAGGAAGAAAGTGTTGAGCATGTTTTGGAAAAATAACACAAATCAAAAAGTTTATTGACTTCTAATACAACATGGCCAAGAGGGTGCAGGGTGCACAAACTAGCCCCTTCCATTAATTGTATCCTGTGTAGTATTCACTGAAACACCCAAAGTCTTTCTATTGTAACAGTAGAAAGGATGCATTCGGTTAGAGTTAACTATGTTCTAACTAAACAGGATTTCTAGCTTGAAAAGTAAGCAAGAATTCTTGATCAGTTTGGAGTTTAATCAGGCCTTCCAGTTTTAGGAGTAGATTCTGATGGAAACAGCAGGAAGTGGTCCTACATCAATGGCTGAAGAATGCTTCTTGGTGTGTGTGTGTGTGTGTGTGTGTGTGTGTGTGTGTGTGTGTGTGTGTAACAGAGGAGATAGAGGAAAAGGGAGATGAACGGTTGCAATGAGCTTGGCGTCTCCCCAGATCCTGCCGCCTGTCCTGTTCCCTGTCCTTGGCCCATGTCCATTTTGTGCTGGAAGCACAGGCGCAGGACAATGGCTCCCCTAATCAAGATGGGAAGGGAATGAGAGCCCTCAACATGATTTAAGGAAAGGGGATAGGTACAGAGAGAGTAATGGATGGAATGTTTTTCTACGTTTCCCTACAAATTTGGAGAAACAATGGCTACTGACTAATAGTACAACACACTCAAAAAACTAATAAAACACAAATTTCTGCCTTCCTTTTTTCTTTTTTTCAGCTTCTGTTAGCAAAATTGTTTGCGTTGAGGTGCACAGGAGAAATACCCAAACTGTTTGCCTACCATGAGTCCTCTTGGGACTCGCTGGCCGCTTGAATGTATTTCTTATGTTTCCCAGGAGGCCAGTGATTTGCACAACACATCCTTCCCCAGACCCCAAAGCCAAACATTGACATATTCCAGCAATCAGCTCACATTGCCTTCATCCAGGAAGCTTTCTTTGTGCACTGAACTCGAAGAATCACTGAGTGCCCTCGTATAAACTTAACACTACTCATCTTTCTCAGTTTAAGATGTGTACTGTGAAACGGAAGTGTTTTGTTAATGCTTAGCATGACATGAAAGCTGTTTCTGCATTTTCCCATCGTGCGTTTCTACTGTCTTTAGCTCAGCATCTTTATGCGATGGGGAGAGATCCCACACAATGCACAGATGGAGTGGGAACAGAGGCAAATTTCTATGGGGCTCAAAACTCATTCTGCCATATGCTGTTCTCTCTCTTTCCGAATTCTGTCGAGCGCACCACTGCTGGTTGGCACAGAGTGACAAAGATAGAGAGGCTTTAATCAATTGAAAGTCTTCCATTTCTAGCCATTTCAATAACTTCTTTAGGTAAAAAGGCTAGTATCAATTTGAATTATTTATATGAATAAAAATCCTGTTTCTCTCCTCTGTAAATTACTTGTTCCAGGAATTCTGTGTGATCCCGAAAATGTAAGCACTTAGAATTAGCCTGTTTTATGTAATACAGAAATGATTTTAAAAGTCTGACAAATTAAGATATAGTTTTATTACCTGTCAGTCAGTCTTTCTTTCCTAGAATGTTCCAGTGAGAAGTGACATTCTTTATGTCTCTGCACAACTTAAATTACAGGCCTGCTTATTTTTTATTTTCAACATAAAGAAAATTTATTATTATCAGAGCAGTAGTGAATCCCAGCTTTTAATACTTATCAGACTTGTATAGAGAGAAAGAATTTTGTTCTTATGCTTTCTTGGAGCTTTTTGAAACCTTTAATTCCAGCTTTGATTTTTTTTGTTCCTTTTTTATTTCCTTCTATGGTTTTTTCTTTCATAAGTTGTGTGTTAATGTAATGAAATTACCATTAACTTAACTCTAAATTCCTATATTCATATCCATATATGCTCCATATATCCCCCATATTCATTGCTTTACTTTGATAGTTTCTTTCAGGTAAATTACATGTTGATGAGTTTTCAAGGGATTGACTTTTAAGTTTCAAAGGGGATCCCACTCCTGTCAAACAAACAAGTTAAAATAACATTGTTAATGGATCTCTGATGCCCAAAAGACTTTTCTAGGTATGAGGAACAACTAATTAAAATAACTTTTACCAGATATTTTCAGCTTTGTCACCATTACCTGAGTTCACTTCTACAATCATAGTAATAGCCATGTTGCCAAGTATAGTGACTAGTCCTCTCTTAGTCCGTTTTCTGCTGCTATAATAGAATACCACAGACTGAGTAATTTATAAAGATCAGAAGTGTGTTTGGTGTATGGCTCTGGAGACTGTGAAGTCCAAGAGCATAATGCCAGCACCTGGCCAGGGTCATCCCACTGTGGAAGGCATCACAAGGCAAGCAAGCTTGAGACACAGACAGAAAATGGCATCGAACTTATCCTTTTAGCAAGAGTTCACTCCTATGGTAACTAGCCCAGTACTGCAATGATGTCATTAATTACTCCATGAGAATGGAGCTCTTATGACCTAATCATTTCTTAAAGGCCTCATCTCTTAATACTGTTATAATGGCCAGTAAATTTCCAACACATGAACTTTTGGGGAACACATTCAAACCATGGGAAGTCCCATGGACTAAGAGTGGACCAAGAGGTATTTTGTGGGAAGAGATAGTTGTTCTTCCCACAGACTACAAAGTATACTTTGAGAGATAAGTGAGGAATCCCAGATGATCTTAATTTGTAGTATCCAAAAACATTATCTGAAGCTTAGACGTTGACAAAAGAAATCACCATATGTTCTTTCTGGGCTTGACTTTATATGATTGGATTATTTTACATTTTGTAGAAACAAGAGTCAACTGATAGATTTTTGTGCAGTAGAAATATAAATAATTTCTGTTCAGTGGAACAAGTATTCCCAAAAGTATGTTTATTGCTCTCTGAGACTTTAATCAGTTTTGTATCAAACATAGCAGTAAAGTTACCCTAGAAATTCTAGCTTTTACAGTGCTTTTGGACTGGATTTTACATGGTGTTGTTTCTCTCTTTATTTTTAAATTTAATTTAATTTTTTGAAACAGGGTCTTGCTCTGATGCCAGGCTGGAGTGCAGTAGCACAATCACTAATCACACCGTACTGCAGCCTGAACCTCCTGGGCTCAAGCAATCCTCTCACTTCAGCCTCCAGAGTAGCTGGGACTACAGGCACACACTACCATGCCTGGCTAATTTTTAAATATTTTGTTAAATGGGGATCTCTCTGCATTGCTCAGGCCCATCTCAAACTCCTGGGGGCAAGTGATCGTCCTGTTCAGGCCTCTTAAAGTGCTGGAACCACACCTGACCCTTGGTCCTCTCCTTAACTAATACGTTAAATAATATATTTGACACATGTTTATTTTATATCTGTATGAGAGTCATGATGTTACCTGTTTGAAACTTATGCTTTAATAATCATGTCACCTCATTATGGATTCAGCATTTATTTATTTATTTTGGCATTTCCCAAACCAACTCATATTTCTTTGGTCTATTTTCTAAATTCATGTTTTACTTCTGTAAACTTTGTATATTTTATTTATGTCTGCATTATCTCCTTAAAGTTAAAGGAATGCTTCAAAATTCTGTTTTTCCTATATCGTGCTATTGAATTCAGATCATGTGCCACACCATACTCAACCTTTAATGTCAGAAAAGTTTTAATATTTTTTTGACATTTGACCCCCTTAGGAACCACCTCTTTCTCTTGACTGCTTTTCACTAGATCTTCTCTAGGTTTCTTATTTCTTTCTGGAAGGTAGGTGAAGAGAACCTTTATTTCTGGGCATGGCCAAGAACAAAATTACCACAGAGGAAAAGGAAAAAAAGGAAGAATAATTATACTGTCTAGGTACTTTAACACACTTAACTTTATAAAATCTTCACAGTACCCTGGTGGGCTCTGTGAAGTATCACCATTCACAGATGAAATAATTGAGATCACAAAGGGCTGAGTAACTTGCTTGGTCCTGTACATCTGGTGAGTGGTAGAACCTAAATCCAATCCTAGTTCCTCCCCAAGACTATGTGCTTTCTGTTACTCAATATCACTTGAACTCATTCTACATTCGCATTGTGATTAACCTGCTATAGACACTACAGGATGATGAGCCCCTTTGTAGACTGAACAAGGTGCTAAACATTGATACCCTGTGACAAAGTTGCATATGGTGCTGGATCGTACTATCAAGCTCAACAGTCTGTGGCACACAGCAAGCTTTGCCTTTTTTTTTTTCTTGTTTTCTTTTTGACACTCTTTGACGAGTACCTAGCTTTCACTCTTACACTCATGGGCTGGAGTATTGTAGCAGGAGGAAGGACCTGTGCAATGGCAGGTAATTGGGCATTGGTAGACGTGGACATTGACACCAGTGGTCCCAACAAATGGGCTGGTTTGGACATGAGAAAGGTATTGTAAAAAAAGAGGGAAGTGAGCCAGGCTTGTTAAATATAGCAAGATATATGAAATAGAAACCCAAAATAAACACCATTTGTAGCCATTATTCACATATGTCCTTAATTTGTCAATCTGATTGGATTTTTATGATATTCTAATTTCCCTTTTGTTTCTCTTTTAATATGAAGCAGTCTTTACTTGCTGAAAGAACCTCTGCAGACTTAAATAGTGATCAATTACTTAGGCCCACCTTCAGCACCACCTATAGTAAAAGAGATCACCCTTCTCTTCCTCAGTTCCATCCAAATAGAATTATAAACTGGAAATTAAAAATTGAGGTAATCAAAGGATACAAAGAATGAAAAATATTTTATATAGCTTAGTAGCTGTGTTTTTAAGGAATTCAAATGAAATTTTAAAATCAAATGTCTTTTAACATTCACGTATTTTGTCTCTCTACTCAATTTTTTTTGTTGTTGGCTTAAAAAAAGATTTCTGTGCTAAGGAGAGTGAAGTATAGATAATGTGCAAATTTCCTTTCAGGAAATGTGAATGGATGAAGATATGTTTCTAATTTTCAGAACAAATTAGCTTCATTTTCAAGACTTTTAGTCTTTACTAACCCTGCAACTTTACTTAGAGAAGATATTCAGGGCAAAACATTTCTATGAAATTCATGAGAAAAATGATGAATCATTTCAATTCCAATATGGAAATTATTTTTCTCTAGCTTTACTTGTACTGCACAGAGAACTTTACACCTGCTGCACAATATATTTGATCTTGTGTTTAAGAGAATAGAAAAGATGCTGCTATTTATTTCCCCAAATGCTACTTTGCATCTGCACTCCCCTCCCTAACAGAATTTCAGCCCAGCCTGAAATGAAGGTCACATCAAGTACCAAAGCTATTTCAATTCCAGAGATGGATAATCACATCGGCTATTCCAGTTATAAAAAAAGTTTTGCATGAAATCATGCACTCACATCTTGTATTAGAGAGAAAGCCTACTAGTTGCCATCAGGTATTTAGGAGATATTTTATTGCTACCTTAAGAGGATTAATATCTTAAGATTTTGCTATCTCAAAATCTTCAGCTCATTGGTAAAAATATGATGATGTTAAGTGATTTAGCACTAATGAAAAATAAGACTCCCTGTAAAAGACATGGGAAATTATTTGATCCCGATACTTGCAACTGGGTAAAATCGAAAGTTTTTAACTTGAACCATGACTTCATGGCACAATTAGCCATTAATCTTTTGTTTTCATGTAGATTCATTCACCCAGGTTACCAGAACAATCAAATCCTAAGTAGGCTTAATTTAATTAATGCCCAAAGACATTTAGTAAACACCTACCTTATCCAAGAGGTGCTTTTGTGACATAAAGAACATAACTCAGCACTCTTCCTGGGGCCCACCAGGACCTAGGTGTCTGATGCCTGCTAAATTTTGTCTCTGTCTTTCTCACTTGATCTGCTCCAGTTACATCATTTCTGTCCTTAAAAACCCCAAGATTTTTTCCCGCCTCAGGATATACATATTTGCAGTTTCTTTGTCTGAAACACTCTTTTTGAGGCTGACATCTTCTTCTGTTTCTTTGTCTGAAACACTCTTTTTGAGGCTGACATCTTCTTATCATTTAAGATTCGTCTTGAAACTCAACTCGAGAGCTCATGGTCAATGGAGCTAGACCCTCCCAAACTCGCCCACAGTCATCCTTTATTCATTTCCTCTGTTTTATTTTCTTCTTATGAGTTGCCACTATTTAAAACAGTCTAGTTTACTTACTTATATATTGCTTATTTCCAAACTAGAACAAAAATTGCAGAGAAAGGAGGAATCTCATGTGTCTGATTTACATCGGCATCTGGGACTATGTCCCACTCAGAGTGTGCACTCAGAAAGACATAGGAAGACATAGTTGGGAGCTTATAAATTTAGAATAAGAGAGATAAAATATATATTTATTCCACAAAGTAGAAGTAGAAAATCCTTCAAGAGAATGGAAATGCTAACAGCAATTCCCATGAGGGAAGAATTGTTTCCAACTGCAGAATCAGATGGCTTTGTCAAAGAAGGTATTATTATTTCAACTGTGTGATGCAATGGGTACATTTTTACATACAGATAGAAGGGAAAGGTGGTCTAAGTCCTTTCAGAGATGCCAAGGTTAGAGGAAAGCCCTGAGGAAAGGCTGAGAAGAGACAATAACTGAGGTTTGCTTAAGTGGGTGGATGAGTTCAGGTGGAATCAGAAATGTTTCGGATTCTGGCTCCAACATGCTGTATCTGAGTTACTGTCATGGGATGAATTGTATCTCCCTTCCCCAATTCACATGTTGAAGTCCTAACCCCCAGGACCTCAGTAAGTGACTATATTTGGAGACAGGCCCTTTGAAGGGGTGATGAAGTTAAAATGGGGCTGTTAGGGTGGGTCCCAATCCAATCTTACTGGTGTCCTCACAAGAAGAGGAGATTAGGACACACAGAGAGAGGCACCAGAATGCACAGGAACAGAGAGAAAGCCATGTGAGGACTCAAGGGAGAAGGCACCTGTCTACAAGCCAAGGAAATGGATCTCAGAGAAACCCACCCCACCCACACCTTGATCTTGGACTTCCAGCCTCCAGAACTATAAGAAAATAGCTCTTTATTGTTGTTGTTTAAGCCACCCAATGTAGTAACACAGTTACCTGGAAAATTTTAACCTATGTTTGTTTTCTCATCTGCAAAGTATTGATAACATCACAAGTTAGTAAAATAATCAAATGAGGCAAGAGTCATTAAAGTTCTAAAACTGAAATAAATTTAGAACTAGAAGGCATCTTTAAAATAGTCACAGTGGCTGATTTTAGTTTCTCTTGCCTCTTTCTCCTGGCTTCAACAGCAGCAATAACTCTGGAGCTGGTCCTGAGTAACACAGTTCAGAATCCCAAGCCTTTTACTGGAAGGAGGTATCATGTCTGTGTTAGAGAAAGGGCTGGAGTGAGTAGTCAGGGTAGAAGTCAGAAGCAAAAACAAACTCACTGGTCTATGCTACTCTTTGTTTCTGCTCAAATGTCTTCCATATGTGTCACCCTCAACCATGAACAACACTGCACTGATGATACAGTATTGAATTTCTGTCAGTCCTTCTCTCTAGACCGTGAGCTTCTTAAGGATCAACTCTCTGTATCCCCAGCATCCATGCTTGGATGAAGGTTGGCACTCACATGAGTGAGGGTCACTGAAATATGTACTCACTCTCCATTTATTGTAAGAGGAAGTGTACTCTAGTTAAAAGCTTAGAGTCAGACAATCCTGTGTTTGAGCCCAGAATACACACTTTTTCACCTCTATGACCTCGAGTACTTGCAGATTCTATTGGAGATCTAGTTTTCACCCTTGGTAATTCAAGATGGTGATAACCACCTCATTATTGGCTTTAAATATTAAACTAGATAATATATGTAAAGCATCTGGTACAGTCCTAGTATCTAGTCAATGTTGAATATTGCATTTTATTATTGTTGCTTTCGGTGTTATTCCTGTTTACTCGTTTTATACCAACGTGATCTGCTTACGTGTCAGATCGTTGAGAAAAAGATCTATGTAATTTTATTTTATCTCTGCTATACCGTGTGTAACCAGCACTTTTGATTAGTTGATTTTTTAATCTAGCAAGATTGTGACGAGACTAATGAGAGCTCATTTCTCCCTGTAAATAAATCTACAGGTAATCAGAAGCTCAGTGTCCGTTTCGTAAAAAAGCTTTCCTTGATCAAAGTCACTGATCAGAATTATAATGACAACCCATGCTTCTGTTTCTCTTTATGGTTCTTTGATTACTTATATATAAATTAAGTGAACTAAACCAGACAGCCAGATCACAGTGAATTTTATTTAATTACGTGCAACTTGTTCACTTATACATTTTCGTCTTTTGAGACAATCCAGAAGCTCCCCAGGGTACCTATTTGCTTATTCCTCTAATTAAGCAAAGCTATCTATAGCCTAGAATGCTAATCTCAAGCTGCATTTTGTTTCTGCAGCAGTGACCTCAGTCCAACCCCACAGCACATTCCGGCATTTGCATTGTGCGGTGGAAGCCGCTGCATTGTGCATGCTCCAGGCTGTTTGTGGACAGTCACGTCGCCGCGGAAGTCAAGCTCATTTGTCATCCTTGCCAGGCACTTGCGGGGCTGCCTGAAAAGAAAAATATCTGAAAGCAGGCAGCGACGAAGCCACAGAAGAGACTCAGGAGTGGAGGGGCGGAAAGGGGGCTGTGGGTGTGGATGTGCAGAACCAGGCATATCTGAGTCCCTGGAAGGACAGGCTCCTGTGTCATAATTCTGCTTCTGATGGGAAGCCTTCACAGTGACGAACCTGGGCCTTCTGGCTCTCCATATGTCTTAGACCACATTTTGAAACAGGTTATTGCACTAATGGCCCCAGGTTTGTTCACATCTCCCCGTATCCACACCCTTAGGTAATCCTTTCCAGACTGAGTCTGAGCTGGGATGGTAGCAAATATGATTCAAGTAGAGACTTGAAAAGGGCTTGTGGATTGGGGCTTCCTTACTTGTTTCTTTTGGAACTTCATGACTCTCGTGTGAATAAGTCTAGAATAAACTCCTTTAAACTAAGAGACCACATAGAGAGAGGCCCTTATCATCCCAGCCATCCCATCCGAAGCCTTCATAAACCAGCCAACTCTAGACAACTCATCAGTCTCATCAATAAACTCAGTTAGGAACAGCCAGGCCAGGCCCAGAGCAGAAGAATTGCCCAGTTGAGCTCAGCCCCAAGGTACTGAGCTGCACACTTCTGTGTTGAATAAGTGAGATGGTGTGTTACAAGGCAAAAGATAACTGATAAATGTTCTCATACTTGGCTTGTCTATCCATTTCAGAAATAATTTCAATTCAGTCTTTCATGAATGTTTTCACGACTTTGTTTGGAAAATTCTGCTCTAAAAATTATAAAGGGGTGAAAATATAAGGCAACTTATTATACTATCACCGTTTGAGAAAGGTATTTTCTAACGAAGTCTCTCCTTGTAACTTTCAGAGGTATTTGTGAAATGAAATG
The DNA here is from genome assembly GCF_000951035.1 of Colobus angolensis palliatus. NCBI lineage: Eukaryota > Metazoa > Chordata > Mammalia > Primates > Cercopithecidae > Colobus > Colobus angolensis. The sequence continues at coordinate 7,632,093 of NW_012115311.1, read as the reverse complement.
AGAGCGGGGAAAAGTCTTCTAAAATCGCATTGCTAAAAGAAAGTGGCATCGCTTAGCAGCAACATTTCAAAACCAGAGAATCTTCAAATATTCTAGCTTACCCACATATTTGTGTATCACAAATATGATATGATGGACATTTTCACTGTTGCAGGAAAATCTGCCCTGACTCTCTTATCTCAGCACTTAAATATAATTCTTAATGGACCTGCATTTCAAACTCCTGGATCCCTTCTCAAGCTCTAAGTGCCTGAAGTCTGAATTGACATGACAAGTGTGGGAGAAAGTAAGAAATATTAAATGCTTGCAATTTACACTTTGGGAGTTTCCAAAATTCAACTCATTCATTTTTTTTTTTCCAGCAAATATTTTATTGAGTGTCTGGTCACCAGCTTGTGTGCTGCTCTGAAAACCTGCGCTAACTGCACAAAGGTGGCAGAGCACTTTGCTCTTAATCCTCATAGCTTTCCTGTGAAACTGTACACTACTACTGCAGATACCTTCACAATATGGTCTTCCTCTCTTCCCAGCCACCCCCACCACACAGCTACCTGAAATAAGGGCACATTACATATTTTCTGACAGTCTTTCCTCTGTAGAGAAATGTAGATCCCGGATAAAGACCCTTGGCAAGGACCTTTCTCCTCTGCCTGATATTTGTGTTAAAGCAAAATAATGATAGTAAGAGTAAGCATTTGGAAAGTGTTGACTCTGTAGCCTAGCACTGTTCCAACACTTTACATTTATTAATAGATCACTGAGGCTAGCTTTGATCAATAAAATCACGTGAGTAGGCACATTTGTCAGTCAGTGGTACAAGAAGGAGACCCTATGGTGTCTCATGACTGTCCATGGAGTTACCTTGGAGAGAGGTGACAGTATGACATTAGGAGCTTAGTAATGCATATCTAGAAGTGAGTTGACATTTACACTTGTTATTTGTTGGGGGGGTGAGTATGCTTCATAATTTATATGTATCTAATACCTTCATTTGTGTAAATCAGAGTTACTAATAAAAATGCTAAGAGAAGCTGGGCATGGTGACTCATGCTTGTAATCCAAGCACTTTGGAAGGCCAAGGTAGGAGGATTGCTTGACCCCAGGAGTTCAATAACAATCTGGGCAAGATAGTAAGACCCCATCTCTACAAAAAATTAAAAATTTAGCCAGATGGGGTGGCACATGTCTATAGTCCCAGCTACTTGGGAGGCTGAGGTGGGAGGATCACTTGAGCCAAAGAAGTCAAGGCTGCAGTGAGCTAGTGAGCTGTGATGACACAACTGCAAGAATCTGATTCAAAAAATTAAAAAAAGAATACCAAGAGAACCATATAGGTCTAGGAGACATGACTTCAAACTTTCTTTACTTTCTCATTTGAGGACGAGGTCACAAGGGCATCACAAATTTTCCTCCCTGTGATGGTTAATTTTCTGTGTCAACTTGACTGGGCTACAGTATGCTCAGATATTTGGTCAAACATTATTCTGAATATGTTTGTGAGGGTATTTTGAATGAGATTAATATTTGAGTCAGTACACTGAGTCATGCTGATTGGCTTCCCTAATGTGGATGGGTGGAGCTTATCCAATTAGTTTAAGGCTTGAAAAGAACAAAAAGTTGAGTAAGAGAGAACTCCCACCTGACTTTGTGAGCTAGGACATTATTTTTTTTCCTACTTTTGGATTGGACTGAGACATTGGCTCTTCTTCAGTTGCAAGACTGCTGGCGTTTAGACTGGAACTACACTGTCAGCTCTCCTGGGTCTCCAGCTTGCTAACTGCACATCTTGGGACTTCTCAGCCTCTAGAGTCATAAGAGCCAATTCTTTAAAATAAATTTCTCACTACATATACACACACATGTAAAATTGGCTGTTATTTCTGTTTCTCTAAAGAACCCGAATAGTGAATTCCCCTTTCTCCTGTTCCTGAGAGGAATCTGATGTCTGAACTTTCCTCACTTCTTCCCTATATCTGCAAGTGTTCTGTTGTTCACATTTCTTTTTGCCTACTGCCTTTGACAACTCACTTTGAACTTCCCCTTGCAGCCCACCTAGCCCTCGTGTACATAGGAAAGCTCAGAGCCACACACCCAGGCCTGCTTCTCCTTCATCTCTGATGACAGCCTGGCTAGAGCCCACAGTCTTGCTGAACCCAGGAGGGAAGGTTTAAAGCTACAGCAATGACTGAAAGGCTACAACAAAATTAGAACCAGACTCCATGGAACGGGGCAGAGCCCAGACAGTGATTCTGGTACATGTGCAGCAATGTCTCTATGTCTCAGAAAAGGAAACCAAAGAAGCCTCTGAGCCATTTAGCTATTCTTCTAGCAAAACCCTTTCTTCACAGTTATTAGTACGAGGCATTGTATCTTAGCCTGTGTCAGATTCTGAATAGGTGAAATTAAGATATATCGTATATATCATGATATATATTATGTATCAGATATATCGTATATATTATATGTCATGATCTATATTATATATGATATACTTCTAGCAAAACCCTTTCTTCACAGTTATTAGTACGAGGCATTGTATCTTAGCCTGTGTCAGATTCTGAATAGGTGAAATTAAGATATGTCATA
>NW_012115311.1:7627457-7629177 GCF_000951035.1 Colobus angolensis palliatus | reverse complement strand
TTTCCTTTTTAACCAGTTTTATCATGGTATAATTAACAAACACAAGTTGTATATATTGAATGTGCATTATGATGTTCTGATATTGATACATTATGTGATGCTTGCCTAAATCAAGCTAATTCTTATAATTAACATATCAGTTACCCTACCTAGTTATCGTGTGTGTGTTTGTGTGTATGTGTGTGTGTGATGAGAACATTTAAGTTCTGCTCTGTTAGCAAATTTCAAGTATACAATCCAGTATTATTCTGATCCTAAAGAGGTGGAATTAAGATCAATGAGTGTGTGTGTGTGTGTGTGTGTGTGTGTGTGTGTGTATATATATATATAAAATATATAAACATATCTGTGCTTTTGTATATGTGTGTATGTGTGTATGCTCCTTGACACTTTATGATGGGATTGCATGTTAATAAACCTATCGTAAATTGAAAATATCATAAATTGAAATTGCATATAACACAACAAATCTGTCAAACATCATAGCTTATCTTAGCCTACCTTAAAAGTGCTCAGAACACTTATATTAGCCTACAGTTAGGCAACATCATCTAACACAAACCTATTTTATAATACACGAATATCTCATGTAACTTATTGAACACTGTGCTGAAAGTGATAAACTGAATGCTTATATGTAAACTCAAAATATGGTTTCTACTGAATGTGTATCATTTTTCAACATCCTTAAGTACAAAAATCATAAATCAAACCAAAACACACACACACACACACAGACACACACATACACATACTGGTATATACTGCATGATGAAATATATTTACTAAACACCTTATATTTTTATTATGGGCCTCAAGTCAAATCTCCTTCCTAGAATAAGAATCACTGTGCCAAATATTTTACTTTTCATGAGTTATCAAGCACCAAAGGGACAGCCTGGCAGTAATTGCTCTTTTTATCATCATTAGCATCATCATCATCATCATCACCATTATCCATTATCAACAACACATTCAGAATAAGTAAGTGATATAATCTCAGCAGTCATACTTTCTGGGTTTGAACCTTGCTTTTAAGCTGTATAACACTGGAAAAATGACTCTACTTAATCTGAGTTTTCGCATGCACGAAATGTGAATACAAATAATGCTTAGACCTCAGAGTTCTTGTGAGGATTAAGCAAAATAAAACACTTAATTGGATTAGCAGAATGTCTGGCATGTGATAAACATAAAAAATCTTAGCCGCTGTTTTCACCATTAGTGAAGCTTGTATTCGCAGAATGCTTTACAGTTTAATCCACTCACACTTAATCCAATTATTGATATCATCGGTATATTTCATATAGATTTGTTCCAAGTGTTCTGTGTTCGTTTATTCTCTCTCTTCTGCCTTCTTTAGGGCCAGTGAAATATTTTTAATATCTCATTTTATATATTCTATGTAATTTCTAGATATAACATTTTGTGTTACTTTCTTTATTTACTGGTTGCTGTAGAGACTACAGTGTGCAGCTTTAGCTTTTCACAGTCTATGTCCAAATAATTTTATAGCACTTCACAAAAAATTCAGAATCTTTCAGCATTTCAATTCTATATCCCTTTCGTGCCCTTGTTGCTTTTTGTTTTATAGTTTACATCTATATATACTGTAAAGCTCAAGATATATTAATAATATTCCTTTAAACTGTAAATAATCTCTTAAAAATAAATACCTGTATATATATGGGTTTGCATTTGTATAAAGTTTTAAATTTTT
>NW_012115311.1:7625304-7626287 GCF_000951035.1 Colobus angolensis palliatus | reverse complement strand
GGACATTTGGATTGGTTCCATGTCTTTGCTATTGTAAATAGCAATAAACATATGTGTGCATGTGTCTTTATAGTAGAATGATTTATAATCCTTTGAATACATACCCAGTAATAGGATTGCTGGGTCAAATGGTATTTCTGGCTCCACATCCTTCAGGAGTCGCCACATTGTCTTCCGCAATGGTTGAACTAATTTACATTCTCATCAACCATGTAAAATCATTCCTATTTCTTCACAGCCTGGCCAGCAACTGTCATTTCCTGACATTTTAACAATTGCCATTCTGACTGTCATCAGATGACATCTCATTGTAGTTTTGATTTGCATTTCTCTGATAATCAGTGATGTTGAGCTTCTTTTCATGTGGTTGTTGGCCACGTAAATGTCTTCTTTTGAGAGATGTCTGTTCATATCCTTTGCCCATTTTTTGATGGGATTTTTTCTTGTAAATACGTTTAACTTCCTTGTAAATTATGGATATTAGACCCTTGTCAGATGGGTAGATTGCAAAAATTTTCTCCCATTCTGTAGGTTTCCTGTTCACTCTGGTAATAGTTTCTTTTGCTGTGTAGAAGCTCTTTAGTTTAATTAGGTTTCATTTGTCAATTCTGGCTTTTGCTGCAATTGCTTTTGGCATTTTTGTCATGAAGTCTTTGCCCATGCCTATGTCCTGAATGGTATTGCTTAGGTTTTTTTCTAGGATTTTTATGGTTTTTGGTTTTACATTTAAGTCTTTAATCTATCTTGGGTTAATTTTTGTATATGATGTAAGGAAGGGGTCCGGTTTCAGTTTTCTGCTTATGGCTAGCCAGTTTTCCCAGCACCATTAACTGAATAGCAGATTCTTTCCCTGTTGCTTGTATTTGTCAGGTTTGTCAAAAATCAGATGGTTGTAGGTGTGTGGTGTTATTTCTTAGGTTTTTCTTCTGCTGCATTGGTCTACATGTCTATTTCAGTACCAGTACCATGTTGTTTTGGTTACT
>NW_012115311.1:7402859-7624326 GCF_000951035.1 Colobus angolensis palliatus | reverse complement strand
TTGAACCAGCCTTGCATCCCAGGGATGAAGTCGACTTGATTGTGGTGGATACGTTTTTTGATGTGCTGCTGGATTCATTTCACCAGTAATTTATTGAGAATTTTTGCATCGGTGTTCATCAAAGATATTGACCTGAAGTTTTCTGTTGTTGTTGTGTCTCATCTGGTTTTGGTGTCAGGATGATGCTGGCTTCATAAAATGAGTTGGGGAGGAGTCCCTCCTTTTCAATTGTTTGTTTGGAATAGTTTCAGAAGGAATGGTACCAGCTCCTCTTTGTATTTCTGGTAGAATTCAGCTGTGAATCCTGGGCTTTTTTTTTTCTTAGTTGTTAGGGTATTAATTATAGCCTCAGTTTCAGAGCTTGTTATTGGTCTATTCAGGGATTCAACTTCTTCCTGGTTTAGTCTTGGGAAGGCGTATGTGTCCCGGAATTTATCCATTTCTTCTAGATTTTCTAATTTATTTGCTTAGAGGTGTTCATAATATTCTCTGATGGTAGTTTGCATTTCTGTGGGGTCAGTGGTGATATCCTCTTTATCATTTTTTGTTGTGTCTGTTTGATTCTTCTGTCTCTTCTTCTTTATTAGTCTAGCTAGCTGTCAATCTATTTTGTTAATTTTTTCAAAAAACCAGCTCCTGGATTCATTGATTTTTTTAAAGGGTTTGTTTTGCATCTCTCTCTTCTTTAGATCTGCTCTGATCTTAGTTATTTCTTGTTTTCTGCTTGTTTTTGGATTAGTTTTCTCTTGCCTCTTTAGCACTTCTAATTGTGATGTTAGAGTGTTATTTTGAGATCTTTCTAGCTTTCTAATGTGGGCATTTAGTGCTATAAATTTACTCTTATCACTACTATAGCTGTGTCCCAGAGATTCTGGTATGTTGTCTCTTTGTTCTCATTGGTTTCAAAGAACTTCTTGCTTTCTGCCTTAATTTCATTATTTACCCAGGAGTCATTCATGAGCAGGTTGTTCAATTTCCATCCAATTGTAATTCTGGGTTGAAAATTCTTTTCCTTAGAAATACTGAATATTGCCCCCCAGTCTTTTCTGGCTTGTAGAGTTTCTGCTGAGAGGTCTGCTGTTAGTCCGATGGGCTTCCCTTTTTGGTGACCTGGCCTTTCTCTCTGGCTACCCTTAACAATTTTTCCTTCATTTTGACATTAGAGAATCTGTTGATTATGTGTCTTGGGGTTAATCTTCTCATGGAGTATCTTAATGGTGTTCTCTGTATTTCCTGAATTTGCATGTTTGCCTGTCTTGCTAGGTTGAGAAAGTTCTCCTGGATAATATCCTGAGGTGTTTTCCAGCTTGTTCCCATTCTCCCTGTCTCCTTCTGATACTCCAATCAATCATAGGTTTGGTCTTTTTATGAAGTCCCATATTTCTTGGAGGCTTTGTTTATTCCTTTTCATTCTTTTTTCTCTATTGTTGTCTGCATGTCTTATTTCAGGAAGGTGTTCTTTCTTCAAACTCTGATATCCTTTCTTCCACTTGGTTGATTCGGCTGTTGATACTTTTATATGCTTCACAACATTCTCATGCTGTATTTTTCAGCTCCATCAGGTCGTTTATGTTCCTCTCTAAACTGGTTATTCTAGTTAGCAATTCCTCTAACCTTTATCAAGATTCTTAGCATCTTTGCATTGGGTTAGAACATGCTCCTTTAGCTCATTATAGTTTTTTATTACCCATATTCTGAAGTCTACTTGTGTCAATTCATCCATTTCATCCTCCGTCCAGATCTGCGCCCTTGATGGAGAGACACTGTGATCATTTGGAGAAGAGGCACTCTGGCCTCTTGGGTTTTCAGCATTTTTTTGTGGATTCTTTCTCATCTTTGTGAGTTTGTCTAGTTTTGATCTTTGAGGCTGCTGACCCTTGGATGGGGTTTTTGTGGGGACTTTTTTGTTATTGTGGTTGATGCTGTTGTTGTCACTTTCTGCTTGTTTGTTTTTCTTTCAATAGTCAAGTCCCTCTTCTGTAGGGCTGCAGCGATTTGCTGGCGGTTTACTTCAGGCCCTATTCATCTGATTTGCTCTCATGCCTGGAGATGTCACTCAAGGCAGTTGGACAGCAGCGACGACGGGTGCGTGCTCCTTCTTCTGGGACCTCTGACCTCGAGGGGCACCAACCTGATACCAGTAGGATTGCTCCTGTATAGGGTGTCTGACAATCCTTATTGGAGGGTCTCACCCAGTTGGGTTGCATGGGGAGCAGGACCCATTTAACGAAGTGCTTTGTCCTTTAGTGGAGAGGGCGTGTTTTGCTGTGGGGGAAACCCACTCGTCTGGACTGCCTGAATTTCCAGGAGGAGAGGCTAAGTCTGCTGCTCTGTGGAGACTGCTGCCTCCTCTCCTGCTAGGGGCTCAGGCCCAGGGAGATCTGAAGTCTGTCCCTGAGCCTCTGATTGGAGTTACTGGAGATCCTGCAAGGAAGCCCTGTCCACTGAGGAAGAATGGGTCAGGGTTAGGCCTGAAGAGATACGCTGGCTGCAGACTGCCACAGCTGGTGTGTTGGGCTGTGGGGAAAAGTCTTGGGACCAAGCTGTCCAGCCTCTCTGGCTCCAGCAGGGGAAAAGCACAGCTATAGAAATGGGTGCTGCCCTAACTCCTGCCCAGGGAGCTTATTGTGTTAGGCAGTTGGGAGTCCCAGCTGGCTGCTGCCGCACCTCCCTCAAGAAGCTCAAAAGGCTTACACAGCAGGCAGTGGCAGAGGATGCTGGTCGCCCCTTTCCCTGGGAGTTTGGCAGGCTTAAGCAGACTCCAGCTGAGAGGCTTTAAGAATCTGTGCATTCCAGGGATGGGATGGTAGGCCCCTGTGGCATGGGTTCATGAGTGGGATCTTTGGATCTGTGGGTTCACCACACTGCTCTTCCTTCTCTCCGTGGGTCACGCCAGCCTTTTAGTCAATTCTGATGAGAAAACCTGGATACCTTGGTTACCAGTGAAGGATTCACATGCTTATTATTTATTTATTTATTTTTTCAACGGGAGCCTCCTAGCACTGCTGCTTCTGGTCAGCCATCTTGGCCCCACCCTTGGGGCTTCCTTTTGATATCGCTTTTCCTCCCCCTGAAAAATTTCTTTGAATATTTCTTTAGTGCAGTTTTTCTAGCAATGTATTATTTCATTGTTTGTCTGAATGAAGTTGTTTATTTTGTCTTAATTTTTCAATGTGATTGTATTGTATGTAAAATTCTAGGTCAACATTTTTTTTTTCTGGTTTTGTTGTGGCATAATTAACAAATACAACTTGTTTATATTTAGCATGCAGTGTGATGTTCTGATTTTGATACATTTGACATGATTGCCAAAATCAAGTTAATTAATATATCAATTACCTCACATAGTTATCGTGTGTGTGTGCTGAGAACATTTAAGATCTACTTTCTTAGCGAATTTCAAGTGCATAATCCAGTATTATTAACTACAGTTCATCATGCTGAGTATGAAATCTCTAGAACTTTTTGATCCTTCCTAACTGAAATTTTGTAACCTTTGACCACCATCTTCTCATTTCCCTCAACCTCTGAAAACTACCGTTCTATTCTCTGATTCTGTGAGTTTGACTTTTTTATATTCTGCGTGTGAGATCATACAGTGTTTGTCTTTTTGTGTCTGGCTTATTTCACCTAGCATAACGTCCTTCAGGTACATTCATGTTGTTGCAAATGAGAACATATCTTTCTTTTTTAAGGCAGTACTATTCTAGTGCGTGTGTGTGTGTACATATATATATATATGGAATTTTTATGGAATGTTTGTATCCATTTAAGTGGCATTAGACACTAAGGCTTATTTCATATAGTGGCTACTGTGGATAACGACATGGGAGTGAAGATATATTTTTAACAACGTATAGATTACATTTTCTTTGAATATATATCAACAAGTAGAATTGTTGGATCATATAATAGTTCTATGTTTAAATTTTTGAGGAACCTCCATACTGTTTTCCATAATGGCTGTACAGATTTACATTCCCACCAACAGCATGTAAGGTTTAACTTTTCTCCACATTCTTGCCAACACTTGCTATCTTTTGTCTTTTTAATAATAACCTTGTGGGCAGGTGTGAGGTGATATCTAATTGTGGGTTTGATTTGTATTTCTCTGATGATTAGTTATACTGAGAATTTTTAATATACTTATTGGCCATTTTGAGAAACATCTATTCAAGTCCTTTTCCCATTTTTAAATTAGTGTATTTGTTGTTTTGCTATTGAGTTGTATGAGTTCCTTGTAAATTTTGCATATTGACAGCTTACCAGATATGTTTTGCAAATATTGTATCCCATTCCACAGGTTGCTTGTCACTCTGTTGATGGTTTCCCTGCAGTGTAGAATTTTGTAGTTTGATGCAATCCCATTTGTCAATTTTTACTTTTGTCACCTGTGGACAGTTTATTTATCCTTTCAGCATTTGAGAGGTGTAGTTTTGTAGTCCTAAAACTTCTGTTGTTTCTGAAAAATCGGCTTTAAATTTTATTTGCTCCTCTGAAAATGGTGTGCCTTTTTCTGACTGCTTTTAAGATATTTTTCTTAATTTTTCATTTTTAGCAAAAAGTCATAGTTGGATTTTTGACTATGATTCAACAAGATATGGTTTTCTTTTCATTTTTCTCACTTGGAGTTCACTGAACTTCTTATATCTGTGGATGTATGCCTTTTGTCAATTTGGGAAAATTATTGGCAAAATTTTATGTTTGCCAATAATTTTTTAATCTTTAAAAAAATTGCTTCCAGCCCATTTTCTTTCTAATCTACTTTTGGGACTCAAATTACACATATGATAAACCATTTGATATTGTCCTGTGTCTCTCAGATGCTATATTGTTTTCTTATTTTTAATTTTATCTCTGTGTTTTCAGTTGGGGTAATTTTTGTTCATCAATCTTTTAGTTGTTCAAATGTGCTTTGGCTTGACAAGTGTGTTATTAATCCAGTTTATGATATATTTTCTACCATTTTCAAGTATCTCTCTTATTTAGTACTTCCTCTCTGTTGCAATTCCCCTCAGTTCAGCATGTTCACTTCACCATATCTTTTACCACTTGTATTATAGTTATTTAAAAGTCCTGTTTGAAGATTGCAACATATTGGGAATCTCTGAGTCTACTTTTAGTAACTACTTCCTCTCTTGACTGTGGCTCCCATTTCCTTGCTCCCACATGTGTCCTACAATTTTTTATTGTATATTTGACTTTGGGTATAAAAGAAATGCTATAACAACATTTAACCCCAGAAAAGAGCAGGAAAATTCCTGATGGGGTACCATATGTGTTGGGAGGAGGTTGTGCTGTATATCAGTTTAGTCTGTAATTGAGCTGGATCTGGGCTCTGCTGCAGCTTTAGTTTAACACAGTTGACTACAGCTTCAAAGATTTTAAAGAGATATCAGGACTTTACTTTCATAAAGCTTTGATATCTGAGCACTGGCAAAGATTCTAAATATCATTTTCTCCTTTATGGCCTGGCTATCAGCTGTTTTTGGTTGCTGAGGGCTCTTTTCTATCTAGCCTTCTGTATCTTGCAAGACCTCTCCACCCTACTGTACTCTTTTGTCTTTGTAGAGCCTCTGCAATGCACTTAGTAAGACCTGGAATGCCTGAGAGGGCCTCTCTCATTTCTCCTTCCCTGCCCTGTGGTTTTGGCATACTGTCCCCATTGACTCAGAGAAGACCCAGAAGAAAGAGTTTGGGTATGTGTGAAACGTATGTCTAGGGCTCGTTGGAATTTTGATCAGTAAGGTATTTCACACGCAGGCGTTAAAAATTTGTTAAAAGTCCCCTGACTGGCTTATTTGTATCCCCTTCTATGAAGGATTCTTTCTGCTTCCATCATTCTGCCAACAAGGAACGCAGCCATGGAGAGTTTGTCACCTTATGGAATATAGTTCATTTGGAGTTTTAAATTTTTCATACTCAGCCACTTGGTGATTTTTTAAAAAAGCTCTGTTTTTGTAAATTAACTTACTTGTTCTAGTTGTTATCCCAATATTTAAAATACCCACAACCCCCTGGTAGATGTAAAGGGATTATTCTTCATAGAAAAGACAATGGCTTGAGGTACATTTTTTGAATGAATAATAAATGAGTGAGTGGATGAACACATGAATTAAGAAAAGAGCACACTAGTTCTCCAAACCAACGGTTTTAGTGGTAGTAGTAGTAGTAGTAGTAGTAGTATTTTAGATGGAGTCTCACTCTGTCACCAAGTTGGAGTGCAGTGGTGTGATCTCAGCTCACTGCAACCTCCGCCTCCTGGGTTCAAGCAGTTCTTCTGCCTCAGCCTCCTGAGTAGCTGGGACTACAGGCGTGCACCACCACGCCTAGCTAATTTGTGTATTTTTAGTAGAGACAGGGTTTCACCATGTTGGCCAGGATGGTCTTGATCTCTTGATCTCGTGACCCATCCGCCTCCACCTCCCAAAGTGCTGGGATTACAGACATGAGCCACCACGCCCGGCCCAAACCAAAGGTTTTTAAGATGAAAAGTATGTTTCCATTGTAAGCTATTTCTCTAAAATACAAGCCGAGTTTGTATGCAGGGATCACCCATCACCTTCTTACCCCACAGAGCCATCTTTTCAGTTTGACTTGTTATTGTCTACTCCAGAGTCTTCGCATGATAATTTGTCTATCCCACAAACAAGCCCTAAGCACATAATGATGCATTAGAAGAAACACCCTGCATACAACAGGAAAATATTATGTGGTAACTCAAGGATATTTATGCATTTATTTGGTAAATGTGAGCTTGTGAAGTAGTCTCACTTCATATTTCCAACATTCACCAACAACTGTATAGGGTGGTGATTATTCCCATTATATACATAAGGGAAGTGAGAGTCAGCTCACACAGCTAAGATGGAAAACTGCACTTTAAATCTGCACCCTTGTTACTAAGCCATGAATTCTAAGTTATTATAGATTTAATTCCTTATGTGGAGTTGATACAGCCAATATTTAAACAAGCGTTGTCTAGTTTGATCCACATAGACAATCCTGTGAGATAATCTGGGCAAGCGTTTTATTTTAGAGAGCAAGAAATGGAGACTCAGACAGATTAAGAACATGCTGATATGAATAGTATATTCAGCTCTTGACCCTGGGAGATCTGACTCCTAGTCCTTCGCTCCTTCTCCTACGTGTCACTGTTTCTCATGCTTCATTGTTTAAGGTTTTGGTAATGACAGAAAGCTGGTAAATTTACTCTATCATAACTCTGGCCTCATGAATAAAGAAATAGTAATGAATGCCCTTTTAACAAGCCATTTTCATAGTCCAGAACCATTTACCAATTTAAAATCTATATCATGGTGGAAGTCAAGCAGCCAAAGTATAGTCTTAATTTTTGTATTATTCAGCTAGAGGGAGTCTAGTTTTGTTGGGGGGAAGCTTATTAACCTCAACATTTTTTTCTAAGAATTTGTTATTTTATCATGTGCAAGGTTAAAAAATGCCAAATGTCATATTAAGATAGCTGCAAGCAATTAGAATTCAAAGGTCACCATCTTACACAGATTTAGAGCATGGTTCCAGCATTTTTCTCTTCTGTTTCACTGGGACTTTTATTCAGCACTGAAAAAGCCATTCATTTTGTAAAGGTTAATTCGCAGCTCTGGATTTGATGAAGTGCTCTGTCTGTATCATCTGCATTTTAGCACTGCGTCGATGTCAGTCAAACCCCCTTCCCTGATCAGAACTGGCCTGCCGCTGTCAGAGACTGAAAATTCACCTTCCCTTTCTCGGTTCTGTCGTCCCACAGGGTTCCATAATGACTACATTTCATGAATTATGCTCCTCTCCTTTCCTAGTCAATAGGTAGACAGAATTGCTGCCTTTCACTTTTCTTTTTAGCAGTTACCTTTCGAATCTGCACAATTCAATAATTAATTTTGACATTCTGTTTATAAATTCTAGCAGGAAAAATAAATGCAATTTTCTTTCTTTTTGTTTGTTTGTTTTTTTTAACTGGAGTTAATTTTTATTTTGATGTCCTGTCTCACTGGGGAACAGAAACATCTCAGTCATTCCAGGGTCTCTCTCCTTTCCTTCGTGTTACTTCTAGGTTCCTAGGGCGGGACTTCAATTGTACTGAGGTGCTGGGGTAGGGGAGGCCTCTGGTCATCTTTATCTCAAATCATTACTGGCATGTGATAAGATGTCAGGATATTTATCCATTTCTTAGCCATCTGTCTCGGCAGGTCACTAGTGTTGCTTTCTTGTCCTATTCATGACTTTTAAATGGCCACCAGTTCTCTGTGTCATATGCACACTGTTATTGGTTTTTACCAGTAATCCTGCTCCCCACTTTCCATAAGGGTTTGTGTAGATTCTTCAAGGTCATCTCATGAGTATTAGCCCAGACTTCTACCCTCAAGTTTGTGGCCTGAGAGCCAGGGCCCAGGGCTTGACACCTGGGTAGAACCATGTGATTCCTGGAGCTATCCCACCCATAGCATGGTGTATAGAGTGGACCATATTTTTTCAGTCCAGCATATACACTTACTTCCGCTTTGGGGCAAATACCCAAGACTGTGTACATTTGGAGAGCAGTAGTTCCTCCTCTCCTTTCACAGAAGGTAAAGTGGGAGATAATCCCATTTTGTTGACAATACAGAAGCGCGTGATCCAGCCATAGCCAGTCTGATCCTTCCACAGCAAGTCTCTGTGGCTATGGGGCTTGCTGCCTCACCTCCCCAGATTTGGCCAATTTTCTTTCATGTGCTTCTTCATGTTATCTATTAATTCTGTGTGCCACCTGCTAAACTTCTGATACAGGTTTATGAAATATTTGGGACCAGAAGGGTTTCAGATTGGGGATTTTTTGATTTTGGAATATTTGCACATATATAATGAGACATCTTGGGGATGGAACCCAACTCTTAACATGAAATTCATTTATGTTTCATATATACCTTACACACATAGCCTGAAGGTAATTTTACAGAGCATTTTAAATTACTCTTTGCATGAAGCAAAGTTTGTATTAAGTACTTATGTATGGAATTGTCTACCTCTGGCATCCTGTCAGTGCTCACATAGTTTTGAATTGTGGAACAGTTGAGACGTTGGACTTTCAAATTAGGGACACTCAACCTGTATATCCCTTTTCTGTTCAATAGCCAGAATCAGTTTCAATTACTTAACCTATAATCCAAGCTATTATACAAATAGGGTGAACAGTATCTGTTGCATGAGGTACCTAGGCAGATGGGTTGGATCAACCTCAGATTGTCTCATTGTATATGAACCTTGGATGGGGGTGAGGAGAGCAGTAGCATATTTATAAAGACAGAGTTTCATAGCACAGATTATTGGCACACTTGAAAGCCTTGCTGTTGGGACAAGGACTTGTATAGGTCAATGCCTGAAGACAAGACAGGAATGAAAACACCTCAGAGGATGCCCCAGTGTGGAGCAGTGACAACATTTGATAAGCAGACACTCCTCTCCATGTGTCACTACTATTCTAGACACCTCATCATTTAGATGCAACTTTTGGGAAAATGTTTAGACCTTGAAAGAATATAGGCTCAAAATAGAAGTTAAGTCCAGTTATAGAAAAAAAAATGGTCAGATTTCTTGCGTACTTGAACTTGGTACTAAATGACATATGTCTTAGAAAGAGTAAAGCCCATTTCATTCAGAGAAAGAAGAGTTAGTTTATATGCACTAACCTTTTGTGATTGTATTTAGTTCTAATTATAACCTGCCTACTTCCACAAGGGGCTTGAGGCAGTTGAGCTTTGGTTGACATTCTAATGAGACAGGAGCCCAATGAATCACCAGTGCCTGCCCCACAGCACTGTTCATTAGAGGCTGGAGGGAGATGCCAGGGCTGCTCCGGGCATACCCAGCCTGACATGGCCATTAAGCAGCTCTGCAGCTGTCTCCCAATCATTAGAGCCAAGCTGCAGTCACAGAAGCAAACACTGCTCACAACCTGTCCAGGTTCCAGAGAGTTTGATCTCCTAGGACCTTTATCTCATGGCTTTATGTCAACAGAATGAAGTTTACTACCTTTCAAAAACACCAGCTTGGTCTGTGAGTGATAACAGGGGCTTTCAATCATCCAAGGGGTTGTGAAGGTACATCAAATAGGCTTTAATAAACAAATGGATTTTACATATGATTCCTTCCTGTTAAAGTGACTTTTGAACTCACTGGAAAAGAAAGCCTATGGGACGTGATGGTGAGGAATGGACCAGAAATGGTATGTGGTTAATAGACACATAAGTGGACAGGCTACTATGTATCAGTGAACACTGTAATAGTAATAGTCTAGCTGAATGTGGTGGCTCACACTTGTAATTCCAGCATTTTGGGAGGCCGAGGTGGGTGGATCACCTGAGGTCAGGAGTTCAAGACCAGCCTGGCCAACATGGTGAAACCTCTTCTCTACCAAAAATACAAAAGGTAGCCAGGTACGGTGGCACACCCCTGCAATCCCAGCTACTCAGGAGGCTAAGGCAGGAGAATTGCTTGAACCCGGGAGGCAGAGGTTGCAGTGAGCGAGATTGTGCCACTGCACTCCAGCCTGGGCGACAGAGTGAGACTCCATCTCAAAAAAAAAAAAAAAAAAAAAAAGATAGTAATAATCTGTGGCTGGCACTATACAAAGAACTTCATATGCTTCACTCAGATGTCAACTGTGCTGAGCCTGCTCCTTAAGCTGCAGTTGAAATTTCTTTGATACTCTATCCACTTTAAGTCCCACACAGTTTAAGCATAGTTAATACCCTCTCAAACTCTTGGGCAGTCCTGTGGCCTAACAGTCTCAGGGGCTCCTCTGCCCATGCCCCTGCAGGCATGTGTGCTGTCTTTGCTTCACCCAACCCAGCATCAACCACACAGAAATCTGCCTGTTTACCGATTTTCACAAAACACCAACTCTCATCATCCATTTTAGAATTCTGCAAACTTCACGAAGTTTTTTTTTTTAACCCACTATACAGTATCTTTATTTCTTTCTCTCCATCACATTTTTTTGGTCACCCTCTCACTCCGGAATGCTTTCCTTTTGTCTTACCCTGTAAAAGCATTTCCAAAACAAAGTTAGTCTCTTCCTTGTAAGAAATATTGTACTATCTGTTAAGAGAATAAGATTTTCTCGATGTTGGTTTACAGAGATGACCTTACATAATCTGTAGGGTAACTCCATGCAGGAATTACTTTTATTCTCATTTTACATTAAAAACAAAAACTTAAGGCTCAGAAAGTTTAAGTAACCTGCCCCAACTCATTGAGCCATATAATGCGTACCAGAGAAGAATTCCAAAATGACAATATCTATTGAATTTTATTCCTTTTTTTGTTTCTTTGGTTTTGGTTTGTTTGTTTAGAAACTGGGTTTTGCTATGTTGCTCAAGCTAGCCTGGAACTCCTAGGCTCAAGCAATCCTCCTGCCTCAGTTTCGTGAGTAGCTGGGACTACAGTATTTAATTTTCTGATTAAAAAAAAAAAACTTATTGGGTTGCACTCATGTTTACTACTTTATTAGGATTCTATTGCTGCTACAACAAATTTCTACAAACTTAGGGGTTTAACCAATACAAATTTATAATTTCATGATTCTAGAGAAGTCTGAAAAGGACTTCACTGGGCTCCAGTTGAGTCAGCAGAGCCACAGTCCTTTTTGGAGGTTCTAGAGGAGAATTAATTTTCTTGCCTTTTCTGGTTTCTAGAGGCTGCCCAGATCCCTGGGCTCTTGGCTCCTTCCCCCATCTTCAAAGACGGCAATGTGCATCTCTCCAACCATTTTTCCACACTCACGTGGTCCTCCAGTCTCTCTCTGACTTTCTTTTCCACTTGTAAGGATCCCTGTGGTTGCACTGGCTCACCTGAATAGTCTAGGATAATATTCCTACCTTAAGGTCAGCTGATTAGCAACTTTAATTCCATCTGTAACCTTAATTCCTCTTTGCCCTGTAACCTAACATATTCATAGTTTCCAGAAATCAGAACATGGACGTCTTTCGAGGAAGGGGGATAATTCTGCCTACTACTTATACCAAAACTTCTTTAGCATTATTTAGCTCAAAAATGCAAAGGACATTTTTAAGAGACAATAATAAACACAAATCTTAGCAGCTTTAAAAGAATACCTCGTTGGGAACCTCAGGTAAGTGTCAAAGATCAGAGGATCCGTGAGCTCTAACCAAAATTCTGTTATCAGTCTTTTACAATGATAGTTCCTTCTTCAGTGGTCCTTATCACTTCTTTGTGGCAGAGCAAGACAGGAGGAAAAAGGGTTTCAAAATCAAACAAGTTTGGGGCATGTGAAATCAATTCTGTTTTTCAGAGACTCACAAAGTAGGTTTGCATCTCAAAGGCCCCAGGAAGCCTCCCTCAAGAAAGTTGAATTTTATGTAGCTGCCAGCTATATTTTTCCTAAACCTATTTGAATGTTGCATTTATAAAAAAACAAAGCATCTTTCAACATTCCAGTTCTGGAAATGCTTCCTTACATCAACTGGGAGAAAAAGGAGGTCTTAGCAAGGAACAAACATCACTGGAAAAATGGAAAGATGTCTTCCATGAAGAGAAGAGACCCCCAAAGTAAGCCATGTCTAAGGACGAAAAATCATCAGGCAAAAATAAACTAAGAAATACTTTAAGGAATTTATGAACTTCCAAAACAAAACTAAAAAATTTGTTAAGGTAATCAATGTTAGCACTCTGGCTAGAGAATCAAGGCCACATCTTGATATTCACTGTTAAAGAAGTAAAGTCCAGGGGGAAATGTGGTGAGAGGGCTTAAAGTATTATTTTCTCCCTAGTAAGGACAATTTTGGGGATATTCCTGCTACAAAATTGTCTTTCAAAGCAGAGGTCTTATAAGTGATTAGATCAAAAAGTTTTTTGTTTTTCTTTTTTTTTAAAAAAAACAAAACAAAATAGCATACTCTAGACCTGATTGACAAACTATATATGAATCATCAGGGCTAGCTAACCACAGCCTGAGAACTAGAAGGCACTCAAGGGCAAGGTGAGGACCTATAAGCCAATGGAAAACCCTCTTCATTATAGGCCAGAGGATTAGCCAATGTAAGTTTCATCACTAGAAATGTCCTAGTAGACCTCTTCCGTCCTTCTAGCCTGGTGAGTGGGCAATTTGTCTAACATGGAGACAAAAAAAAAGGCAAAGTAATTTAAGGAGAAAAGATAACTGGCCAACCCATTAGAGTGTTACAGAGGTAGAGAAGCAGATTAATATGTGGACAAAATAGACCTGATAGATAGAAGTCTTAAAGTCCCATTATAAGCTTTTTTCAAGGTTGTCTACGACGTCTTTAAATTTGTTCTTTACACGTTGGGAAGGCATTGTTTAGAACCAAGACAAAGATTAGGGATAAACACATGTATTTTAGGAGAAAGATTCATTGACATTGAGGCCTCTGGGGATTCATGCAGGACATATCATATGTTCTATTGCTAAAAATAATACAGAAGGAAAGTACACAGTGAAATCTTCAACCTTGCGCTTGATACTAAAACTTTCAAGATTAAACACTGATTTCAAGGTAATTACAACAAAATCCTTCAAGGGTTGGAATGGGCAAAAGGGAAAATAAAAATGGAGTCATTTGGCAAGCACTTACTGAGTGCCTACTATTATGAAGTACTGCTATAGTTGATTTGGGGGCACTAGGAGATGAGATATAGTCTCTGATCTCATAGAGGGTCACAATCTGCTAGTGGACATCAATCTATACACAAGAAATTCTGAGAGTGAATGAAGAGCTTAGTGATATTGCTGGATTTTGGACTGATTTTGACGGTAGACTGTATGTGGAAAGAGCCAATGTAAAGATTATGAAACAGAATGTTCCTGTTGTTACTGGAAGGGCTGATTTAAAATACCATTTCCACGTGGACATTTTCTGAAAGGGAAAACCATAGTAACAAACTTTTTTTAGCCAACTTCCTAAGAAGTTACCAGGAACCACAGGTTTATAATCCTATAAGTTACTCACAACCTTGATGCATATTAGACTCACCTGGGTGCTTAAAAAAATAAAGCGAGGCATAGATATTGGAACTCAGCCCCAGAGATTTTAATTTGATTGACCTGGGGTGGGGCCTTGGCTCTAAATCTTAAATACCACCCCACAAGAAGGTAATATCCACTCCACTATAAATATAAATATCCACTCCACTGAATACCACTGGGGTGGTATTCAGATTTCACCAAATGTGAAAGCCACAAAGAGAGGTTCTGGGACACAATAATTACGTATTAATTATACAATAACTTCAGCCTCCTGCCCATGTGAAAGAACAATGGTGAAGGGTCAAGACCCTGGACTCTGGAATGATGCCCAATGTGTGAATCTTGGTTCTGCCAATCGTAAGTTACATGACCATGGGGAAGTTGCTTCCCTGTATCTGCAAGTCCTCATCTGTAAAATGATAGCAATAGTTATTATGAGGATCTATAAAACTGAGGGTTATATGTGTCTGGCTCAAAAACACATAGCCCTCATCTAATCATAAGGAAACATCAGGTAAAACACCCTACAAGATGCCACTTGTGTACTCTTCATAAATGTCAATATCATGAAATAAAATAGAAAGATACAGGAAATATCTAAGATTAAGGAGAACTAAAGATACATAACAACTGAATGCAATAAACATTCTTGAATTTTCTTTTGCTATCAAAGATATTATTGTGATAATTGGCAATTTCTGAATAAGGTCTGCATTAAATAATAGGGTTATCATAATTTTAATTCCCTGATTTTGATAATCATACTATGCTTATGTAAATTAATTACTGTGTTTAGGAAATATGCCTGAAATATTTAGAAATAAAGGAATATTCTATCTGCAACTTATTCTGAGAGACAGAGGCAGAGAGAGAGAATAAAGCAACTATAGTAAAATATGAACATTTGGGAAGTCTGGATGAGGGACATCCAGAGATACTTTGTGCCATTCTTGCAACTTTCCTGCACATCTGAAGTTATATCAAAATAAAGAATTCCTTAAAAATTAAGTTCCTGGTCCTAGCACATATTAAGCACTACACGAGAGATGGATAAATATGCATGTGCCAAGGAGGATGAAGGAAATGCATCAAGATGAGGCAGCCCAGGTGGGTGGAGCTTTGCTGAGATACAGTGCACTGGAATTAATCATGCATCTCTCTGTAGACACCCTTCTAGGCACTGCACAGAAATTGTATCTTTGATTTGACTCATTTTTCTTTAAGGAAAGAGCAATTTCTTCTGCCTTTTCAACTCACACCCAAGGCCCCAGTAAATGTTCTATGAGCTCTTGGGAAATAAATTGGAGTCCCACTGGGGTCTGAGGCCTGGGAGCAGCTGGGTCTGGGGCCCTAGAGGTTGTCTCAGATAGAACTGGGTAAATAATCAAGTCCACAGGCTTAGCCAGCTGGCGGCGATAGGCTAAGGAGGCAACGGAGGAGATTCCAGAGCCCAGATCTGATGGCAATGGGGAGGTAATCAGAGCAGAGAGAGGACCGCAGTGAGCAGGTCCCAGCAACTGGACAGACATTAGCCCCGTTAGCTTCCCAAACATTTGCCAGCTATTTGTTTCCTTCTTTGTGGGGGTGTAACTTTATTCTTAAAAGTACTGTTGTAAAAAGTACTGTACTAAGAAATATTTTCTCTTTCCCTATTAGTGGACAGTCTTCTAGCTCTTGCTTCATGCATATTCACACATACAGATCTGTGTTCAAAGTGACACATCAACTAATATCATACATACCGTACAGCACCTCTCACTCGCCTGCATGACGAGGACAAACCTCCTCAGCATAAACATAGACTAATAGCATGATTTCTATCAGCTACATGGTTGCATTGGTGGATGTGCCACCATTTATTCAACCACTCCCACACTGAGAGATATTTAGGTTGCTTCAGCTGTGTGATAATTTCTGAGAATCCCAGGGATAAATATGCTTGGGCGTGTATCTTTTGGTCCTCATGTAATAATCTGATTTGGGAAGTTTCTGCAATTAACTGAGTAAAGGAGCTGGACATTTTAAAAGCTCTTCCGTTCCCCGGCATCAATCTTCCTTCTATTAATATATTTCCATTCCCACCCACAGCGAGAGTGCTTGAATGTCCTCAAGCCTGTGACAAAACATTTTTCCCCAGCCTTCTGATTCTTTGCCAACTTACTAAGGAAGAAATGGAATTTCACAGCCTTGATTTGCATTTCATTTATTATATTGAAGATAAACATATCTTACAACATTTAGTAGCCGTGGACCTTAAAGCGCTCACTCTTTTGAAGGCAGAAGTCTTAATCAAAATGATGTCTCTTTAAACTTTCAAAAGCATATATGCTTTACACTTTCCAGGTTTCAGAATTACTCCCCCTCACCTTTCTTTTAATATGTGAGTGAATTACTCCCCCTTGTCTTTCTTTTAATATGTGAGTATATATGTGTCTGAAGCAATCTAGAAACCACTATTTGAAACAAAGAATTTAGAGCCAGACTATCCAAGTGTGAATATTGGCTCTGGAATGTAGTATATATAATTTTGCTTCTGTTTTCTCATCTATAAAGTAGGCATAATAATACTTAGCTGCTGTGATTATTGTGTGGATTAGAGTTAATTTATGTGAAGTGTTTGGAGCTGTGTCATGCAGATAATAAGTCCCTTAAACATGTTACACCTAATACTTTCCCATAGTGGTTTTACAAGAAAGACTTTGTTCTTACTTCTCAGTAAAGTAGAGAATGTGCTAACATAATATAGGCTTTTGTTATTTAAACTTTATTTTTTATCCCAGTATAAAAACCACACTAACCTTTTCTTTCTTTCTTTCTTTCTTTTTTTTTTTTTTTTTTAAGAATTCTGAGAAAGTAGGATTGGGCAAAATCTCAAATAAATCTGTGCAAAAAAACACCACATCAGTAAGAGTGTATTTGCTAATTCTGGTAGGATAAAACAGAAAACACTCACTACACTCACAAATAAACTATGACACTTTTATTATTAAAGATAACAGCCTCATCGGCTTATGGCGAGCAGGTTATATTGAGTTATCATTTCTTTGGATACAAAGAGGAAAGAAGAATTATTATGCTATTAATTGGTGGGGATTGTTTTCTACACCAACCTCATTTTTTTCTATTTAAAATTATTTACATTTCTTTAACTTCATCTCAAAGCAATACGGTAGCTTCCAATCATGTTTGTACTGATAAAAAGCATTTTCATCTGAAGGTTTACACAAAAGTGGAATCCTTGTGACCCGGTAAACACAAGGGTCTTGTTGGTGAAGCTACCCATAAATTGAGACTCATGAAAAGAATAGACTTACCCTCATTCCAGAAGCGAATTCTGCCCTCTGGTAATGTACAGCATTGACATGCATTGGTATAGCCTATTGGAAAGTGACTCTTCTGACCAACCGGGGTCCCTGCCATATTGCGCTGAGCACCAGAGCCTGTGAGAGAGGAGTCAAAGAACAACAAGGAAAGAAAAAGACAATGAGATGGGAGGAAAGGTGGATGAAAAACGAGGCCAAAGGTGCATTCAGCTTTCCACGGACAGCAGAAAAGATGAAAGGAGCAAAGGGCAAGGAGGCAGATACACAGTGCGAACATCTGGGAGAAGCAAGGGTCAGTGCAAAAATTCACCGGCAGCTGAAGGTAGACATAAGAGGCCGCATTTCTGTGCTTAAATATATGTATCCTCCTTTGGTCTCAGGAAAGATCTATCTGTCCCATGGTGAGATTGCAGGACCCACCGTATAAATAGACTTCTTTTAAAATAGATATGTTAAGCTTAAGTAAAATGTTTGAAGTGAACTTGTTTTTCTTTCCAATAAAAAATACACTTTATTGAAATAAATTTTATCATATGAAAATTTCATATGATAAAAAATACTGTTGATAGAATATTTTAATTAAGGAACCTTGGAAATGGCCTTTTTGCATGTATCAGTAGTGAATCTAAGTATAAATATGTTTGCTGGGGAATGAACTTAGTAGCAGTCGTAGGACATGAAATTTCTTTCAGAATCAATAATTCTTCCTATATATACATTTTAAAATTTTATTCACCTTAAGGCAATGTAGGCATAATATATTTAAACAATGCACACAGACTAAGTTTTTAGGAAACCTACAGAATTTACTTGCAGAGGTTATAGAAAATACTGTATAATTTAAAAGTTGAGACTTTGAAACATGTTGAAATCTCTTATTTTTCAATATTGCTACAGTTTACTCTTCTATTCTCTAGCCCTATCTATGAAAGCTTAGAAGAAAGCGTTTTATCTTTACTTAGCAAACATTGAGCTAAGTATTATACTTTGTGTTATAGACTAAAACGTGCACACTCCTCTGTCCCCAGTTCTTATGCTGAAGCCCTAACCCTCGATGTGACTCAATTTGGAGATAGGGCCATTAGGAGGTAATTAAGGTTAAATGAGGTCATAAGGGTAGAGCCCTAATTCAATAGAGCTAGTGTCTTTACAAGAAGAGGAAGAGACAGTAGGAGCATGTGCGTGCACAGAGGAGAGGCCATATGGGGACACAGTGAGATGATGGCCATCTGTAAGCCAGGGAGAGAGGCCCCACTAGAACCCAACCCTATCAATATCTTGATCTTGCACTTCCAGCGAAGAACTACGAGAACATAAATTTCTGTTGTTCAAGCCCCCCAGTCCATGGCATTCCATTATGGCGGCCCTAGTTGACAAATACACGTTGATTCAACCAAAACAAACAGCCACTCCTTCCAGGAACTAATGATACTAGACAGAGTCATTATTTGTCTATTCTTTGGCATAACAGGAAGAAATTTACATGTGCAAATAGATCCTTCTTTAATGAAAGGTTCTTATTCATTTTCCAACTGGCTGTGTGAGTGAGAATCTGCTTTCATTTTGAAAGACAGCATAAGAGATGGCAGAGGGGCCGGGCGCGGTGGCTCAAGCCTGTAATCCCAGCACTTTGGGAGGCCGAGACGGGCGGATCACGAGGTCAGGGGATCGAGACCATCCTGGCTATCACGGTGAAACCCCGTCTCTACTAAAAATACAAAAACTAGCCGGGTGAGGTGGCGGGCACCTGTAGTCCCAGCTACTCGGGAGGCTGAGGCAGGAGAATGGTGTAAACCCGGGAGGCGGAGCTTGCAGTGAGCTGAGATCCGGCCACTGCACTCCAGTCCGAGGGACAGAGCGAGACTCCGCCTCAAAAAAAAAAAAAAAAAAAAAAAGAGATGGCAGAGGAAAATCAAAGGAGGTATCAACAAAGATAGGTGACTCCAAGGGCTAGGGAGAAACAGAAAGAAGCAAAAGAGAATGTTACCAAGAGGCTATAGATTAGAAGTGAAGAGAAGAAGCTGTGCTCCTGAGGCCTCTCTGGGCTGGCTTGTTCTAGGTATTGCCTCTGCTGTTTCCGCTGCAGTTCCTATGGCGGTGCAGAGCAGGGTCCAGGCAGCTGACATGGAGTCAGAGTTTCCTCTGACTTTAGAGACTTCCCAATACAACCCTCTCATTTTATTTGTGAGAAAAACTTGACCCCGAGAGTACCTGGGCTAGGGTACTCTTCACTGAAAAGCTGTCTAACCTTTTCGAGCCTCAGCTTACTCAGCTATGATCAAAACATAATAATAAGTAACTTATAACATCATCATGAGGATTTAATGTAATTAAGTGTTTAAAGTGGCTAGCACATAGTCACAATAAATTTTAATTATTGCATAAGGTCACCCAGTTAGGGATAGCATGGTGTAAAAGGATAATTTGCATTTTAACAGATGAAATATTGGGAGAATGAATACATAAAAGTAACTCATGACACAATGGTCTAGAAATATCTGGAAAGAATGAAAAGCATAACTTTCCCATTCCTCATTGAATCAGAATGAGTAGAGGCCATGCTGGAGGAACACTGGGATAGCCAGAATTCTGCTGGAGAACAGGAAAGAGTCTATCTAATAGCAGTTTAGGCACACCAACAAAAGGCATTGTATGTGTGAAAGGAGAAGAAATGGGAAAAAAAATGGGCTCAGAGCTAGGCTGATTGAACAGTTATTACAGGGCTGAGAGGTGAGGTTTAAGGAGCTATGGATTAGCCAGCTGTGGTGGTGTGCCCTCGTATCCTAGGTACTCAGGAGTCTGAGGCGGGAGGATTTCTTGAGCCCAGGAGATGAAGGCTGCAGTGAACTATGATCATGCCACTGTACTCCAGCCTGGGAGACAGAACAAGACTTTGTCTCAAACAAACAAATAAAAAAGGCCGGGTGCAGTGGCTCACACCTGTAATCCCAGCACTTTGAGAAGCCAAGGCGGGCAGATCACAAGATTGGGAGATCAAGACCATCCTGGCCAACATGGTAAAACCCTGACTCTACTAAAATACAAAAAATTAGCCAGGTATGGTGGTATACGCCTGTAGTCCCAGCTACTCAGGGGGTTGAGGCAAGGGAATCGCTTGAACCTGGGAGGCACAGGTTGCAGTGAGGCAAGATCACGCCACTGCACTCCAGCCTGGCGACAGAGCAAGACTCTGTCTCAGAAAAAAAAAAGAGAGAGAGAGAGAGAGGAAGGAAGGAAGGAAGGAAGGAGGAGAGGGAGGGAAGGGGGGGGAGGGAGGAAGGAAGGAAGGAAGGAAGGAAGGAAGGAAGGAAGGAAGGAAGGAAGGAAGGAAGGAAGGGAGGGAGGGAACTGAGCTGTGGGAGGTCAAAGATTATTTAAGCTTCATTTAAGGTTCAATGTTGATTAACTTAACTTTCATAAAGAATCTGCACTCAATCTGGAACTAGGGAAAAGGTTTAGGGCTGGCTGTCATATAATCCTCCTATATTAAAGCCACTTGCTCAGCATAGTAATTAAAGAATTGGAATCCAGACTTCATAGAATAAAGGGTATGTTATTCATTCATTTATTCATGCATTCATTCCAGCAACATTTATTAGTCAACTACTACTTGCCAAATGAGGTGCTAAGGGAAGACAATACAACTGCACAGAAAACACAGTCATTTCCTTCAAGGACCTGCCCCCTCCTCAGGGGACACCAACATTTGTAACCCAGTCCATTTTCAATCCCTCAACATGCGCTGCTTTAGAAGAGGGTGTATTAGTTGGGATGTAGGTTCATGTATAAGCGAGTCAGAAACTTACTTGTTTTTTATGCAATAGTTGGAGCTAGACAATCTAGTTGAAATGACAGTTCTGCTCCATGAATCACCTGGAAGCTAGGATTCCTATATGCTGACTTACCACCACCACTTGGGGGTTAAATTATGTCACATTGTACATAGCAAGATGAAAAGAGAAGGAAAGGAACAGCGTTGTCCATTGCAGAACACATCTGGGAAACTGAACACACAACTTGTGCTCACAGTTCACTTACCGTAATTGAATCCCATAGCCATGCCTATCTGCATGAGGCTGGAAGGGTATGGACACCATGTGCCCAGCCGAAGATCAGGGTTCTCTTACTGAACAAGAGTAGCCAGGTCTCTACAACACACAGCAGAAAATATATTAAACTGCTTACTACATCTGACTTTTCCTAAAGCTCAGTAAAAAATAACAGCCACATACACCCATTTTTTGTTGTTTGTTTTGTTGAGACAGAGTTTCATTCTTGTCAGCCAGGCTGGAGTGCAACGGCACGATCTTGGCTCACTGCAACCTCCGCCTCCCAGGTTCAAGCAATTTTCCTGCCTCAGTCTCCTGAATAGCTGGGATTACAGGCGTCCACTACCATGTCTGGCTAATTTTTGTAATTTTAGTAGAGATGAGGTTTCACCATATTGGCCAGGCTGGTCTCAAACTCCAGACCTCAGGTGATCTCCCCTTCTAAGCCTCCCAAAGTGCTGGGATTACAGGCATGAGCCACCATGCCTGGCCAATACCCGAGATTTTAAGCCCTTCCCAAATGCCTTCCAGCTGCTAACCTTGTTCTGCTGCTCCCTGCCCACCTCCCTCGCAGAGAAGATGCCTCTACAGAGCAGATCTCCTCCTGATCTTTTGGGAAGCCCTACTCCTCCAGCATAGGAGTCAATCCGGTCATCTCATTTCTCTCTGGGCTTACCTCTCTACCTGTACAGACAATGTAATAGGACGCTATAGCTCAAGAACCACATTTCACTGAGTCTGAGTTAGAGGAGGTGCTAGTGGAGATGGTGCTCCAAAAGGAGAATCAGAGTGGCCATTGGCACACCTTGGGGGTGTCCACGACCAAGTATGACACATTGACTCAATGTGACACATTTAAGTGTCCATCTAATGGCTCATTCTCTCTCTCTCTTTCTCTCACACACACACTCTCTCTCTCACACACACACACACACACACACACAATTCTTCCGAGGACAAACCTGAACTCTTAAAGACTAAATAGCATACACTGAGAATCACAACCATGAGTGCTTCTTGAGGGAAGCACACCAAGAATGAAGCAGACTCGGTGATGAGTGTAACAAGCCCTGTCCTAACAGGGCAGCCAGCACTCAGCTGTGGTGGATTTTGATCACGTGGGTCTCATGTTTTTATCTCCTGAGTTGCTTCTATTAAGGAAGTTAAAAATTTGGAGATTTTTTAGATGACAAGTCCAGACTTTCAAAATGACACCCATGTAAAAAGTAAATGCTACATAGCAGATCTAAAGGTGTATCCAGCCCAAATCCAACCCAGGAGCCTCCAGTTGGAAACTTCTGTGGTAAGCACCGAAGGAGGGAAACATTTCCTGAACTGACCTGGCCTTCATACCACTACATACCATTAGCATTTCAGTGAGTATTTAGCATTATCTTCCAGAGTAATGTGCATTTCTACCTTCTTTCCCCTTCTTTTAAATTGCATCTACTTGACTTAAAGTGATCAGCAGGGTAGATTTCCAACCATATACCTCTCATGGCCTCTCCTTCCGCTAAAACGATCCTAGCAGAAGCTGTGGATTTGCCACCTGTAAAAGCCTGGTGTGTGTGGTGGGGTGATTAGTTCTGATTTTCTCACCAGATTACATCATTATAGCACAGAACCAATCTGCCCTGGTCCAGGAGCCCTCTCTGCCTGCCCTGTGGCATTCAGTTTGCATTTGGCTTTGCTTTAGGCCTCATATTTCTGGATTTGCCCTAGAAGCCCTGACATGCTCTTCTGAGTTTGAGTTTATTATAAGGCAATAGGAAACAGTTGAAGGTTTTTAAGTAGGAGAGTGACATTAAATAAAACAAATCTAGAAACTGTTGAAGTTGACCTGGGAAGGAAGGAAATTGGAGTCAGGGAGATCAACTAGGGGTCGTTATAATAGGATAAATGTTGAGATACTGAAGTAGGTAAGTGGCAGTGGGGAAGGAGAGATGACGGCAGAGGCAAAAACAAAAAAATGTGAAGACTGAATCTGCAATTTTTGCAACTGTTTTTAAAAGGAGTCCTGGATTTCAAGTCTGGGTGACTAGGATAATGATTGTCACAGAAACAAACCAAATTATTAGCAATATGTGTTTGTTTGCTTATTACATTTTTATATTTGCTTTTCTTCACTTAAAAATAGTAGTACTGGCTGGGCGCAGTGGCTCATGCTTGTAACCCCAGCACTTTGGGAGGCTGAGGTGGGTGGATCACCTGAGATTAGGAGATCAAGACCAGCTTGCCGAACATGGTGAAACCCCATCTCTACTAAAAATACAAAAGTTAGCCAGGCTTGATGGTGGGTGCCTGTAATCCCAGCTACTCTGGAGGCTGAGGCAGGAGAATCGCTTGAACCCGGGAGGTGGAGGTTGTAGTGAGCCGAGATCACGCCACTGCACTCCAGCCTAGGTAACAGAGTGAGACTCCATCTGAAAAAAAAACAGTGGAACTGTCAGTTAATATTAACAACATTTTCTATTAGTCTGTAATTTTTATGTCTCTAGATTCCAAGGACTTCATAAGCACAGTCTGATTAATCCTCCTGTAAGCTTTGTGAGTTGGGTGGCACTGGTTTTCAGGACCAAATATACAGAAGATGGCTCTTCAGAAAAATTTTAAAAATTCTTGAGCATGTCTGTCATTCTCACTACAATCTCTTAGACTCTCAACGGCAATTATGTAGAGATCAAGCTTGGCATGTACTATGTTCCCAATTATGATCAATAGGTTCTAATTGAGAACATGTGTTCATTTCAGCTGGGATTATTGTCCGGATGATCACAATGGAGAACATGAAAGGCAGCATCTGGCAGAGTTATTTTCTGACATCCACCTCTCAATCTCATCTTCCTTCATAACTGCTTTTATTCATATGTGAGCCACCAAGATAGAGGGAGATGTGCACCAGAGCTAATGTTTCTATGGGCTCATCCATGCAAACTGCCTTGCTTGCCAAGCACCATGTACAGGTTATCAAAGTAGGTGCTAGCTCCATTTATCTATTGTTGCATGACAAATCATCTCCAAACCCAGTGGCTTAAATTATTAATCTACAGTTTGGCTTGTATCCACTCCAGGCAGTGTTAGCTGTGATGGCTTGGCTGGGGCTAGAGGATGCCCTTCCAAGATGACTCACTCACATGGCTGGCAAGTAGAATCTGGCTGTCTGATGGGATACCAGTTGAAGCTCTTGTCAAAGGTCTCCATTTGTCCTCCAATTGGTCTCTTCATGAGCAGTTGTCTTGGGCTTTCTTACAGCAGGAACACTTGATTCCAAAAGCAAAAGTTCCAAGAGATAGAAAATGGAAGTTACAAGTCTCTTGAGGCTCAGGTCTATGAGTTTCCATAGGATCATTTTCTTTTTTATTTATTGGTCAGAGAATCACAGAGCCTACCCAGATTCAAAGGGAGAAGACGTAGACCGCATTTTTCCAGGGGAGGAGTGTCAAAGACAGGGTGGCCAAATTTACTCTGTAATAGCACACTACAGCAGATTAAGTTACACATTCCGAATGAAGGACAGTTTGTTTGGCATCTCTGAGTTCAACAGTAATATATTAAATTGCACCACTGGCCAATAGTTGAAGATTATAAATATAGTTTAAGTAGATTTTTTTTGTAGTCTCCATACAGCCTCTGTGTATACTGATTCTATCATTTGTCTCTGATTTTCATTTCTCAAGTGCTGTGCTCTTTTACTCGCACAGTGAATACCCTCCCCACTCTTCTATCCTGGCTACCAATACTCTGGAATGCTCTCTTGAGCTCTCAGACTGAACAAAGTACCCCTTCTGGGCACCTCTGTAGTTTTGGGGTGCTCCTTATCAGAAGACTTACCACAGCATATTGGAAGCTGACTGCTAGTCTGACTTTCCCCATAGACTGCAGGTCCCCTGAAGGCAGGAAATCTTGTTCATTTGGCACAGAAAGTTGCTCCTGGTCAGTAGATACTCAATATATATTTGTTGAATGGTTAATTCACATTCTGCCCCACATTTTTGCATTCTTGGAATGCTCTGGAATTATCATTGACTTTTGTGTTTTTTTTTGTTTTGTTTTTTTTTGTTGTTTTTTTTTTTTTTGAGACGGAGTCTTGCTCTGTCACCCAGGCTGGAGTGCAGTGGCCGGATCTCAGCTCACTGCAAGCTCCGCCTCCCGGGTTCGCGCCATTCTCCTGCCTCAGCCTCCCAAGTAGCTGGAACTACAGGCGCCCACCACCTCACCCGGCTAGTTTTTTGTAGTTTTTAGTAGAGACGGGGTTTCACCGGGTTAGCCAGGATGGTCTCGATCTCCTGACCTTGTGATCCACCCGTCTCGGCCTCCCAAAGTGCTGGGATTACAGGCTTGAGCCACCGCGCCCGGCCTTGTGTGTTATTTGATACTGTTAGAACTCATCCTCAGCCTCTCTGTCTCTTAACTGGGGAGACTGGGATTTCTGTGATAGCCAGGCTGCAAGATGAAAGGAAGTGTCACAAAAGTGCTATGAGAGGTGACAATGAGAGAACTCAGACTGTGTTAAAGATGATTCTTTCCATGATGATTGTGTTAAGACTATATTTAGCAAAGTATTTCTCCATAGTTTTCTAAGTAAACAGAAGCTGTATCATAAGCAGCAGGGACATTAACAAAGCCTCATTCATCTCCATTGGCCCCCTGGACATTTTGAAGCAGGATATATAAGCCGCTCTCCAAATTGATAACAGGTGTCTGATTCCAAACAAATGTCACCAATCTTGCCCTTAATGCATTATAGCAGGACATGATGGAACATTAGTAGAGTGCAGTAGTGCACATTTGGAAAAAGAATAAACATGAGATTTGGTAACACTATCTTATCAGTTGAATTTAAAATGAATATTAATCTTGCTTCTCTGGCACAGGAACAGATGAATCAATGAAATATTTTACTAGACGCTGTGGGTGAGGCAGATTGTCTTCTATTTTAAAAGTGAGGAGACATTGATCACTCCTGGAGAGTCTCTTGCTCAGTACAAAGCAACCTGACGAGTAATTGAGGTCCTTAGGGGCTGATGTTACTAGGCTTTTTGTTTCTATTTCATTTAACCACAAAACATGTATTAAGCTTTAAAGATGCTACTCATTGTACACAGAAGAATATGACACAATCCCTACCCCCAAAGGTCTGTGGCCAAAGAGTGGGCATGAAGGGAAAGGTGAAGGAACAACGTTGAGAAGGGCAGAGTAGATGGCATGAGGGTCTGGAACCAGAGAGATCTGGAAGCTTCACCTCTTATCCTTAAAGTCCTTGCGTGAGTTATGTAAATTCAGCCTCAGTTTTCTCATCTGCAAAATAATGTTGATTACAAGCATACCTACCTGCAGAAGTTTATGGAAAGGATTAATGTACATAAGAAGTATGGAGCTGTCAGCTCATGAACGTGAGGGGCAAATCCCTGTCTGTTTTATTGTGCTAACCACTGTAGCACAGAGCACACTGCAGGTGATCAGTGATTATTTGGCAATTGGATTGAATGAAAGTGCCTAAGCACTGTACTTGGCACATATTAACCATTCAATAAATGTTCACCATTAGGATACATAGTGGCATTGCAGCAGTTGTGGTAGCATCAGAGATAAGTAATAGTACTAATAAATATTAGTGATGATGATAATAATAATAGTGGCATTAGTCATGTTTAATTAGGAGCACAAAAATAAACATATGAATAGCAAGAGAAAAAGCAAAAATTATGTTAGCAATGTTATTGAGGATCTAAAATAGAGCTGTGAGGAGTTACTACTTCATTCAGAAGGTAAGCCTACTATTGAAGGCTTGTGAAGAAGGCACACGATGACAACTGTGGGAAAAAGGGACTAAGAAGTGAACATTTCTTTGATTTGGGTCTATTACAGACTCTACTACACTAAGGACATAGTGCTGAACTAGGCTGGAGGCAGGGGAGATGAACAGGAGAAAAGAAGTAACGGAGAGAATTCAGAGGTAGAACTGAAAGCAATTAATTGTCTACGGCAGTCAGAGGAGCGAAATGATTCCATCACCCACATGTGAGTTTGTCCTGCTCCCAGAACAGAACTTCCAAGGTCATAGTATTGTGTATTTTATTCTATTTAGCTATTTCCTCACAGAATCACAGAAACATCACTTCTGTTCTGTATGCCTCCTTTGCTCTATCCCCTCCTGCTCTATTTCATCCCACAACTTTAGCCATTTTTAATACTAACAATATAAATTCTTAGTACTGGTCCATGGTTTTAAAATAAATAAAGGCAAGATGTCTAAATCATCTCCTTTATTTTTTCACCCAGCTTAAGAGATGCCAACCTGCAGGCCATTGAAGTCGGTCCCTGACTAGAGAGCAAATGTTTGATTCTAATTGAGATCCTGGCTTTGCTGTGTTAAAAGAAAAACTTTATACAAATTAAATTTAGCAAAGTTTATTTGAGCAAAGGACAATTCATGAATCAAGCAGCACTCAGAACCAGAAGAGGTCTGGAGACCTCCACATAGCAATGTGGACAGGCTGAGAGCAAAAGAAGTGGCATGCAGAAACAGCTTGATTGGTTACAGCTCAGCATGTGCCTTGTTTAAACATGGCGTGATGAAGCATTTGCCTTGAACGTGGTCAGCTGGCAGGCTGTGATTGGCTGAGACTCAGCTTTCTCTTATGAAAATATACTCTTAACAAAGTGGTTACAGCTCAGTATGTGCCTTGTTTAAACATGGCGTGATGAAGCATTTGCCTTGAACGTGGTCAGCTGGCAGGCTGTGATTGGCTGAGACTCAGCTTTCTCTTATGAAAATATACTCTTAACAAAGTGGTTACAGCTCAGTATGTGCCTTGTTTAAACATGGCGTGATGAAGCATTTGCCTTGAACGTGGTCAGCTGGCAGGCTGTGATTGGCTGAGACTCAGCTTTCTCTTATGAAAATATACCCTTAACAAAGTGGTTACAGCTCAGCATGTGCCTTATTTAAACATGGCGTGATAAAGCATTTGCCTTGAACGTGGTCAGCTGGCAGGCTGTGATTGGCTGAGACTCAGCTTTCTCTTGTGAAAATATACTCTTAACAAAGGTTGTTCACGCCTGTAATCCCAGCACTTTGGGGGACTGAGCCGAGGTAGAGAACTTGAGGCCAGGACTTCAAGACAAGCCTGGCCAACATGGTGAAACCCCATCTCTACTAAAAATACAAAAATTATCTGGGCGTGGTGGCACGCACCTGTAACCCCAGTTACTCAGCAGGATGAGGCAGGAGGATCACTTGAACCTGGAAGGTAGAGGTTGCAGTGAGCCGAGAACACACCACTGCACTCCAGCCTGGGAGACAGAGGGAAACTCTGTTTCAAAAAAAAAAAGAGAGAGCATTTGCAATTTGTTTGTTGCAAAATGGAGGCAGCTCTAAGCCAAATTAAATTTAACCGTTTCCTCCTTTTTGTCAGTCTTTTAATTCTGAGAAATTGACCAAAATCTTGGACATTGCCATCACTCTCTTTCCCATGATAATGGACTGGTTTTGTCACAATATGAAATTCAGAATTTACCATGTCAGGTAAGTTGAATGTTTCTTTATGTTCTCTTTGTGTGTGTGTGTTTAATTCAAACCATAGTGAGACCATGTTATATATAATAGATGGCTTTATATGAGCATTTAAGACTCTTGAGAGGATATGGCACACCGGGGAGACTATTATGATGGCTATCGGGTGGATAATACTAAGAGACTGAAACACACTCCTTAACAGGAGCCCCCAGAAATCACACTGATTAAAATCAAATAGAGTCACGCACTGTGTAGCAGTGTTTCAGTCAATGATGGACTGCATATGATAGTGGCTCCATACAATACTGTATTTTACTATACTTTTTCTATGTGTAGATATGTTTGGATATGAAAATACTTACCAATGTATTCCAACTGCCTACAATATTCAGTACAGTATCAGGTTTGTAGAGTAGGAGCCACAGGTTATGCCATATAGGCTAGTGTGCAGTAGGCTACAGCATCAATGTTTGTGTAACTACACTCTGTTATGTTCAAAAAATCATATAATGACACATGCTTCAGCATGTATCCCCATGGTTAAGCCATACGTAACTGTATATAAAAAAAATGTGCCAGGAGAAGAATCTACTTGCTTTAGCCAAGTAGCTTGTATGTTGGTTTCTTGCAGTTGAATTTCTACAAAACCAGATTTATTTATCCAAGTGCAGCAGGAGGAGTTAGCCATTGTGCACATTTTCCCCACTATTTAGCCAATAGATGGTCCAAAGAAGTCATGTTATCTATAACAACTTCAGCAAGAGAATTTAAAGAAGCTTTGTGGGCAGCTATAACTTTTGCAGTAAAGTTGTGTATAATAGCTAATATTTGAGACCTATTTCTAATCATAAATCTATTTACATTTATGCCATACCAAGGAAGAAGCAGTCTACCAAAAGAAGACCACTTAAAGGTATTTTGTGCCTGCTGGCAAATTTCTCTTTATTTCATAGTGAAAATTAACAGCTATAAACTAATGTTCAGTTTCCAATTGATTATGGAGTGACACTGGTACTGTTAAAATCCTTAATCCACATTGGTCCCTTATTTTCCATTTACTGAGACATAGAGTTGACAACACATATGCTTAATTATTAAATTCTGCACAGATTAAAAATAAATCGTACATGGGCACAACAGACAGTTCTCTGTGGAATGCCTTGTGCGTTGGGGTCATCCGTAGGGAAGCACTAGTATTATTTGTCAAAGGCTGCATTATTGAATAATCATGTGTTTGGAGGTTAACAGATAAGAAATTGGAGTTACAGATTTGTCTACAAACTCTCAAATTATCTTTTTTGTTTGTTTGTTTGTTTTCTTATTCAATGTATGGCATAATTTAACTACAAAACCCTCACTAGGGGCAGGGCACGGGGGCTCACGCCTGTAATCCCGGCCCTTTGGGAGGCCGAGGTGGGCAGATCACGAGGTCAGACAATCGAGACCATCCTGGCTAACACGATGAAACCTTGTCTCTACTAAAAAATACAAAAAAATTAGTTGGGTGTCGTGGCGCCTGTAGTCCCAGCTACTCAGGAGGCTGAGGCCACAGAATGGCGTGAATCGGAAGGCAGAACTTGCTGTGAGTGGAGATAGCGCCACTGCACTCCAGCCTGGGCAACAGAGCGAGATTTTGTCTCAAAAAAGAAAAACAAAACAAAACAAAAGAAACCCTCACTAGGTTTTGCCTACTCTAAGAATTAAGAAATCTAAAATACCTGAATCTAAAAACCTAACTCTACAGAAAGTACCAAATGCGCAATGTGAACAAACAGTCGTACTTGAAATATCAGTGAAATTTGTTATGGGGTGAACCAGAGAACCTCTAACATCGTTTAAGGATTTAGGTTTAATGTGACATATCCAACACTCAGGTAAGTTCCCAGTGGAAGCTATACATTATGAAATCTTAGTTGTTGCATGATTTCGCCATGTATAAATAGAAAAGAAACACAGGGCAAAGAAGAAAAGGAACAAAGGTTTTACAGTGACAAGGAGATGTCTTGATCTGTGATCTTGGGAAAGCCGTCCACATCTAGAATGCTGTCTGCTTCTGAAAATAAACATCATGGTCAGTTTTACCTTGAGGTCTCCAATGACTATACAGTTTTAAGAGTTCAAAGGGGCTTTATTAAGCACAAGGCCCTAAACTTTTGCTCCAGAGAAGAACTTGGTAAATCCCCTTCGAATGGAGTTTAAGGGCAACGTTTTTCTGATGTCTTTTTAAAGGACACAAACTCTGGGATCTAGATCATGAAATTTCTGGTGTTACCATTTGGTGCATCATGAAGGGCTTCTTTTTTACCTGGTGAAAATATACTTTGCCTGAATGTACTAAAGCTTTGCCATATTGAGTTATGTCAGAGCGTGTAAGAGCAGGAGATACATGAGGTTCTATTATTAGGAGAACAGGCCTTCTAGTAACTATTTTGTAAAAGGTCAATCTGTTTTCCAGTGGGAGTGGATCTGATCACCATCAATTGGTAATACTTTTGACCAAGGCAATCCAATGGATTCAGTCGGCTTTGCCAAATGTTGTTGCATTTATCATATTTTGTTTGTCTTACAACTTGCCTAGTGAAACCAGTACCTCCATCACTGGAGATTTTTTCAGTAATGTTCCATAAGAGAAACACATTTTCCAATAACCTTTCAGCTACTGTTAGAGCATTAGCCTTCCTGCCTGAGAAAGCTTCTCTACAACCAGAAAGCGTGAGTGAATTAAGGACAGCAATTGAATGAAATCCACCTGTAAGTGTTTTAATAATCCAGCAGGTACCAGAAATGTATTACCTGAGTTTTTTGTTGTCTTACTGGAATTATGAGTATGAGAAACAAAACATTGGTTATAAAACACTTTAGCAATTTTAGAATAGCCACCACACTATTTATTTCACAACTTGTATAATTTTATCTACCCTATGATAAGTCATAGAGCATAAAGGAAGATTTAAGGGCCAGTCAGCCATTTCGGTTCTCAATGAGTCCACACTTAACACTGGATTTACATGCTTTCGAATACAAGTTTTATTTTTCAAATTCAGGTACATAGCACTGTTTATCATGGGTAATTTGACTTGGGTCAGTCTTATAAAGTTCATTAAAATTGCATATGTTAACAATTTCAGTACTGGATGGTAGCATAAAAATCTTCTGAAGCATTTCCTTGATATTCACTTAGTTCTCATGCTGTTTGATGTTGGGCTACCAACCAGGTGTATGAACCAATCAGTTTCTTCATTACAGTTCTGAGAATTCGTACTGAGATGGGTGGTATGATCTTAAAGTTCAGAAACCTGTACTTGTCAGATTCCTTTCCGTGAATCCCCTTGAAGACAAAGCAGGTCAGATTTATAGTCGTTTGTAATAGCATTCAGGAAAAGGCTAGAGTAAAACAATTAATTCTTTGTGAATAATAATACTTAAAATTGTCATGGCTAAAGATCTAATGACAGTTGACTGTAATAATGATGCAATTGACAAGATTTGATTATTTCTGTGATACACAATGTTTTAGGATGATATCTAGAATTAGGACTCATTGCATACCAGAACTATCAGATTTCTATGAATTTTATACAATGTATGAAACACACATTAATAATACATCTATACAAATATGACTCAACGTTTAGCATTATTCATTATTTGACAGTGCTTCCCATATAATTTAATATATTGAATTAGCCCAATTAGTTTAACATATCTCTTTTCTATAAGGAAATATATCCTTTTGAGATGTTTTAAGGGTCCATCTCAAAAATTCCAAAGTTAATTTGAAGTCAAGAAAAAGACAATTCACAATTTGATTTTTGAAAGTTTGTCAAAATATCAAGTGTTTAAAACACTTGATCAAAATAAGATTACAGGTAAACTGTAAAATAGTAGTCATTTGTGACTGGGCACAGTGACTCATGCCTGTAATCCCAGCACTGTGGGAGTCCGAGGCGGGTGGATCACGAGGTGAGGAGATCGAGACCATCCTGGCTAACATGGTGAAAGCCTGTCTACTAAAAATACAAAAAATGAGCCAGGTGTAGTGGCGTGTGCCTGTAGTCCCAGCCACTGGGGAGGCTGAGGCAGGAAAATCGCTTGAACCTGGGAGGTGGAGGTTGCAGTGAGCTGAGATTGTACCACTGCACTCCAGCCTGTGTGACAGAGGGAGAATCTGTCTCAAATAATAATAATAATAATAATAATAATAATAGCGATTTGTTTAACCAGATGGATAATTAAAATACTTCAAAGGCAAATACAGAAAGTTATATAGTTGGAGAAAAACCCTAATTCTACAGAAACTGGACTGGTTCTCCAGAGAAGCACAGGTTCTGGGTCCATAGTTCTTATACATAAAATTGGCTGAAGTTCCAGATGCAGGGGTTCTAGTCTCCTTCAATCAAGACAAACTTGATTCCCTGTGTTCTAGTAACCTCACCCACCTGTCCTGAGCCCAGTCCAGTTTTGGTCCGATCTGTCAGAAACCCGAGGCCTTCCCTACAAGACCCAGACCTGTTTCTTTCACCACTTCTGAAGCCAGCACAGACTTTTTCATTTTGCGAATAAATTCAGAGGGATCAAAACACATATTTGTGGAACTCAAATCTGAGAGGGAACTCACCCATGACCCCAGAGGGTACTTTGGTTTGGTTACTTGCTGCTTCTGGGGTGGGGTCACTTAAGGTCTACTTTGGATCCTAGTTGTTTTTTTTCTCTTTTTTTTTGAGATAGGGTCTCACTCTGTCACCGAGGCTGGAGTGCAGTGGCATGATCTCGGCTCACTGCAACCTCTGCCTCCCGAATTCAAGCTATTCTCCTGCCTCAGCCTCCTGAGTAGCTGGGATTACAGGCACACACCACCACGCCTGGCTACTTTTTTTGTGTTTTTAATAGAGATGGGGTTTCACCATGTTGGCCAGGCTGGTCTCAAACTCCTGATCTCATGAGCCTCCTGCCTCAGCCTCACAAAGTGCTGGGATTACAGGCATGAGCCATTGCACCCAGCCTTGGATCCTACTTCTAATGATGGCTTATTAAAAGAATAACTTTGGACAAATTAAGCACAGCAGAATTTATTTAAGCAAAGAACAATTCATGCATCGGCCATCTCTCAGAAACATAAGATGTTCAGAGAGCTCCACCGCAGCATGTGGGCAGGCATTATTTATAGATAGAAAAAGGAAGTGATGTAAAGAAACAACTTGATTGGGCTGGGCACCATGACTCATGTCTGTAATCCTAGCACTTTGGGAGGCCGAGGTAGGAGGATCACCTGAGGTCAGGAGTTCAAGACCAGTCTGGCCAACTTGGCGAAACCCAGTCTCTACTAAAAATACAAAAATTAGTTGGGTGTGCTGGTGCTTGCCTGTGATCCCAGCTACTTGGGAAGCTGAGGCAGAAGAATCCCTTGAACCCAGGAGGCGGAGGTTGCAGTGAGCTGAGATCATGCCACTGCACTCTAGTCTGGGTGACAGAGAGAGACTCTGTCTCAAAAAAAAGAAACAGTTTGATTGGTTACAACTCAGCATTTGCCTTATTTGGGCATGGTGTGATGAGACTGTTTTTTATTTTTTATTTTTATTTTTTTTTAGAGACAGAGCCTGATCAGTTGGTAGCCTGTGATTGGCTGAGACTCAGCTATCTGTTCCAAGATACATTATTAAGTTAGTTTGCAGTTTGTTTACTTATTGTTAGGTTGCAGTTTTCTATGTACCAGGCAGCTTTAGGACAAATTTAACATAACGTAATAGCCATAAAGAAGCAGTGCTAGCAAAGGATGGGGCTATCCAAGATGTTCTGCACTGAATTGCAAGTTAAAAGGGAATTCGAAGGTGAAATGGAAATAGGGAAATACATTTCCACAGATTTTATTCTGGGTTACATTTGAATAATCCTTTATTTCATGAATAGTTGTTTTACAGTAACGTGAATTAGAGCATGTTAAAACATCAGTAGCTGGAAAAGGTGGAATTTCACCCTTATATTAGTCAGTTATGCTTTAGCATGAGTTCGTTTGTCAAATTATCAAGTTAGTCATTTAGTTTGTGCAGAGGAAGAGAAGATAAGAAAGAACAAAAAGCTAATTCTATCCATTTTGTAGTCGTGCCTGAGAATGGCCTTAGATTACAGA
This sequence comes from Colobus angolensis palliatus, assembly GCF_000951035.1. Lineage (NCBI taxonomy): Eukaryota > Metazoa > Chordata > Mammalia > Primates > Cercopithecidae > Colobus > Colobus angolensis. The sequence continues at coordinate 7,589,309 of NW_012115311.1, read as the reverse complement.
GTGCTGGGCTAAAGGCCGATGAACACTACCCTCTATGCTCTATCTGGATGAGGCCAAAGACCATCCGTCCCTCATGGCCCAGATTAAAGACCCCCTATGATCATCTCCCCAACACCCAATAAATAATTCCTCCTCTGGAATCCTAGGAAGTTTTATTTACATCTCTTAATGATATCTGTAACCATTGACTTTGTATGATGGTTATTTGTGTATGTTACTATCTGCGTGTATGTAAATGTTTTTTACGTGGACTATGTGTCCTATGAGAGAATAAACATCATTACCAGAATCCACCTGTGATTCCTCTTCATCTTCATAGTGTCTTACATAATCCCTTTATATACATGTGCTCAAAATATATTTAGTGATTGACTAAATAAATCATATTTGAGAGCTCTATGCACCTGTGAATTTCCTTTGCTTTATCCCTTTTATGATTTCTTTAGCAGTCAATTTTAAAGTCATACTCTAAAGACAGTTTAGATTGCAGGGCATAACAAATAGGAAGATTATACATTTTCTTTCCCATTCATTTCAAATTGTTACGTGTAAATACACACATACACATGCATCCTATAAAGTCATAAAACACGAAAATGCTCTTGGCTTCATTTTCCTTATTCCTGAACACCTGTGTTAATATCTATTCATGAAATAGAGGCAGCAGGTGAAAATTCACGAAACACCTCTACACATTCGCACCAAAGCCAGAGTGTAGACCCTGGGTATTACCAACTCCAAGTCAGTCTTTCAGGAAGAGCATCAGCTGGTTATCCAGGCCGTCATACAAACTGGGCTTTTCCTTTTTATTTTTTGTATTTTTTTTTTTTTTTTTTTGCATTATGGTTTGAGGCTTAATGTATACTGGGGAATGATAGCATTCAGGAGGACTCTCCTGTTGAATGATAAGCATATTTTCTTTGATTCACTCAGAGACAAAATTTTAAAATTCATTTTGAGATCAAGATTTTAATGTCAATTATTACAGAAAGGTTCTAAAGAATGACTCATCCTAGATAGCATTCATTTTGTGATTCCAGTTCATAGATAGGGCTCTGTTTTTAATGCACTCTATGCCTCTCAGCCCTGTACTCCAAGGCAAACAGCAAACCTCATTTCAAAGGTATAAATGCTCCTCCAGGCTCTAATCCCTTCTGTGTAATGGGGCATTTGTTTCTCTTCAATGAACAGCAAACCTGTAATTCCCTTTAATCCTAAGTGAGGCTTGAAGAGCAAGGATTTCCGTTATGCACTCTCCCACCTACCTTCTACAGGCTTTTCATAGTCACGGAAGACCCTTCAGAATTTTCACAAATCCCCAAATATCTGTCCAGTTAGTCGCCAAAAAGATGTGTCAAATGGAGTTGAATCTAAGTCAACTCCATTATCTAGGGACTTATGAACTGTGCTCAGATTTGGCTGGAATTTGTGACAGGCTGATGCCTGATCCCACGCAACCCAATTCTAAAGCATTTATGGTTAGAATTTATCTAAAATTGCAGATACAATGAAATGTATCTTCATACAGATAAGGATATGGATATAACAAATATAAATACGGAGGAAGAGCTTTTCTGATAAAATGCCCTCCTCCACTCTAAGCTTTTGTAGAATTCCTAATATAAGAAAACATAGAAATCTACCAGCAGATGAGAATAAATTTTTTAATTAAATCCAGCAATATCAGGAAAATAAGAAAAAGAAAGAAAACAAGTACTTAAAAAGATCCTTTGCCCTTGGCAAACTTAAAAAGCAAATTGTCATTTTGTTTTGAGATAACATTTCTAGGCCAAAGACATTTTTTACAAGCCTATTCCAAGCATATTTTAACTCTATGTTAGGGAATTTTGAATATTAGAACAATCCAAATCTTCTACTCCTCTGGGGCCAAGAGACTTAAATATTTGGGAACAATGTAGTTTCCATATCTTGTTCATCAAATAGAGGCCTTTGTGTGACTTTTGATTTGATCCCTGCACAAATTTACCTTCCTCACTACAAAGCTTGGGAAGTTGAATCACGTGTGAAATTTATTCGCCACAGTGTCTTTATGTTACAGATCTCAAGTAATTCTTCCATTGAGTTCTTCAGTGCAGCAAATGCACCATTCTACTCTAACAATGATCCTCTGCAAATGATTTTTTATCTAAACTTTAGTCCAAAGTAATAACATTAGCAATGTCAGTGAAGGATTAAGAGGAAAATATATTTTATCAATAATAAATTGCTGTCTTTTTCTTTTATAGATATGAATTAAATACTTATTGCTTGTAGATACTAAAATGTAATTTTAGTGAAACACAACTCACAGAAAGACAAGGAGTTATTATAACTGGGGAAGAAGATGGAGTTTTGTTTCAGTTTGATCTTTCTAATTTCCTGCACTAACCACTGATTGATTTCTCTTGGCACAGAGCTAGATATGCAAGATACTTCCACTTGGGTGTTAATTAAAATCTTTACCTTGAGTGTGCTTCTAACAGTGTTTGCATATAACCCTTTCCTAATAGAAAATGTCTGCAATTTTAAAGCATTCTTACTTATTATGGATGAAGAGAGAAAGGGGAAGGGGAAGAGAGGACCCGCAGATGCGCAAGTGCAGGCAAAGGCAATTAGGATGATTAGGAGGAAGGTGTCTTTGGACAGAACTAAATCAGTAGTTAGGGAATAAAATAAAGGTAATTTTTGATCCAGGATGGAAATGAGAACATATGATTTAATTACTCTGCTCTTACAAATGCCAGTTGAAGTGACCCAAATAATAGAGTAGGGGAGAAGTGCAAACGAACCCTGGCAACAATGGAAGAGTGTCACTTACCCTCAGAGACATTGAGGAAATCACGAAAGATGTGGTGCAAGACAGACAAAGGTGAGAGGAGAACCAGTAAACTGCAGACTTCATGCTTTCAGGGAAATGACTACTTGTGTGGAATGAGCGGATTCTTGTCTTGGCAAGACCATCCTAACAATTTTGGAACAAATGGACTGCTTAAAATAATGAATAAAAGAATAAGATAAGATGGCACTTGTAGAATAATTTTTATTTTTAGTTCTGGGGTACATGTGCAGGATGCACAGGTTTGTTACATAGGTAAACGTGTGCCATGGTGGTTTGCTGTACCTATCAACCCATAACCTAGGTATTAAGCCAAACATGCATTAGCTATTTTTCCTGATGCTCTCCCTCCCCCAACCCTAGCCCCTGACAGACTCCAGTATGTGTTGTTCCTCTCCCTGTGTCCATGTGTTCTCATTTTTCAGCTCCCACTTATAAGTGAGGACATGCAGTGTTTTGTTTTCTGTTCCTGCATTGATTTGCTGAGGATAATGGCTTCCAGCTTCATCCATGTCCCTGCAAAGGACATGATCTTATTTCTTTTTATGGCTGCATAGTATTCCATGGCATATATGTGCCACATTTTCTTTATTCAGTCTATCTTTGCTGGGCATTGGGGTTGATTCCATGTCTTTGCTATTGTGAATACTGCTGCAATGAATGCACTAGGTACTAAATTCCAGAAAACATTTGATAATTAAATGTTCATGTATCTTTGTAATAGAATGATTTATATTCCTATGGGTATATACCCAGTAGTGGGATTGCTGGGTCGAATGATATTTCTGGTTCTAGATCTTTAAGGAGTCGCCACACCATCTTCCACAAGTAGTTGAACTAATTTACACTCCACCCACAGTGTAAAAGCATTCCTGTTTCTCCACAGCCTCACCAGCATCTGTTGTTTCTTGGGACTTTTTAATAAAGGCCATTCTGACTGGCAGGAGATGGTATCTCATTATGGTTTTGATTTGTATTTCTCTAATGATCAGTAATGTTGAGTTTTTTTTCATATGTTTGTGTCTGCATTAATATCGTCTTTGGAGAAGTGTCTGTTTATGTCCTTTGCCCACTTATTAATGGGGTTGTTTGTTGGTTTGTTTTTGTAAATTTGATCCTACAAAAAAGAAGGCTGAGAAATGTGCTGGATGCAGAATCTCAGTGGGATGCTATGTAATAGTAACAATAACAACATCTAATACTGATACAGTGTTCAGTATGTGCTGGGCACAGATTACATGTTCTATAGATATTCACTCACTTAATCATTGCAACAAACCTGTAGGTGAGTACTTAGATTATCCGTCTTTAAGGATTAGGAGAAACCAGGTCTTAGAGAGGTTAAGTGATCATGATAGGCTATAAGGAAATTATATGACTATCTCTCTGGACAAATAGATTCAACGCCAAATAATTAGAACTTAGAAGAGCTCTAAATTATATGTCAGTTGTTTAACAGATATCCTGTAATAAGCAACCAGTTAGAAAATATTACGGGGAAAAGAACCCCTTAACAATAACAACATAAAATGGTAAGAATAAATTTAATAAGAATAGGCAGGGTGTATAATGAAATTATGCAATTTTACTGAAGGGTATAAATAAACCCATAAATAAAAAGAGGGAGAGAACAAGTCCTGTATGGGAAGCCTTAATATTATAACAATATTTCTTCTACATTTCTAGTTAGTCCCTAAGTTAAATGTACTATCAATCAATATCTGAGTATGATTTTGAGGACAGGACAGAATTTAATAAAAGTATCTCTTATTGTTAATTTCAGAAATAACACACAAATGCATAATCTGGTAATATAAAAGCCCTGTGTTATGGAATGTGGCCTTACTCTTGCTCATCGGTCGCCCTTCCTACGGAAGTGCAGAGTGCATGTGCATTATCTGTGTAGGTGTTGAAATCATGAAGAATATTGGGAAGTAGAGTGGTGGCAAGCATTACATTCTGGACAATATTTGATAATCATATCAAGCAGGTAGAACAAGGAGGTTACAGAATCTCAACATATGATAACAGGCTTTGAAATAACTGGGTTATTTTTAGGCAAGAGAGATGAAAAATGACATAAAAATTGCTAAAGAAGTTGGAGGTATTTATCTCTAGCTGGAAAGGAGGCTGGGACATAATTCATATTTTATGTCTCTTAGTGCTATTTTATTTTATAACTATAGTCCCATTACTTTGATGAAATAAAAATTAATTAAAATATCACTAGTGAAAAGATGGATGCATTTGTCAATAGAATGTTGTTATAATAATGTTAGATGGTAAAATGTGGATGGATTGCTCAACAAATAGTGCTAAAATAAATCGCTAACCAGTGAGGGAAAAGCAGTTAGATATTTACTTCAAATCAAATCCCAAAGATCATTGTATATTAACCAAAAGTTTAAACATTAAAATAATGAAATGAGTAGGAGCAAATATAGTTCTATATTTTCATGATCTTGGAATGAGAAAGGCTTTCATCCACTTATCACCATAGAAAGCAACCCAAGGGAAATAAAATCAAAAATTAAAAAATGAAGAATAAACATAGAAAATATGTTTGCAATATAAGACAGATAAATGCTATTTATAGATTAAGAATTGTTTTAAATCAACAAGAAAAACATGGACACCTCAATTAAAAATCAATACAGAACATAAACAGGCAATTCATAAAGAAATGGGAACAGCCAATAAGCATTATTTCTGAAAGTTCAGCATTGCTAGAACTCAAAGATATATACACTAAAACCACTATATGCTATAATTTGCATCTGAAAAAATTTTAAATGTTTTCAAATAATATTTCTAGTGCTGGTAAGTGCAGGAAAATGGACATTCTTGTATATTTCTGGTTGTAGCTATGGACACAAGAAGAAAAGGGCAATTTTCTTCCCCAGATATTTTACGTGAGCTTTAAATATTTGCTAAATCAATGAATTCATTAATAAAAATATTTTTAAAGAATGGGGATATAAAAACTAATTTGAGCTTTATAAAAATTAACTTAGACCCATTGTATGAAGCAACATATAAAATTCTTGATAGATCTTGTGTAATCTTTGCAAGGAGAAGGGGACGATTTTTCTTTTCTTTTCTTTTCTGGAGGCAGGGTCTCACTCTGTTGCCCAGGCTGGAGGGCAGTGGTGCAATCTTGGTTCATGGCAACCTCCGCCTCCTAGACTCAGGTGATCCACCTCAGCTTCTCGAGTAGCTGGAATTACAGGTGTGTGCCACCATGGCCAGCTAATTTTTTTTTTTTTTTTTTTTTTTTGTAGAGACTGGGTTTCAGCATGTTGCCCAGGCTAGTCTCAAACTCCTGGGCTCAAGCGATCCACCCACCTTGGGCTCCCAAAGTGCTGAGATTACAGGTGTGAGCGACCATGTCCATACAAGATGATTTTTCACCCACTGGAATTCCTCTCACGGAAAGTACAGCTCGTTTGTGTATTTGCTTCTTTCTTATCTGCTTTTACATTAAATACTCACATAACAGGTCACAAAATATAATCATTAAACTCATCTGATGAGGCATTTTCTCATTTTTAACTTTGGAGTCAACAGCAAGCATATAGAAAGTGAGAGAAATCAAGAGCAGTTGCAGCAGTGATCAGAGACTGACAGGGCTCTTACTAATGTCGACCAATCTCACACAATGATGAACCTGAGATTTTTTTTTTTTTAACAAGTGAAAGAGGCCGGCGTGTGCGCCTGTCATGCTAGCACTTCGGGAGGCCACAGAGGGCGGATCACTTGCAAAAGTAGCCTAGCCAACATGGTGAAACCCCATCTCTACTAAAAATACAAAAAACTTAGGGCCGGGCTTGGTGACTCACGCCTGTAATCCCAGCACTTTGGGAGGCCGAGGTGGGCAGATCAGCTGAGGTCAGGAGTTTGGGACCAGCCTGGCCAACAGGGCGAAACCCAGTCTCCACTAAAGATACAAAAATTAGCCCGATGTGGTGGCATGCGACTGTAATCCCAGTTACTCGGGAGGCTGGGGCAGGAGAATCGCTTGGACTCGGGAGGCAGAAGTTGCAGTGAGTTGAGATTGTGCCACTGCACTTTGGCCTGGGCGACAGAGCAAAACTTGATCTCAAAAAAAAAAAAAAAAATTATCCAGGTGTGACAGTGGGTGCCTGTAATCCCAGGTACTCGGGAGGCTGAGGCACGAGAGTCGCTTGATCAGGGGAGGCAGAGGTTGCAGTGAGCCAAGATTGTACCACTGTACTCCCGCCTGGGTGACAGAATGAGGGAGAGAAAAGAAAGAAAAGAAAAGAAAGAGAGAGAGAGAGGAAGGAAGGAAGGAAGGGAGGGAGGGAGGGAGGAAGGAAAGAAGGAAGGAAGAAAGGAAGGGAAAGAAAGAAAGAAGAGAGGGAGGGAGGGAGATAATTATTCCCACGCCCCACGTGAAATAATTAGTAATTCAGGTGACCTTCAGAAACAATTTGCAACCTTCATTCATTGGTGGGACTCAAAAAGCACTATTTGGTTTCTTATAGGTTAATTCAGTCCCTTGATTCTTCAAATCCTTCATGGTTTGTAAATTAATCAGACTTCAAGGTCACTTTCCATTTATCTTTGTTGATTTCATAGATTATTTGATTACTTGAAGATGCTCAAAGACCTAAAAAGACTAGATGTTTTGAATAAGATAATTATGGCAATGAAGGGTACAATTTCTGTAGGAAAAAAAGCCATAGACATACATTTTTTAATAAGAAAACAAAATCTGTTTTTTTAATTGAAGAAAAAGCGTGACTATCCCAGAATAAAAAGGCCTTGAAAGAGCCTACCCAAACCTGAACTGTCAGAATAGTTCTTGAGCAGACTTTGTTTAATTTATGTTTATAAATTACAGTCTACTCACTGCCCCTGCCTTTTTTTTCAGGGCCACAGTCAATGCCTCTAAGATAAGAATCATAAATTCCCACACAGAATCACAAGCAACCAGAGATCTTTGGGGATCTCTTTCTTTTCTGAGGCCAGAGTCTCTGTGTGCTTACGGGAGGTGACAGGACGGGTTTGTGGAGCCTCTTGCTTGTTTTATTTCACCTGACTTATTGTAGATGTAAAACCATAGCTGCTCCTCCTGCAATAAGACAGCCCATTTGCTCAGTTTCTAACAAATATATTTTCCCACTTTCTAGCATTTATCATCCTTATTCCACAATGTTTTATAATAATTGCACCCCGGGTTGTATAGATAACCTGAATAAAATATGTTAGTTTGACAATCTTTGAAATTATGACTTTCAGGTGACACATGTGTGTGCATATATCCTAGCGTTTTACAGAAATACGCCTAGATGCAGAGAAGCAAAGTGTCTGAATGGGGCAAAAAGGGAACTTTTGATTTTAATTTCTTTATACACTGGTTCTTGCTCAGAACGCTACATGTGTACACATAGGCCATTTGGTAGTAGAGAATTCTCTTTTCTGGTCCTCCAGACATAATGAGACATGCCTGAATTCTAGAATGAAGACAGCTATGACCACATTTACCCATTCATTTCGTTTTCATTCAGTTCTTCATGGCCTATTTATTGAGCACTTACTTTGTGTAGGCAGAATGGAAAGTACAGGGGACATAGAAAAGATCACGGAGGATGAGAAGGATAAGGCATCTACTATAGCAGAGCTTATGTGTTTATATAGGAGTCAGACAATTCAAAAATATGGAAATAAATAGCCGAAAATAATTAAGCTTATAGTAAGGAGTAAGAAAGAGAGTTCTAAGGCAAAGGTTATCTTGGATGGGTGGAGGGTCAGAAAAAGCCTCTCCAAAAAGATGGTATTAAAGCTGAGACATGAAGAATTGAAGAAATTAAGAAGCCAGCCACACAATTCGAACATATTTTAGTAGCAGAACGCTTTTTAAAAATGAAATCATTAGTGGAATACCACTCAAAAGCAAGTAAAATAGACTTGCTCTGATGGAAGCTATTTAGGGCTTTTGCTCTGCTCACTCAGCCTCTCTTACCAACCCTAAGGAGGCCCTGGATATTCTTGGGAGACCTTTTTCTAGTATCAGGATGAGTTGTCTCAATAAATAATCCTCAAAGCATAATCCAGGGCTTTGTGGAACATGGTTTGAGAACCACTGGCCTGATTGAAGCCAGTAGGCAATTGCTTCATGCTGTCCCACCCTGATAATCAGACACAAAGATACGTACCTTTTTCTCAGCAGTTGAGCCTGTGTTCAGCCCTGACACAGATTTTAATCTTTCCCCTTTATGTCCTGAAAGTTTAGATACACAAAGCACCACTGCTATGTTCTTTGCCTAAAGCTTCAGTGATCAATAACCTAGCTAAAATGCTTTGGATACTTGAACTAACATGAGATCATTAATGATAATAATAAATGCCTCTTAATTGTATCTAAATATAGTAAGCCTTAGTTAAATACTGAGTGGATAAGCACTTTCCTTGGACATCTCCTTTTGGACATAATGGAAGAAGGCACCCTCTACCGTTTGTTCATTCATTCCCATTCTGTACTGCATAAGGCAAACAGAAGCAATTTGTACTTTTGAGTAGTCAACATGTTTTTTCTTATTTTAATTTCATTAACATATGCCAAAGAATGAAATACTTCAAAAATATAGTACTTAATTTAGGCTGGTTGTTGTTGTTGTTAATTTGTTATGGTAGGAGTATCCAAGCATAAAGAAAGAATAAATTTAATCAAATTACTCACAGTAGGTTTAAGAAACAGTATCTGTCTTTGTGAACTATCTAGCCAATTACCTTACACTGCCATTTAAACAGTGATTCACAAACAAACATCTAGATTTTTCTTATGGAATCCAGCCAAACTACATTTCCTTTGCACTGAAAAAATTTTAAAGTCATGAATGATTAAAGTCCATCAACTACGTGATAACTACGGATGCACAATTTTTCTTCAGGATCACTGGAATTTAAATAAGACAGACTGCTTTGGTAAACCAATTATAAAAAGATCATAAAAAGCATCGCCTTTCAAATGTCATAAAGAGCTAATGTTGCCCTGGTGAAATCCAAATAAATGTAAGCTATTTTCAGCTTCGATCTCTGGTTTTATTTTACTAGAACTCTATTTTAAAAGTTTGTGCCTAGTATTTTTAGCACCAAGTTGCCAGTCACTACATCATATCTGCAACATAAAAGAAAATGCAGTGAATTGAATCACTATCCCACTTGATAAATACTCAAGGTCAAGGAGACTTAGGAAGGAAAAATAGTATGCAGTGGGTTGTTAGAAAGCAATGGAAGAATAAAACAGACCTTTAAGAAGCAGGAGATGCAGGAATATATTAATATATATATTTCAGTTTGTCTCTTGATTTATACCTCTATCATTATGATCAGTGCAATTCAACGATTGGAGGAGGTCAAAGTGCCTGACTGAGTTCACATTCAGACTTCACCATTTAAAAGTTCTGTGACCTTGGGCAAATACCCTTAATTTCTTTAAGCCTCTTTTTTATCATCTATAAAATGGAGATTAGACAGTCTGCATCACAACACTTTTGTGAGAATTAAGTCACATAATTCTACTTAAAGTACTGTATCAGTGCATTCTCACACTACTACAAAGACACACCTGAGACTAGGTAATTCATAAAGAAGCCAGGTTTAATTGTCTTATGGTTCTACAGGTTGTACTGACTTCTGCTTCTGGGGAAGCCTCAAGAAACTTACAATCATGGTGGAAGGCAAGGGGGAGGCAGTCACATCTTCACATAGCTGGCAGGAGAGAAAGAGTGAATGGGGAAGTGCTACACACTTTCAAACAACCAGATCTCATGAGAACTCTGTTATAAGACAGCACTACGGGGATGGTGCTAAACCATTAGAAACCACCCCCATGAATCAATCATCTCCCGCCAGGCCCCGCCTCCAGCGCTGGGGATTACAAGTGGACATGAGATTTGGGTGGGGACACAGAGCCAAACCATATCAAGTACTTAGCACCACATAATACTCTGTCTTAATGTATGCTTACCGTTATTATAAAACAATCGTGAAGGGTTATTATGTGACAGCCACTGGCATAAGACAGGTTCTGGGGATACACAAATGAGTAAAAGAGTCCGTGTTTTCAAAGGATTGCCAATTTCAAAGCAGCTGGAGCACTACATAGGATTGGGTAACAGGTCTCCCCAGCCATGCCAAAATCCTGTTTGGTGATTCACACCCTTTCCACCATCCCTGCGGTGTTTTCAGGGGACACAGAAATGACCTGGAAGCTGAACAGCAGCTGGGCTGGCAACATTTATTTTCTTGTCATATAAGCTGCTTCATCTTTCATCTGAAGTTTACTCTTCTAATTTAGAAGTTGTATTTGGGGTGGAACCTCGCAGGGAGGTAAATTAAGCATTTTTGTTGTTGTTTTGCTATGTTGGATTGACAAACTGACAAACTGACACAGGGGATGTAATAGCACCTTTCCTATTCTTCTTCCTAGTTATTCTCTCCCATTTCCTTCTAAGAAGGACATTTTATTGATCGTTCCCCTGAAAATCTTGGCCACTGTGATGGTTGTTACAGGATGGTTTTGGGCAGATGGGGTTCCAGAGGTTGAGCCATGCTTTGCAGTGTAGAGCTTAAGACTGATCCTCCTTTAGGTCTTCAAGTTTCTGACAAAAGCTTCCATCTGATAGTTCTTCCTGCCTTGGTTACATTTTCAAGGATATCGATTTGTCTCAATAAACAATCCCCCACAATTAATAGATTTGATCACTCAAATGGGAAGTGACTGATGGTCCAAATCCATTTTTTCCCTGTTATCATGTGGTTGCCCTATAAAGACCCAGAGTTAAGTGAAACCCTCTCCCAAGAGTTTCCATTTTTCTGGTCATTTCTGGCTGTGACCTGCTGCTCCTGCAGGGTCCTGGAACTTGCTCATGCCTCACTTCTTGCAGCTTCGTCTATTCTCTTCTTTATGGAAATGTAGATATGGAAATCAGGCTTTTTCTCATTTCCCTCAAAAATTACTCACCCAAGATATTTTGTGTATTGACCATTTTATTAAAGATTTAGGATACAAACATGAAGTGAGCTACAGAAATGCAAAAAAAAAATTCAGTGTTAGTCTCCCCTTTACAAAAGATTTCTTGATTGTTTACACTAAATGGGTTGTAAGTTGTGGCCATATTAGTTGGATTGTTCTCTCCTCTCTGTTTTATAAACCTGTGAAAATATACTCATGTCATTTATTATTCAGACAATGCAACTTTCTTAAATCCTACCAGCAACGTGGTGTTTTCCCCTTAAGTTTCAGTGTTGTGCTCTGTTAAACAACAGACCATCTATACGAGGTGGAGAAGAGAACAATATAAAGATTTACTTCTCATTTGATATGAATTATGTCACCCTCTTCTTTGAAAGTAGAAGCAGCTCTAGTCAGCTTGGATTTTTAATATTGTCCCCCTTTTTTTTTTAAACACTTAGTATTGTGCTGCTATTATTTTGAACTAATTTTGAGCCTCAAGAAAATGTTAACTCATTTATGGATTTTACAATTGGTTGTCTACAGTATTGGGTAGTTGAAAAAAAACTATGTTTACTCCCAAATAAATAAATATAATCTCAGTTCAATGCTTTTTTCTGTTTTTGTTTTTAGTAGACTTGCTGGAGTCCAAGTCTAGATCCTTTGCACACTAGGTGTCCAACCTGGGATAAGATATTTATCCTCTGAGAGATTCAGTTTCCATATCATTGATGAGAATAATAGTAACACCTGGGTTTGTCATGATGATTAAATGAAGTAACATACCCGGTGGCATAGATGTGCAACATACTAAGAGATGAATAACACACAAGACTTTGGAGTTTTGATCTACATTGTGCCAGTGAGGTAGCCTGGTTGCTAGCTCTTGGTGTTTCTTAGTCTCCAGAGCACTGACAGCTACACCAACAGTCTACATGTAAGCAGAAGAGCCTTAGGAATCTTCTGGAAAATTGCTCCTTTCCACTAAAATGAGATGCAATTAAGTGAAACATTCAGTTCACCTAGGAGTTCACTCATAGAGATTTCCTTCTTGCAGAGATTTCCACCATCCTCACAATTCAGAACATTTCTTATAATCACACTACATGAGAACCTTTCATGTGGACTCACTTCCTCAGATACAAATGAACAAAAACCAGAAACTTTTCCCAAATATCCTACTGCACCCACTCTGCAGCAGGCAGTGGTGACATTTTCAGTCCCTATCCCTAATTTGAGCATTGTTCTCTAATTTTCATTTTCCTAGTGAGATCCCATCACCCTTCTCATCAACTCCTGTTTCAAATTTAAGTGGCATGTTATTCTAAGAAACTCCAAAAGGAACTTTTGAGACTTCAGTGCCCAGGTCAGGACATATGTCCTATTAGGTTAAAACTTAAAATTCCTGATCTACCTCAATAGAATTACATAATCTTTCATTAATTCACCAGGAAAATGTATCAGCAGAGCTCATTAATTTCTAAAGTTATATTCACAGGGGAGCAAATTTAAGGTACAGTTTGCCCATGAATTTCTAATGACCTCTGTTATTTATTTAAGAATACAAATACGATCAGGTGGCAAGTAAGTATCTTTGTAGAAATGACAGGATTAGGATATAATTCCCTATGAAATCCAACTAAAAATTCCAAAGATAGAAAACTCCTAGAGTTAAGAATTACTGTTTTGAGAGTTCCTTTTGGTGTTGATTTCCAATTTTATTCCACTGTTGTCTGAGAGAGTACTTGATATAATTTCAATTTTCTTAAATTTTTAACACTTGTTTTGTGATCTATCGTATGGTCTATCTTGGTGAAAGTTCCATGTGTTGTTGAAAAAATGTATATTTTCCAGCTGTTGGGTAGAATGTCCTTTAAATATCTGTTAAATCCATTTGTTCTAGGATATAGTTGAAGATCATTGTTTCTTTGTTGAATTTCTGTCTTGATGACCTGTCTAGTGCTGTCAGTGGAATACTGAAGTCCCCCACTATTATTGTGTTGCCAGCTCTCTCATTTCTTAGGTCTAGTAATAATTGTTTTATAAATTTATATATTATATATATATGTTTAGGATTGTGATATTTTCCTATTGGATTTTTCCTTTTATCATTATATAATGTCCCTCTTTGTATTTTTTAAATTATTGTTGCCTTAAAGTCTGTTTTGTCTGATACAAGAATAGCTATTCCTAATCACTTTTGGTTTTCATTTGCATGGAATATCATTTTCTACTTCTTTACCTTAAGTTTATGTGAGTCCTTATGCATTAGGTGAATCTCTTGAAGACAGTAGATACTTGATTGGTGGATTTTTATCCATTCTGCCATCCTGTAACTTTTAAGTGGAGCATTTAGGCCATTTACATTCAACGTTAGTATTGAGGCATGAGGTACTGTTTTATTCATCATGCTCATTGTTGCCTGACTACCTTGTTTTTTAAAACTTTGTGTTACCGTTTTAAAGGCTTTGTGAGATTTATGTTTTAGGGAGGTCCTATTTGTGTGTATGTTGAGGTTTTGTTTTGAGATTTAGAGCTTCTTTTAGCATTTCTTGTAGTGCTGACTTGGTAGTGGCAAATTCTTTCAGCATTTATTTGTCTGAAAAAGACTTAGTCTCTTCTTGATTTATGAAGCTTAGTTTTGCTGGATATAAAATTTTGAGCTGGCAATTATTTTGTTTGAGGAGACTAAAGATAGAGCCCCAATCCCTTCTTCCTTGTAGGGTTTCTGCTGAGAAATCTTCTGTTAATTTAAGAGGTTTTCTTTTATAGGTTACCTGATGCCTTTGCCTCACAGCTCTTAAGATTATTTCCTTCCTCTTGACTTTAGATAACCTGATGACTATGCGCCTGGGGGATGATCTTTTTTGTGATGGATTGCTCAAGAGGTTTTTGAGCTTCTTGTATTTGGATGTCTAGGTCTCCAGCAAGCCCAGGGAAGTTTACCTTGACTATTCCCTCAAATATGTTTTCCAAATTTTCAGATTTATCTTCTTCCTCCAGAACACCAATTAGTTTTAGGTATGGCTGTTTAACATGATCCCAAATTTCTTGGAGGCTTCATTCATTATTTAATTCTTTTTTCTTTACCTTTGTCAGATTGGGTTAATTTGAATGCCTCATCTTTGAGCTCAGAAATTCTTTCTTCTACTTGTTTCATTCTATTGCTGAAACTTTCCAGTGCATTTTGTATTTCTCTAAGTGTGTTGTTCATTTCCAAAAATTATGATTGTTTTATTTTTATAACATTAATTTCTCTGGAGCATATTTCAGCTGTATCCTGTATTTTTAAAAAATTTCTATAAGTTGGTTTTCACCTTTCTCTGTTATCTCCTTGAGTAATTTAATAATCAACCTTCTACTTCAACCCTGAAAATACCATCATTCTTCACAGAACTAGAAAAAACAAGCCTAAAATTCATATAGAACCAGAAAGACCCCACATTGCCAAAGCAAGACTAAGCAAAAAGAACAAATCTAGAGGCATCGCATTACCTGACTTCAAACTATACTACAAGCCTATCGTTACCAAAACAGCATGATACTGGTATAAAAATAGGCAAACAGACCAACGGAACAGAATAGAAACCCAAAAATATAGCCAAATACTTACAGCCAACTGATTTTCAACAAAGCAAACAAAAACATAAGGTGGAGAAACAATATCCTATTCAACAAATGGTGCTGGGACAACTGGCAAGCCACGTGTAGAAGAATGCAGCTGGATTCCCATCTCTCACCTTATACAAAAATCAACTCAAGATATCAAAGACTTAAATCTAAGACCTGAAACCATAAAATTTCTAGAGGATAACTTTGGGAAAACTCTTGTAGACATTGGCTTAGGCAAAGAGTTCATGACTAAGAACCCAAAAGCAAATGCAATGAAAACAAGGACAAACTGATTGGACCTAATTAAACTAAAAAGCTTCTGCACAGCAAAAGAAATACTAAGCAGAGTAAACAGACAACCCACAGACTGGGAGAAAATCTTCACCAACTATGCCTCTGACAAAAGACTAATATCCAGAATCTACAAGGAACTTAAACAAATCATGAAAAAAACAATCCTATCAAACAAGAAAAAAAAAATCCTATCTAAAAATGGGCTAAGAACATGAATAGACAATTCTCAAAAGAAGTATACAAATGGCCAACAAACATATGAAAAAATGTGCAACATCACTAATTGTCAGGGATATGCAAATCAAAACCACAGTGAGATATCACCTTACTCCCTTAATCTCATGGAGAACCTCCACATCTTTCTGCCTACAATGGGATTGCTATTCTAGGACTTTCGTTTTAAAGGATATAGCAAAAGACATCAATGTTTTACTATTGTTTCACTGTTGACTTTCAAACAAGCATCATTTACTCAAAGTAAGTCACTGGGCATGGAAGTTTTCACTCTAATGTTTAGAGAAATTAAGTGTACTACTTTGTTTTTAGTTTTTTTTTTTTTTTCTGCGTCAGAGGGTTGGACACAGTGGAAGTTCTCTCCAAAGAATCCACTCTTCCCTTAAGCATAACTGGCTGGAAATTGGGAGTTTGAAAAGTGAACAGGACAATTAAAATCAATGACAAAATTTAGATTCCTGCCAAGACTAGCTTGTCCAGCTAACAGACAGCACTAAGATGCCTGTAGTGCAGCGAGAACACCCTGGGCTAGCTGGCTACTCAGCTGGGGATGCACTAATTGCTTTTATTAATGAGGTGAGCTCCCCTTCCTCCAATGATGTTTCTTGAACTTCCATCTCATGTTCAGTTGGTGAAGCATAACCACTACAAGCCAAACCAAAATTATAATATCTTTCTCCTCCTCAAAATCAGTGAGCATATTTTGAATGAAGAAATGGAAGAAAAGATAAATTTGAGTTCCTCATTATTCTTTTAAATCGTGATCATTTTACAGTCAAAAATCAAGGTATTATCAAATGAATTTAAAATGACTAAGACATGGAGGACTCAGAAGCAGAGCAAGATGGCAGAATAGAATGCTCCACCAATCATCCCTCCTGCAACGACACCAATTTAACAACTATCTACATTTTAAAAAAGCACCTTCATAGGGCCCAAAAGTCAGGTAAGCATTCACAGTACCTGGTTTTAACAGTACCTAGTTTAAATTTTAGTAGTGCTGAAAGAGGCACTGAAGAGGTAGGCAAAACAGTCTTAAGTTGCTGATGCCATCCCTCTCCCATTTTCTGGCAGCAGCTGCTTGTCACAGAGAAAGAATCTATGTGCTTCTGAGAGGAAGAGTACAGTAATTGTGAGACATTGCATTGGACTCAGTGCTGCTGTATTATAGCAGTAAGTAAAACCGGACCAAACTCACCAGATACCCACCCACAGAAGGAGTATCTAAACCAGCCCTATCCAGAAGATAATTGCCTATCCCAGTGGTCAGAAACTTCAGTTTCTATAACCCTGGCCACCTCAGATTGGAGTGATCTGGGGCTGTAAGTAAGCTTGAAAGGAAATCTGGATCTTAAGGACTGTAACTCCTGGGTAGATCCTAGTGCTGAACTGATCTGAGAGCCAGTGCACTAAAGGGGCATGCAACTGGGGCTCCAAGAGACTTTTTCCTTCCACTTGAGCAGGGGAGAGGTAAAAATGGGGAAGATGTGGTCTTACAACTTGGATACTAGCTCAGTCACAGCAGGATAAGGCACTGGTCAGCATTGTGAGGCCCCCTTTCCAGTCTCCATCTCCTGGAGGACATTTCTAGATGTACCCTGGGTCAGAAGGGAACCCACTGCCTTGAAGGGAAGAACCCAGTCCTGGAAGGATTCATCAATGGCACTGAAGAGCCTTTGGTCCCTGAATAAGCAGCAATAATACACAGGTAGCACATCATGAGCCTTGGGTGAGTCTAATACACAGGTAGTATGTCATGGGCCTTGAGGGAGACTTGCTGGCTTCAGGTGAGAAACAGCACATTCACAGCTATGTTGAGTACAGGGAGAGATTCCTTTTGCTTGAGAAAAACAGAGCGAAAAGAAAAGGGCCTTTGTCTTGCACCTTAGGAACCAGCTGTACCACAGGGAGTTGCAGCACCAAGCAGGCCCTTGGGGTCCCTGATTCCAGGCCTTAGTTCTTGGATAACATTTCTGGACATGTCCTGGACCAAAGGGGAGCCCATTACCTTGAAAAGTTTGTCCCAGGCCAGGAAGCTTTCATCCCAACCTGATTTAAGAGCCCTTGAGTCTTAAGGGAACAATGGAGTTTGCTTGGCAGCACTCTATGTGCCTGTCGTGGGCAGCAGCCATGGGGTGAGGCTCCTCTAGTTTTGGAAAGGGGATGAAAGAGTGAGAAGGACCACATCTTGGGGTTTGTGTGCCAGCTTAGCCACAGTACAATAGAACACCAGGTAAATTTCTAAGGTTTTTGACTCTGGTCCCTGGCTCCTGGATGGCACCTCAGGACATGCCCAGAGCCTGGGGTAACTTGCCACCTGAAAAGAAGGACACAGGATTGTCAGGCTTCACTATTTACTGATTGTGGAACCCCAGAGCCTTGAGCAAACACAGGTGATAGCCAGGGAGTGGTTACAATAGGCCTTGGGTGAGACCCAGTGTTGTGCTGGCTTCAGGTCTGATTCAGTGCAGTCATAGTGGTTGTATCCACAGGGGTGCTTATATTTCTTAACCCAAAGCTCCAGGTGGCTCAGAACGTGGAGAGGGACTCCATTTTTCTGAGATAAGGTAAGGAAAGAGAACATGATTCTCTGCATAATAATCTAAAGAATTCTCCCAGATTATGTCTAAGACCATAAGGCAGTACCTCTACAAGTCTGCACCAACCACAGGTTACTGGGCTTGAGGTGCCCCCTAATGCAGATGCAGCTTAGATCACCACACCCAATTCTTTTCAAAGACCTGGAAAGCCTTCCTAAGAAGGGCCAGTACAAACAAGCCTAGACTGTGAAGACTATGATAAGTACCTAAATCTTCAATGCCTACACACAAAAGAACATGCACAAGTATCAAGGCCGTTCAAGAAAACATGACCTCACAAAATGAATGAAATAGGGCACCAGGGACCATTCCTGAAGAAACAGAGGTATGTGAACTTTCAAACAGGGAATTCAAAATAGCTGTTTTGAGGAAACTCAAAGAAATTCAAGATAACACAGATAAAAAGTTTATAATTCTATGTGATAAATGTAACAAAGGCATGGAAATAATTAAAAAGAATCAAGCAAAAATTCTGGAACTGAAAAATGCAATTGACATGTTGAAGACATCAGAGTCTTTCAATAACAGAATTGATCAAACAGAAGAATTAGTGTGAAGACAGTTCATTTTGAAATACACAGTCAGGAAACCAAAGAAAAAAAGAATAAAAAACAATGAAGCACACCCATAGGATCAAGAAAATAACCTCAAAGGGAAAACCTCAGAGTTACCACCCTGAAACAGGAGGTAGAGAAAGAGATAGAGGTAGAAAGTTTATTCAAAGGAATAATAACAGAGAACTTCTTAAACCTAAAGAACAATATGAAGATCCAAGTACAAGAAGGTTACAGAACATAAAGCAAATTTAACCCAAATAAGAGTATCTCAAAACATTTAATCATCAAACTCCCAAACAACCTAATGATGCATCTTAAAGAGCTAGAAAAGCAAGAGCAAACCAAACTCAACATTAGTAGAATAAAATAAATAATAAAGATCAGAGAAGAAATAAATGAAATAGAAATGAAGAGAACAATTAAAAATGTTTTTTTTTTTTAAAAAAAAACTAAATAAAACTAACAAACCTTTAGCCAGACTAACTCAGAAAAAGAGAAAGAAGATTCAAGTAAATAAAATCCTAGGTAAAAAGGGAACATTACAACAGATACCACAGAAATTCACAGGATCATTAGGGGCTACTATGGCTACTATCTGCCAATAATTTGAAGATCTAGAAGAAATGAATAAATTCCTAGATACATACCAAGATTAAACCAGGAAGAAATTCAAAACATGAACAGACCAATAACAAGTAACAAGATCTAAATTCCAATCAAAAGACTTCCAGTAATTAAAAAAAAAAAAAAAGCCTATGAGCTGACTTTAAAGGACTAAATATTGAAAAAGAACAAATACCAATTCTATTGAAACTATTCCTAAAAGTGGTGGAAGAGGGAATACTTCCAAAGTTATTCTATGAGGCCTCTATTACCCTGATACCAAAACCAGACAAACACACATGAATAAATAAGAACTACAGGCCAATATAATGGATGAATATTGATGTAAAAATTCTCTGAAGAATACTAGCAGACTGAAATTAACAACACTTTAAAAAGATCATTCATCATGACCAAGTGGGATTTATTCCAGGGATGCAAGAAAGTTGCAACTTATGCAAATCAATCAATATGATACATCATATTAACAGAATGAAAGACAAAAACCGTATGACCATTTCAATTAATGCTGAAAAAGCATTTGATAAAGTTCAGCATCCCTTCATGATAAAATCCCTGAAAAACTGGTATTGAGGGAACATAGCAAACATAACAAAAGTCCTATATAACCTTTATGTGTCCTATCACACACAGCTAGCATCATACTGAATGGGGGACAACCGAAGGCCTTTTCTCTAAGATCTGGAACACAACAAAGATGCCGTCTGTCACCATAATTATTCCATATGGTACTGGAAGCTCCAGCTAGAGCAATCAGACAAGAGAAAAAAATAAAGGGCATCCAAATTGGAAAGGAGGAATTCAAATTATCCTTGTTTGCAGATGATATGATCTCATATATGGAAAAACTTAAAGACTCCACCAAAAAACCCAAAACTATTAGAACTGACAATTTGTAAAGTTACAGGACACAAAATCAACATATGAAAGTTAGTAGCATTTTTATATGCTAACAGTGAACAATCTGAAAAAGAAATTAAGACAGTAACTCCATTTATCATAGCTGCAAATAAAATAAAATACTTGGCAATTAGCTTAACAAAAGAAGCTAAATATCTGCACAGTGAAAGCCATATAACACTGATGCAAGAAATCAAAGAGGAAACACAAAAATGGAAAAACATTCCATATTCATGGATTGGAAGAATCAATATTGTTAAAATGTCCATACTACCCAAAGCAATCTATAGGTTCAATACAATTCCTATCAAAATACCAATGACATTCTTCACAAAAACAAAATCCTAAAATTTATATGGAACTACAAAAGATTCAGAATAGCCAAAGCTATCCTAGGCAGGAAGAACAAAACTGGAGGAATCACATTACCTGACTTGAAATTATACTACAGAGCTATAGTAACCATAATAACATGATACTGGCATAAAAACAGATACATAGACCAGTAGAACAGAATAGAGAGCACATAAATAAACTCATACATCTACAGTGAACTTATTTTTGACAAAGATTCTAAGAACATACATTGGGGAAAGGACAGTCTCTACAATAAATGGTGTTGGGAAAACTGGATATCCATATGCAGAAGAAGGAAACTAGATACCCATCTCTCACCTTACACAAAAATCAAATCAAAATGGATTAAATACTTAAATCTAAGACCTTAAACTATGAAACTACCACGAGAAAACATTGTGGAAACTCTCCAGGACATTGGAATGGGCAAAGACTTCTTGGGCAATACCCGACAGGCAGAGACAAAACAACAACAACAACTACAACCAAAAACAAAGCAGAAATGGACAAATGGGATCACATCAAGTTCAAAAGTTTCTGCACAGCAAAGAAACAATCAACAAAGTGAAGAAACAACCCAGAGAGTGGGAAAAATATTTGCAACTACCTATAAGACAAAGGATTAATAAACAGAATACATAAGGAGCTCCAACAACTCTATAGGAAAAAAATCTAATAATCTGATTAAAACATGGGCAAATACTTGAATAGGCATTGCTCGAAGAAGCCATACAAACAGCAATAGGTATACGAAAAGATGCTCAACATCATTGATCATCATAGAATTGCAATCCAAACTAGAGTGAGATATCGCCTCACCCCAGTTAAAATGGCATTTATCCAAAAGACAGACAGTAACAAATGCTGGCAAGGATGTGGAGAAAGGGGAATGCTTTGATACTGTTGGTGGTAATGTAAATTACTGCAGTCACCTTGAGGAATAGTTTAGAGGGTCCTCAAAAAGCTAAAAATAGAGGTACCATATGATCCAGCAATCCCTCTGCTAGGTATAAACCTGAAAGAAAGGAAATCAGATATCAAAGACTATTCACAATAGCCAAGATTTGTAAGCATCCTAAGTGTTCATCAACAGATGAATGAATAAAGAAAATGTGATACATATATACAATGGAGTGCTATTCGGCCATAAAAAGAATGGGAAGCTGTCGTTTGCAACAACATGGTTGGAAATGGAAATCATTATGTTAAGTGAAATAAGGCACAGAAGGACAGACATTGCATGTTCTCACTTATCTGTGGGAGCTAAAAATTAAAACAATTGAATTCACAGAGATAGAGAGTAGGAGGATAACTGCCAGAGGCTGGGAAGGGTGAGTGGGCTGTGAGGAAAGGGAGGGTGGTTAAGGGGTACAAAAAAATAGAATAAATGGGATCTAATGTTTGCTGGCATAACAGGGTGACTACAGTAAAAAATAATTTAATTGCACATTTTAAAATAGCAAGAGGAGTATAATTGAATAGTTTTAAACACAAAGGATAAATGCTTGAGGTGATGAATACCCTATTTACCCTGATGTGATTGATATACAAGTTAAAAAGAAATTACTTAGGCAGCTAGTAAGGGTACGGAAGTCCTCAGTAAGGTTTTCCTTTTAATGAAAAGCAGCTCCAAAATCATTTTCTTTTCTAACAAAGAACATCCTGTGAAATCGAGCTTCAGACATAAACAAGCAAGCTAGAAGCTTGCATAGGTTAATACCAGCAGTTGTGCCCATAGGAATATACTACCAGGGAGTAGGCATGTTCAAAATGGTGGCTTCATCTTCTCTTTGTGGCTAGCCATGTGTACAGTAAGGAGCAGACAAGTGGAAAGCCCATTTGCATTATAAGATCAGGGTAGGGCCAACAGCCTTCCCCGGGCACTATGTAAACGTCACGCCTGGTCAGACCAATCTGTGAGCCCTACATAAATCAGACATCATGTCCTCAAGCCTGCCTATAAAATAGGCTGCAGTCCGCCACTTTTCCCTTTTTTGGACTCCCATCTCTCGCAAAAGCGAGAGAGCTGCTCTCTTCTCTCCTTTCTTCTATTAAACTTTCCATTCCACCCACGTGTCCATGCCATTAATCCTCTGGGCATGAGATGATAAAGCCTGAGTATTTACCCCAGACAGTGATGCCGCTTCATGATTATTACACATTGCATGCCTATATCAAAATATCTCATGTAATTCATGAATATATATACCAATGTAACCAAAATTTAATTTTTTTTTTTTAATGACTACAGCATATCTCCCTCAAGTTCTAAACATTAGAACTGATGTGGGGGGCCGGGCGCGGTGGCTCACGCCTGTAATCCCAGCACTTTGGGAGGCCGAGGCGGGCGGATCATGAGGTCAGGAGATCGAATCCATCCTGGCTAACACGGTGAAACCCCGTCTCTACTAAAAATACAAAAAACTAGCCGGGCGAGGTGGCGGGCGCCTGTAGTCCCAGCTACTGGGAGGCTGAGGCAGGAGAATGGCGTGAACCCGGGAGGCGGAGCTTGCAGTGAGCCGAGATCATGCCGCTGCACTCCAGCCTGGGCCACAGAGCCACACACCATCTCAAAAAAGAAAAGAAAAGAAAACAAAACAAAAACACACACAAAAAAACCCTGATGTTTAGATGTTAGGTTTAAACAGCAATGGATTGTAGTCCAAGGACAAGGACCCTTGTGCCAGTTCCTCAGAGACAGCCATCGTATCCCTTTATGTTGCTGGACCTCAGCCTGTTTCTCTGTGAAAAGCAGAAATTCCAGACTTAGACTGTCTCACAGTCTTGCAATTGGGATCAAATAAGAAACTACATATAAATAAGGTATTAGGTAATTGACTACAATCTGAAATAGTGGGTGCTTACATACTTTTACTATGTTTCTCTTACCAGAGGAGTTCAGTTACCAATCAGTGAGTACGTTTTGATTTCTACCACGTGCCCAACATTTCACTGGTCCAAAGTAGTTAGTTCATGTGTCTGCTCTTGCCTTAGCCAACTGTTCATTATACGGAAAGATCAGCAGTTTTGTTAATGGAGCCGTGGAAAGCTCAAAAGGAAAATATGCACTTGCTTCTACTTCTAAGAACTAGCACTCTCCAGAATGGTAGGTGTTATTTTGATGGAGATTATTGTCCTCTTGGTAATATTTTCCTCTTCAAAAGAAAATTACCTCTCCCATCATTTGGATAATAATTTTAAAGAATTGTGTCTGCAATAATACTACCAGTACAAGATACAGTGGACAAGAAGGAAATGGAACAATAGAATGAAGGGAAGAAACTGATATAAAAACTGAAAATAGCAGAGAGAATTGAGGAAGTATTGAGAATGAAAAACGAGCAACGAAGACATTCTAAAAGAGAGGTGCTAATTTAGCAGGAAAGATAGTACAATTTTCAAATCAACTTAGAAAACCACATTACATAACTCATCTAGACTATATCGCACAAACAAACAGACAAATAAAACCACATTTCAAGGTGACAATTTTAGAAGAAAAGCCAACCAGTACATAGATCTGTGTTGCCTCCTACGTGTAGAAAGAGGGATGGTCTAGCTGAAATGCCTATTTATATAGCTTACTATGTAGACATAGTGATTTAATAACTCTGCAATTATGTATATAATTGACAGTCTTATGTTTTATTCATTTTTCCAGGGTTGTGTTTATTACAGACTGTCTCCTCTTTGAGTTGTTTATGTCCCTGTCTGTCTTCTTTACCAGAGGGTGGATTCCTACAGGTTTGAGCCAGGTGTAATTCAAATTCTGTATCACTGACAGCCTCTAGCACAATGTCTATGACACACGAAAGGTTTAACAAACTCTTAAAGTGAATTGAATTATTTCAGGACTTTATTATCTTCTCTTTCTGTGTGCATCCATGTGTGTGTGTGTGTCTGTGGGGAGTGTGTGTATGTGTGTTAAGTTTTTCTGGAGAATTGCATTTTGGTTTTAACTTCTGAAGTTAGAAAGAAGTCAATAGTGCACTAAAATATCAGGGGGCCAGTTCTGATCATCGTTTACTAAACAATGCCTAGGGAGTAATTATCAGTCTGTTCTTGATGGAGTCTGTCTGCACTCAGACTTAGTGTAAAGAGAAGTCTGGGTTATAGAAAGCAGAAGGGGCAATTTTTCTTAACAGTGGGAAGAACAGGTAGAAGGGAGTAGTGGTGTGTATAGAAATGAAATAGAATATAAACCATAGTCCTTGCCCTTCACAAAATTTAAAATCTGTTTAGAGGAGAAGAAAAAGATAACAGAACAACTAAGCAATTATCTGATAGAAGCAAATCACATACTTCTTTACATAATGGGAATATTTTGACAATGAGTGATAGAAGATATTACAATTGTTCCCCACAACAAAACTAATTCAGCCTCATTATCCTCTATTTTTGTTTAGTTATCCCAGGGGAAGATGTCTAGTTCAAATCTTCCTGATTAGTTACTCCCACTCTGTTAGAGTTTGAAAACAGTCCTCTAGCACTGGAACCGAGGGACATGGCTCAGGTTGGCAAGATCATTATCCTCATCAGTGGACTTGACCTCCTGAGAGTCCTTTCAAATATATTGGAGAAGGGACATTTGAAAGTAATTCCTGGTGTCTCTTAATTGAGAATAACATACACCTTCCTGATACAAGTGATACAGCTGCTTTTCTTCGCTTTACCCATCTGTGGCAATTTTTCACTCAGACTGAGAATGTGTGTAAAGACCAGCGAGTGACAGTGACAACTGTGATTTTAGACAGATAGGCTGAACGTAGAAAAGCCAAACCTGCCTGATGTCCCTGGCATTCTGAGTTTTGCTGTCTCTGCTTACTCCAGCTCTCAGGCTGAAGGAGGCTGCCATTGCCTAGTCATTATTTTCAAGTCTCATTCTCTTTATGGTGGTTTTGGGGTTTTAGATCTAAACATATCATAATATTGTTTTTTATTGGGGAATAATGGTAAAAATGAAAAAATAGTCCTTTATTATATGAAGAGGGAATGCTGTTTACAGGAGACACTGAAAACTCAGAGGCTTTTAATGTTTCCTTCACTTTTCTGAATCCAAATGAGGAGAGTAGCAAAAGATCTAAAGATGAAAGCACAGAATGTCATACTTAAACAAAGAATTATCTATTTCATGAGTGCTTCAGTCGATTGGCTGTGTTCGCATCTGAGGTTGTGAATGAATTGTGCTTATGATACTAGGCAAAATGGCGATGATAATAGAGTTTAATATAGAAAACTTGTAAAGCATATTTAAATAGTGTGAACACAGCAAAGAAGGAAAGGAGAGAGGGAGGGAGGGAGGGTGAAAGGGGGAAAAGTAACTGGTTTTGAATCAAGAACTTTGGAATTCACATGCTTAATTTTCCAACATATTTTAACCGGAGAATACAAATTCTTTAAAAAACAACTAAATTCACATTGCCAACTGCTTATATACAGGAGAAGCCTTTGACAGCTCTTTCTGTGTTTCTCTCTCCCAAATCTTACCAACATAACAGCAAACATGAGACATGACAGACTATACAAACAGAAGCTAAGAACATAGGCTTTGGAACCAGCTTAATGAGTTGAAAGTATAATCAACATCTTACCTACGGGGTGGCTTGGAAAACATTATCTACTCTGTCTGTGCCTGTTACCACATTACTCTATGCCTCAGTTTCCTTATCTGCAGATCTGGGATGTAATAACAGCACTTATCTCACAGAATTGTTGCAAAGGTTAAGTTGACTAATACGTCTAAAGCACTTAAGACAGAAACTGGCACATTGTAGGTGCTCAGCAAATTAGATACCCAGTCTCACAGTTCACTGACCATCCCATATAATTCTCCTTTCTATCTCAGCACCTTACTTCCCAAGTTTTGGTCTTCTACTGTACACAGAATGACCCACTTTCAAACATTTAAAATTTGATGTTCCTGGATCCTGCTATACCTATTAAGCTTTTCTCTTTCTTCCTTGCTAACCTTGGTCTCCAACAACTTTGGAATTTCCTATTTACATAAACAAGGTTAAAAGAGAAAAAACAGATTGAGGGAAGATACTTGTAATCTATATTGACAAAGGAATAGTGTACAGAAATATAAAGGTTTCTTACATATCGCTACAAAAAAAAGACTACTAGATGGAAAAGTGGCCAAATGGAATGAAAAAAAAAAAAAAACTCATAGGAAAAAAGGGAACCTCCAAAACCATGAAAAGTAATCAGGAAAAGTAAAGCAATAATGAAACATTTCATACTTTATAAACTGGCAATAATGTGATACCTAAGTATACCAAGTGCTGGTGAGGATGTTTGATAGGAACGCTCAGATATTAGGAGCAGGAGTTTAAATTGGTATCTATACTTTGAAGTACAACTTGGCAATGCCTAGTAAAGCCAGGACATTTGAGCATTGGACATCGTTGGATGCCTACTAGTATCCTATCTCAATACCATACCTCTTTTTATAGAAAGTTGATTTTGTTTGCCTAGCCATTCCTTCCCCAGTACAGTCATGTGTTTCAATGGAAGAAGATATAACTTCCAGTTCTAGGAATGGAGTTGATTTTTTTTTCTAAAATGATTATATTGCCATTGGCGGTGACACAATTTCAGCTAATAAATTATAAGGGGAGGTCTTCTGGGAGTATTATGCAGAAAGATTATAATTCCTAGGGGATTATCCTAGGAAAAACAGCCTTCCCTCTTCTTGTGGGCACTTTTATTTGGATGTCACATTTGCAAATGTTTTAATCATTCCACTACTAACCTGAGAAGAAGCCGCACCCAGGATGACTGGGTGGAATATGGAAGGGAATGATTCCTTGACAACCTTATTGAGTCTTGAATAAACCAACTCGATAATGCCAGCTCCACCTTAAAACCTCCAGACTGAAAGTTTTCATTCTTATTGGCAATATCAGACTATTTCTGGGTATGTATACCTCAGAACTCCCATTCAAGTATAAGTGAATGTATGTAGAAGGATGCATTTTGAAGCAACTTTGTAAAATCTCCAAACTGGAAACAATTATCTATCTTAAATTGAATAGTTAAATATACTTTAGTATAATTAAGTAATGGAAGACTATAAAGCAATTAAGAATGTATTAAAATGAACACATTTGATCTGTTTTTATGAACACAGGTATATACCAAAATAATAACACACAGTGTAAAAGAACAAGTTCCTGAATAACACATACAGCATACCATTTGTGTAAACTATGTAACCACACAAAACAATACTATTTGGGGCCCATTGGAATGTACACATAGAAGAATCACATCAAAAATGATCAGTAAAAACATACATACAATCACAGTAGAGGGAGTGGATGAAACATGCTAGAGTTATAAAGACAACTCTTAAGTGTATCCATAATATTTTATTTCTTATAAAGATGTAAAGCCATATATGAAGAAATTTATCATTCATTCATGCAGCTTAATGACAATATGGGTTTTTCTCATATTACTCTGATTTTCTGAATGCTTAAAATAACTCATAAATATTTTCAAAAATAATAAATTTTAAAATAAAGCTAATTAGAAAAAGAAGATACAGGAAGTGGAACTGGGGATGGGATTGTCTTTCACTATTCAATTAAAAGAATTCTTTACAGTTTGACTACTATAACATGCATGAATTTCATTTGTAATTTCTTCAAAGCAGAGGATTTTGAAGAGAAATTCAGTCTGTTTCAGACCACCAATTCCCTCTTTATTGCAACTTCTTCCCTATTGACTGAACAATATGGTGGTTTGCGGTATCCCCCTCTTCATGGGAACTTGTAATTTTCTATGTGTCTTTGAGAAGTTCACAACATGTTGAAAATAAACATCAACATATGAAACCACTGGAGAACACTACACTCCTGGCATTCCTTCAAATCCTCCCTGATGACTTTCTCCCTAGTTCAAACCAACAGTCAAATTTTTCTTTTCCTAAGCCCAGCTATTAAGAAAATAATCACCACAGTGCTAATTTAGTAAGGGCCTTAATCCATCTTTAACCATCTCTGTGTGCTTTGGGTAACATCCTTCACTCCTGAGATTTTCATTACCACCATACACTTTGCCTCTCAAATGTGTAATTCCAGTCTGAGCTCTACACTGAGCCTCAGGCTACGCTTCAGCTTCACTATTAGACTTCTCTATCCAGTTACCTGAAGCAGAACACATTGTTTTACCCAAAGTAAAAATGGGCATGGTTAGGGTCAGTACTAGTCATCTACAAATGGAAGCTAGGCAAGATGCAGAATCATGGACTGATCAATGCAGTTCATTTAAAGATGGCCTTAACTTTCTGACACTCTTTTCATTGGGTCTGAAATTTTTAACCCTCTTCTCATTGAGAGGTGGGGCCCACGACTCTTCTTCTTGCATATGTGTGGATTTTATGACTGTTTTGATCAATAAAATATGGCAAATGTTAACACTGTGCCAAATTCTGAGCCTAAACCTTAAGTCACTAGTGGCTTCCATTTCCTCACTCTCACCCCCTGTCTCCATGAGTTCTGCCACCACATCAGAAGTCCAGCTACCTCATGACCACCATGCGGGAGAGGCCATGTGGAGCTTCCCCGGCTGCCAGTCTCGGCTGAACCCAGGGTTCCAACCACGCCCCTAAAGTGACAGATAGGTGAATAAACCCTCTCGAGCCCTCCAGACAAACCCACCCACCAGCTGAAGACCACTGGGCGACCCTGCAGAGCCATGTGGAGCAGAAGAATCACGCACTGAGTCCTGCTCACATCTCTGACCCAGAAACCATGAACTACAACAAATGATTTTATTTATTTTTTTTTTTTGAAAGGTATTTCCTTTAGAATATTTCTTTCTTTTTTTTTTTTTTATTATACTTTAAGTTCTAGGGTACATGTGCATAACGTGCAGGTTTGTTACATATGTATACTTGTGCCATGAACAAATGATTTTAAGACACTAAGTTTTTGAATTTGTTATCGAACGATAGACAACAATATAACTCCCTCCTCTTCAAGGCTATTTAGTGGGCCTTCTAGAGCTGTACATAGTTCTCACCCCTGAAACGTTTTCCAATTGCCATGAGATATTAAAAAATATTTACATACTCCCTCAACACTAAAAAAAATCATATAAAATAAAATTTTAAGA
This sequence comes from Colobus angolensis palliatus, assembly GCF_000951035.1. Classification (NCBI taxonomy): domain Eukaryota; kingdom Metazoa; phylum Chordata; class Mammalia; order Primates; family Cercopithecidae; genus Colobus; species Colobus angolensis. The sequence continues at coordinate 7,559,192 of NW_012115311.1, read as the reverse complement.
TTCTCTTTTATTCCCTATTTTCATCCCTTCATCTCAAAGTTAATCACTGCTCCTATTAATGAATATTTAGATTATTTCTAGTTTTTTATTAAATAAAACAGTGCTGCAGTAAACAGCCTTGTACATATTTTATGTAAATTTCAGATCCATAGAAGTCAAATTACTGAGGCATAAGTTATTAAACTTATAATACATAATACCAAATTGCTCTCCCCCCCCAAACTAAAATCTTTGCTCATTTATATTGTCACCAATATTTCACAATAGTGTTCATTTATCCAAATACTGGCCACCAATGGATGTTGTCATTTAAATTTTGCCACTTTGAGTTAAAAAAAAGTGGTAGCTTATTGTTTTAATTGACATTTCTCTGATTATTTGTGAAGTTTGTAGCATCTTTTCACGTGTTTATTACTACTTGGGTTTCTTCTTCAGTGAATTCACTATAGATAATCCTTTTTTAGGAAAAAAACTATTAGATTGCCTCTTTGTATTTATTGTTTTGTGGCAGCTCTTTGCATTCTGAATATTAATTTGTTTGCTGTTCTATATGCTACAAATACTTTTTTTCTAGTCTGTGGTTTGTCCTTTATTCATTAATTAATTTATTTAAAAGGTATTTATTGGAAACTTTGTGCCAGGCATTGTACTAGATACCGGAAATACAGATGTGAGTAAGACAAAGTCCCACTCTCTTGGACTTAGTTTATTGTGGAAGATATACAGTAAACAATGAAAGACAGACATGTTTTATAAGTGTTACAAAGAGTAATAGAGTTGGGTAAGTGACATACAATGGTGAAGTGTGCTTTTTAGATAGGCCAGCTGGGGGGCCATTTGAGCACTGAAATGAGCTGATATCTGGAGGCAAAACATTTCACTCTGAGGATGTAGCGTATGCAAAGGCCCTGAGATGAAGGAATACCTGTTGTGTTCCAGAAACTTGCAAGGAGGCTGGTTTGGCTAGAGGACCACAGGTAGTCAGTGGTAGTAAGATGCCACTCTAGAGCGACAGCCGGGGCCCAGAAAATTTAAGGTCTTGTAAATGGTGGACTGTGGATTTATTTCACTGGAGGATGAAAACTATTCAGCATTTTGAATAGGGAAGTAATGCAATCTGATTTCCATCTGAGAAGGACCAGGCTGGCCACTGGGCAAGATAGGCTGGGTGTGTGCACTTGTGTGCAAGGAGGTGTCGGTAAGAATGGGAGCTGAAAGATCACAGGGAAAGTCATTGCCTTACTCAGGAGGTTATTTCTGTAGTCCAGGCAAGAGATAACTGGACTGTGGTAAAAAATCACCAGATTACAAATATATTGTGAGTGTAAAGCTGACAAGTGCAGTTGATGCACTATGAGGAGAAAGAGAGAAAAGATCATTCTAAGATGTTTGACCTGAACACTAAGTGAGTGGCGATGCCCTTTGCTGAGGTGATGACTGGAAGGAAAAGCAAGGAAGAGCCTCACACATGTTGAGCTTGAGAAGCCTATTTGCTCTCTCACTGTCTTCTAGGCAGAAATGCTAAGGAGTCTGGAGTTCAAGGGGGAGGTGGTAGACGAGGTGGCAGGAACCTATGGGTCACCAGTGCATAGACAATATTTAAAGCCATGGAACTCTAGAAATCAGTGTAGGCCTGAAGGTGAAGCTGTCCAAGACCAAGTACCGAAGCACTTTAACATCCATGAGGGAAGAACAGGAGGAGACCCATCACGGAGGCCTTAGAAGAAATGACCAGTGAGATGGGAGAAAACACAGGAAAGGGTGGGGTCCCAAAAGCCAAGGAAAGCATTTAGAACAGGGCCAGGTACACAGTCCATTAAAGTTAATTATGTAGCTGTTTTGTATTTATCCTTTTGAAGCCCTATGATCCCCAAATAGTCCTTTCTTCTCTGACTTCAACTAGGACTGAGATCTGTGATAGCTTTGACCAGTAGAATATGGCAGGGGATATTGTTCATATCAGATTCCAAGCTCAAATATTAAGTGACAAAGAAATAGATTTAAATTGAAGTTTTGGAAAAGACCATTGTTTTCGGAAATGTGAAGGTCATTGGTTACTTTGAAAAAAGGTTTTAGTGCGGAGAGAGAAAATTCTTTATTTTATTTTATTTTTTTGAGATGGAGTCTCGCTCTATCACCCAGGCTGGAGTGCAGTGGCACGATCTTGGCTCACTGCAACCTCCGCCTCCCGGGTTCAAGCGATTCTGGAGGGAGACAAAAGTCTAAGTGAATTGATCTCTAGAGAGAATGGCAGAGGAGATGGGCACACAAAGTCCACTTTGGAGAAATTTTGCCTTAGAGAGCAGCAAAACTCTTTGGGGCAATTTAATTGTTCTAAAGCAATAAGAAAGTTTACTTTATTTTTGTAATATGGGAGATGTTCTTCTAAGATGTTTGTATGGTAATAACAATGAACCAATAGATTAATGGTGTCAAAGAGAGAGCAGACAATTGCAGAAGCAAGTCCTTGAGCAGATTGGAAGCTACGTGAGTCATTGCACAAGCAAAGACTCTGAGTTTTGCTAAGAGCACAGATTTTTCATCCATTTATAAGAAGCAACAAGTGAAATATCCACATGTACAGCAGGTGGACTGCTTGATGTGTTGGTCAGAGAACGAGGAATTGTTCTAATGTATTGATTGTATTTTCTCAGTGAAATAAGATCATCAGCTGAGAATGAGAAGGAAGGAGTGAGTGTTAGAGGTTTGTAAAGAAATGGGAATGAATGGGCTATTTGACTTGGGCAACGTAACTTCAGTACAAAACTTTTCAAGGCATCGTGAGCAGCAGCTAGAGATGTGTGATCACATCAAAGTTGGTCTGGTGTGTTCGTATTCAGCCATTTTTTTAGTCTCCAGCTGCATGGTTATGTTAATTATAGCATCTTGAATCACATATAAGCTTTTTTTTTTTTTTTTCTCTTTGTGCAGTTAACTGAGATTGGCTAATTTTTCCTGTATGGATTCTTGCATATGTACATTCTAAGAAGGCTCCACTTCTACCTTGAAATTACAAAACAAAACAAACAAAAACTTCACTATTTTCTTCTAATCTTGTCATAAGAAATACTGACATTTTATTCCATGTGGCCTTTTCTGTATTCATAAGCGTGTGACTTTATTTTTCTCAAAATGGATAATATGATGTTTCAACATTATTTTTCAAAAATCTACCCTTTCTTCTCTGAAATATCATATTGGTCATGTGCATAGGCTTACTTTTGGACTTCTGCGCTTGTTTCATTCGTCCTTTCTGCATTCTTACCACTTTGGTTTATTTATGTTACCCAGGGTGGTCTCGATTTCCTGACCTCGTGATCCGCCGGCCTCAGCCTCCCAAAGTGCTGGGATTACAGGTGTGAGCCACCGCACCCAGCCTCACATTTATTTCTTTTAGATGTTTTACATAATCTAAAAACCAGATAAGTTGAAATAAAATTTAGTCACTAAATATTATTAAGAGAGGGTCACTTTGCAATAGATGAGTTCTGTGAGTATCAGTATATTTCTACATAAAATGAACACAGTACACCATTTGAAGCAGCCATACATACACCTGACATATTTAATGACTGAATTTTATACCTGATTATAATTTTTTCTAGGTGCATTCAATATCACTGCTTTCCAAAAATAACAGAGGTCGCAGTTAATCACCAAGAGGAGGAGCCCACGACAAAGCTCCTCTAGATTACTATTTTTTTAATCTGATGACCTGATTACCAGAAGCGAAAGACCTATTAAATCCTTTATCTCTTAAAATATATTTTTCTAGAAAATATTAAATGTTCTTAGTATCAGGAACACCCCACAGAGCACTTTGTTAGACAGATGCATGTATGCTATATGAAAAGTCTTCGTATATATTCTCCATCCCCTCTCCCTTTAAAAGGAAGGGATTTAAACAAAAATTCCAGAAATTTCTAGGCTGGGCTTAGAATTTCCACAGTGGCCATTGATTGGGGAGAGAACAAAATAATGGTAAAAAGAAAAGTATTTGTCTTTATCTCCCTTTTTCTCTTATTCTCTCCCATTCTCTCTGTCTCTCCCTTTCTCCCCTACTCCCCACACATATGCTAAAATTAGAATATACAACTAGTTTTAGAACATACTAATTTCTCCTTTATTATTTATCAATATAGGCATAACAGCTTAAGGGAGGCATTATCATGGTGTTTCAAATCACTGAATCTGACAGCCCTGGGATCATTTTTGTAGGCATGTTCTAACTTCCAAGAGTTCAACACAAGCTACATAGCTAACTGAGTTAAGCACTGAATAAAGACAGCCTCGGTCTCTGGAGAATGTCTTCAGAAGAACAAGGTAACTGGGGTACTAGGTCACTGCAAATCTACCTCTGAAAATAAGTAAAACAGACAGAGGAGAAAACAGTCCATGCAATATTAATGTATATTGCATTCAAAAAAGAAATATGCTCTGATTACCCTGCCTCTGTAACCTGGTGCCCTAATTCTACACACTCTAAGATGTATGCACTCAAAACCATTTGCCTGATTTCTGTCCCTCCCTGAAATGTTTATTTCTCAAAATTCTTCATTTCATCTTTTTTAGAGAGTAGAATCATCAAGATGCAAGTATGTTTGAGTGAAAAACATAACAATGTTGCATTAGAAGGAGAGAAACTACTGCAGTTACCCAGAGAACTGCAAGTACATGAAAGCTCACTGGGAATGGAAAACACAACTTCCCTCTAGTTTCTTCACTCTGGGTTTGTCACAAGTTACACACTCTACAGAGAGACCCCTCACCTTTCCCCACAAACGGTACCCCCTTTTCCTTCCCTTACTCAGTAGGAATGTGCTCTTTAAGGATTCTGCAAGAGCAGGACTGGTGAGAAAAGTGCTTTAAAACACAGTGCTGTAGACTTCCATCCTAACCCAGCACAGAGCACAGACACAGTATGTAAATGCTTAGTGTATTTCTTTTCATGTTTGTTATGATCGAAAATTCATTACTGACTTCACCGTTATAAACAATGAAACACCAAGCTATGAGTGATGATTTAAAGTGAAAATATGGCACAGGAGTCCCCAAAACACCGTATACTGCATCATGCAATAATGTAACAAAGGCCCAAGCCAGCAAATATGCTGCCACAAAAAACTGATAAGGCTCTGCAAAGCAACATTTGCCAAGAAAAAAAAGTTCCACTGAAATTTGTATTCAACTTACTATAGTGTATACCATTTTCTTTTGGGCTTTATAATTTCTCTGTCATTTAGTTTCCAAGACAGCATTGGTCGGCAGGCTTTATAACTGTTTTCTTCAGATGGAGGAGAATGATAATAAAGGTCACATTTCCACTGCTAAGTGCTCTTGGATACGATGGTCCCGAAGAAACTGCTGCCTGTGGAGACTGCACTGATGGAACACGGGAGCCACAGTCTGTTAGGGAGAGAAAGCATGTCCTAAGACAGAGTTCATTCTTATGGAAATTTACATGATTTAGGATTTATGTTTCCATGCAAACCCATAAAACATAATCCATACAATTTCAGAACAATGTTACACTCTATTTTATAAGGAACAGAAAAATCAGCGATATAATTTGCCATCTTCTTTGCCCAAATGTGTCAATACTTATTGATCCTTGCTTTTCCTTTTTGGTTGAGCTAATCAAGATAAATGTAAAAGCAACCATGCCTAAAAGAACAGGCACTCAGCATATAGTTGATTGAAAGAAATAAGAAGGAGATCCATAGAGAAACTATGAACATGATGAAAAATGTTGATTAAAACAATATGGTCATTTGGCTGTCTTTCATTTACTTACATGAATGAGCCAATAAAATCAACGTTTACTTCACTGTATTGAAAATGCGAGTAAATATAATTCAGTTGAAAATCAGAATCTACACAATTTGAGATAGAGCAACAGTTAGAGAGTCATTGAAAAGTTAGGGAAAGGATCCAGTTTCAGCTTTCTACTTATGGCTAGCCAATTTTCCCAGCACCATTTATTAAATAGGGAGTCCTTTCCCCATTTCTTGTTTCTCTCAGGTTTGTCAAAGATCAGATGGCTGTAGATGTGTGGTATTATTTCTGAGGACTCTGTTCTGTTCCATTGGTCTATATCTCTGTTTTGGTACCAGTACCATGCTGTTTTGGTTACTGTAGCCTTGTAGTATAGTTTGAAGTCAGGTAGCCTGATGCCTCCAGCTTTGTTCTTTTGACTTAGGATTGTCTTGGCAATGCGGGCTCTTTTTTGGTTCCATATGAACTTTAAAGCCGTTTTTTCCAATTCTGTGAAGAAACTCATTGGTAGCTTGATGGGGATGGCATTGAATCTATAAATAACTTTGGGCAGTATGGCCATTTTCAAGATATTGGTTCTTCCTATCCATGAGCATGGTATGTTCTTCCATTTGTTAGCGTCCTCTTTTATTTCACTGAGCAGTGGTTTGTAGTTCTCCTTGAAGAGGTCCTTTACATCCCTTGTAAGTTGGATTCCTAGGTATTTTATTCTCTCTGAAGCAATTGTGAATGGAAGTTCATTCATGATTTGGCTCTCTGTTTGTCTGTTACTGGTGTATAAGAATGCTTGTGATTTTTGCACATTAATTTTGTATCCTGAGACTTTGCTGAAGTTGCTTATCAGCTTAAGGAGATTTTGGGCTGAGACAATGGGGTTTTCTAAATACACAATCATGTCATCTGCAAACAGGGACAATTTGACTTCTTCTTTTCCTAACTGGATACCCTTTATTTCTTTCTCTTGCCTGATTGCCCTAGCCAGAACTTCCAACACTATGTTGAATAGGAGTGGTGAGAGAGGGCATCCCTGTCTTGTGCCAGTTTTCAAAGGGAATTTTTCCAGTTTTTGCCCATTCAGTATGATATTGGCTGTGGGTTTGTCATAAATAGCTCTTATTATTTTGAGGTACGTTCCATCAATACCGAATTTATTGAGCGTTTTTAGCATGAAGGGCTGTTGAATTTTGTCAAAGGCCTTTTCTGCATCTATTGAGATAATCATGTGGTTCTTGTCTTTGGTTCTGTTTATATGCTGCATTATGTTTATTGATTTGCGAATGTTGAACCAGCCTTGCATCCCAGGGATGAAGCCCACTTGATCATGGTGGATAAGCTTTTTGATGTGCTGCTGAATCCGTTTTGCCAGTATTTTATTGAGGATTTTTGTATCAATGTTCATCAGGGATATTGGTCTAAAATTTTCTTTTTTTGTTGTGTCTCTGCCAGGCTTTGGTATCAGGATGATGTTGGCCTCATAAAATGAGTTAGGGAGGATTTCCTTACTCCTTATATGAAAATTAATTCAAGATGGATTAGAGACTTAAATGTTAGACCTAATACCATAAAAACCCTAGAAGAAAACCTAGGTGGTACCATTCAGGACACAGGCATGGGCAAGGACTTCATGTCTAAAACACCAAAAGCAACGGCAGCAAAAGCCAAAATTGACAAATGGGATATGATTAAACTAAAGAGCTTCTGCACAGCAAAAGAAACTACCATCAGAGTGAACAGGCAACCTACAGAATGGGAGAAAATTTTTGCAATCTACTCATCTGACAAAAGGCTAATATCCAGAATCTACAAAGAACTCAAACAAATTTACAAGAAAAAAACAAACAACCCCATCAAAAAGTGGGGAAAGGATATGAACAGACATTTCTCAAAAGAAGACATTCATACAGCCAACAGACACATGAAAAAATGCTCATCATCACTGGCCATCAGAGAAATGCAAATCCAAACCACAATGAGATACCATCTCACACCAGTTAGAATGGCAATCATTAAAAAGTCAGGAAACAACAGGTGCTGGAGAGGATGTGGAGAAATAGGAACACTTTTACACTGTTGGTGGGATGGTAAACTAGTTCAACCATTATGGAAAACAGTATGGCGATTCCTCAAGGATCTAGATCTAGATGTACCATATGACCCAGCCATCCCACTACTGGGTATATACCCAAAGGATTATAAATCATGCTGCTATAAAGACACATGCATACGTATGTTTATTGCGGCACTATTCACAATAGTGAAGTCTTGGAATAAACCCAGATGTCCATCTGTGACAGACTGGATTAAGAAAATGTGGCACATATACACCATGGAATATTATGCAGCCATAAAAAAGGATGAGTTTGCGTCCTTTGTAGGGACATGGATGCAGCTGGAAACCATCATTCTTAGCAAACTATCACAAGAACAGAAAACCAAACACCGCATGTTCTCACTCATAGGTGGGAACTGAACAATGACATCACTTGGACTCGGGAAGGGGAACATCACACATCGGGGCCTATCATTGGGGGGAGGGGGGAGGGATTGCATTGGGAGTTATACCTGATATAAATGACGAATTGATGGGTGCTGATGAGTTGATGGGTGCAGCACACCAACATGGCACAAGTATACATATGTAACAAACCTGCACGTTATGCACATGTACCCTAGAACTTAAAGTATAATAATAAATAAAGAAATAAATAAATAAAAAGAAAAGTTAGGGAAGTGGAAAAAGATAAAGAGAAGGGGGCAATGTATAGCCTAGGAAGAGAGGTGCCACTGAGTAGTGGAGAGGTATGACGGTGAAGACAGTCAGTGGGAGGCCTGAGCAGACAATAGTTTTCAAATTCATCACTGGTTTCCTTGAAAGGTACCATTTTCATTCTGTAAAGGTTTCTTGGATAGGACGAGTTTTTTCATGAAGGGTTTGGAGGACGTGGTGAGGCTGGCTGTCAGAGCGCAATGTCATTTGCGAGCAGCAGGGAAGAATGCCTGCATGCTAGAGAGAAACGAAGGATGACAAAATGAGCCCAGTGCACTAGGCTGGAAGGAAAGCCACAGAGGGTCTGCGAAAGGATGCGCCATGGTAGTTAATACACAGCCACCTCAGGGGACAGCAGGCCTAACGATAACCATGTCAAAACTCAACTCCATATCAATGAGAAAGATGTTGTGAAGAATTTAAATCAAATAAAAATAAAGGCCATCAAAGCATACAGAGAATAGGATAGTACAAAAAGAATGGTGCCCCGTCTCTGCCTCGTGAACTACATCATCCTTAAACTTCCCTGTTCTAGATTCTAAAGTCATTGTGACCAGGAGACCACGCAGCAACCTTCATGTTTCCAGAAATAGCAGCAGATTATGCAAGGTTTTCCATTAGGAACTGACCATTTTTAGCCTTTCATCCTTAAGGAAATAATAAAAATAATGATAGCTTGTTTTATCAAGTGCTTCTGACTTGGCAAGCACTGCTCTGTACACTGCATACATGAACTCATACCATCCTCACAAAAACTCTATGCTATTATGATCCCCATTTCTCAGTTGAGGAAAACAGTTCCAGAAACGTTAAGTAACTCTCCCAGAGTCACAGAGCTAGTAAACAAGGAGGCGTGGGTTCCTCCTGAGTCCATGTTCATGATTAATACACATTGGTTGTCTCCTGAGACACCGACACCAGCACTGAATATGACCTTGGAAGATCTTGCACTGCCTTCCAAGGCCCTCATTTTCAGAGGCAGACAAGACCTATAGGTGCACACTGAGTTATTCCATCTCTATCAGATGCATGCCCGTGGAGAGAGTTCCTGGGCTAATGCCTAGGACCCAGGGAGAGTTTGACACATTTATCCACATTTGGTTCATTCCCGAAAGCATCAATCCAGTTTCTAGGTTTTAGAAAAATCATTTTCACCTGATGTCTCTTCCTAAAGTTGAGCATACCATAGGTTGAGCTTTAGAAAAACAAATCTGAATTTGTTATCTGATTTAATTTTTAAAGTGATAATACCCATCTCTTACAGCTGTCTGTAAAAAATGGTCTTATCACTTTTAAAATTAGCTGTCAGCTAACCAAGTATCCAGTGTTTGCATAATATTGCCTGTATAGATTACATCTTAAGCTTATCTGGATTTGCTAATTATCACTACGCATTTTCCTATAGCATGATACTGGGTTTCTGGATTTTCAAATTTGTAGAAGGTGTTCCTTCACGTTTGTTCTTGCATGAGTGGTGTGATTCATTGCTGATTTACAAGAGCAAGTTCTTTCACATTAATGGCAGTAGAATGGAAGAGGGTTAAGAAGATGGAAAAGAGAACGAAGAATAGGATTCGTGCTAAATGAGTATGTGTATACACACGTATATAATATCTGAGTAGAAAAATATTATCTGAGCAAATCAGTTATAAAAAGACACTAATCTTTCATGAGAGAGAAAAATGTTGATAGGAATGCATTTTTTTTTAATAATCTGATAGATGTCGTCTCGTTGAAGGTAATATTCACTGCTAAACAGCTCCTGCTGTTCTGCAAACCTCCATACATCCTTGTCTTGGCAATTTTGGAACATGTGGCATCTTCTTTCTTGGCTCCAATAAATTGCAGTGTTTGCTACTCATCTTCTTTAACAGAAGTTCTTATCCTATTATGAAAATGGACATCTGAATGTAATAGGCAGTCTAAGCCCCTGAAGATATCTTGGTTTGAAGACAGAGAGAAACTTACAAATGAGGCAATAAAAAATAAATTGTACAACGTTGCATTTACTAGGTAAGCAAGATAGTAGAGTCTGAAAACTGAAAGTGCTGAGTGAACAAACTTCCGCCCCTTTCAGAGCTGAGCCTTGATGTGACCTGCATGCTAATCCTGTCATGTGTAAGATGCATTATTGAGATGACATTCGTTATTGGCATTAGGTATTCAGTTTGTTTGACATTTTTTATTACTAACCTTCTCTTTTCCAAAGCCGATAACTCAGTGGTAAAAATTTATATCTTCTGTTATTCTTAAAGGGCCAAATTTGACATACAAATTCTAGTGCTCAAAATGGAATTTTATTTCAGGGGAAAATTGAGCTTCATTTGAGTGAGACTCTATTAAATATTACAGAGGGTTCCTAGCTAGCCTAACTGTTAAATCTAAGGATGAGAAGAGCAGTGGATACCACAGGGAATAATATTTTTATTTCTGTGTATATTCTGTAGACAGACTTGCAATTATATTATATTAAAATCCTGGTCTAGCAAGTTTGGAGGCCCTGGAAGACAGAATTACTCTTGGGTGGCCAATGAAGTTGTTTCTGGGAATGGGAGTCCAGAATAAAACTTTAGAGTACAGTCTTCCTGTTTTGAGGAAAGCCAGGAGACTTGTAAATGTGAAGAGCCCAAGTGACAACAGAGATGTGATAAAGACTTAGGGCCAGGTGCAGGAATGCTCATGCGCTGCCGGGGAAGGCAAACATGTGAGTGGCGTGGCCTCTCCCCAGTGAGCTGGGGTTGGTGATGCTATCACTGTACATCAGGCCGTGGGCCCAAGACAGCATTTCTCAACCCTTTAATACCCATGCCCCCTTTAATACAATTGGTAATCTTGTCATTCCCACACGATTATAGTTTTCCCCAGAGTGCTCAATGCTAAGTCATATTAAGATGGAAATGTAATAGCTTCTTCAACACGTGACTCTTCCTCATTTCTTTGCTGCTTACAGTAAGCAGATTTGATGGGTTCTCGTCTCAAAGCAGGCTTTAATGGAGAGAAAAGAGTGAGAGGGAAAGTGCCTCTCACAGTGCCTGGTACATAGCAGACTCTCAAAAACACTAGTCCTCTAGCTGGGCTGCTGGGGGAAAAAGGTGGAAAGAGGAAAACTAATGTTTTCAGCCTTATTAGATTTTGTACTTAGCAGACAATTTTTATTCAAGCCAGGGCTGGTTGTGGGTCTCTAACCCTGATGGGGAAAATCCCACTGGGCTGATTATCCATAGGAAACTAAAGATGTTACCAGCAAAGAGAAGAAAGGTAATAAGAGACAGGGAGTTAGTAGAATTGTTGGCCCTAATATTTTGCTTAAGAATTTTTAAAGGTGTTATTATCCTGAATCTTCGTATGTTTTATTTATTTTGCACGCCTGTTTCTCCATGCTTGCTCACGTGCAAGCTTTTTGAGGACAGAATTGGGTGTTCTACTTGAAAGCATCAATGACAGCTTTGAGCTCCAAGTCCCTATACACGTGTCCAGTGGACTTCTCCATCAGACTGAAGGCCAGTCTTGGCTCCATACTGCAGCCCCACCCCACTCCCCTTCCTGCAGTTTCTAGAAATGCCATATACAAAATTACTGTTCTTAGGTTGTTTTAGTACAGTCTGGATATACAATAGATTGTTTCAAATCACACTTCAAATTGGGTGGAAAAGAAATATATACCCTTTCTGGTCCATTTGCCCAGCAGTGCATACTTTTTGGATAAAGTGAATAACTAATAATGCAAATCCTAAATAGAGCACAAAATGCTTTATTCACAGCAATACATGTCGATCACATCATGAATAAGCTTTGAATCTTTTAAATCTATTAAGAACTGGAGCTATAGGAAATCAATTGCCTATGAATTTTAAAATAACATTTGCATTGCTAGATATGGTTAATTTTTGTAAAAAAAAATGCTGCAAACTTGAAGACTCTAATTGAAAGTGTATAGTGCCTTTTAGTCATATTTTTCATTTCTGCTGGGGCCTTACTTTAGACCTCAGCCACTTAAGTGTAGATCTATTAATGAACATGTGCATTCTTAAGAGTTTACAGCACCTAGCTTAAGACTATCTTGTCTACTTTCTGCAACAGAGCTCCTAGATGTGCTAAATTTATAATTCATTTCTAGCTACTTTAAAACTACACAATCCTATCCAACAATTTATTCTGGAACTTACAGTGAAAGAAAACATTGGTTTGATCTAAATTGCAATCACCACATATATTCAGATTGACTGCATACTCTCAGGTTTGCACTCCACAGGGTTCTGGGTTTCCATCAGTTCCCAGCCACCCAGCAAGGCTCTGCTTGATATACAGAGAATCACATTGGAAGGGCTAACCTGTCTTAGACTCAGAAAGACAAAGCTTCAATACACTGTCATGCTCTAAGTCTCCCTGAAGGCCTTCAGAGATGACACTATGTGATATGGTTTGGTTCTGTGTCCCCACCCAAATCTGATTTTGTAGCTCCCACAATTCCCACGTGTTGTGGGAGGGACCAGGTGGGAGACAACTGAATCATGGGGCCAGGTCTTTCCCATGCTGTTCTCATGATACTGAATAAGATCTGATAGTTTTAAAAAGGCGAGTTTCCTTGCACAAGCTCTCTTCTCTTGCCTGCTGCCAGGTGAGATGTGCCTTTCACCTTCCACCATGATTGTGAGGCTTCCCCAGCCATGTGGAATGTAAGCCCATTAACACTTTTTCTTTTGTAAATTGTCAGTCTCAGATATGTCTTTATTAGCAGTGTGAAAATGGACTAATACACCATGTGTCTAGCCTTCCGTGCACCGTCACATTGGGCCTATGACCAAAGCCCCATCAATCTTCATCAAGATTAACCAGGAGGCAGCAGTGACATAAAACAAGACGAGGTCACTGAGTGCTCTGGTATATCAATGCTATACTCATTAGAGCAGTGTTGAAAACACTGACAAGAGCTGCCAAGCATTAACCAGTATTCAATTGTGGAAGGTACCAAGTATTGAGTGTAGTGATGCCCATGTGAGTCTTCTTCTCATCCTTCTCTCTCCCTCTCTTCCACTTTTCATGTTCTCATGCTTCAGCATGCCTTCTCATCACCAAGTAAAGCAAGCTCACTTATTCATTTATTCAACAAACATTTATTGAGCACCTAATGTGTGCCAGGCTCACAATTAGCTCCTTTTTGCAAGGACCTCTTTATTTAGCTAAGTAAGTGACCGCTGATAAAACATTGACTTCAGCACTAAATTGGAGGTTTATTAAAAGCATTGATAACACATAGAAAGGAGTAAATAATTGTGACTGCTGGAGGGGAGATGGTGGAACAGAGGAGAATAAAAAGAAGAAGTATTAGAGCAGGATTGAGAGGGAAGCACATTTTTGCTAGGCTTGCAAGGAATCATAAGAGTTTGCTAATAAATTAATTTATACTCTAAGTGACATAATGGTTTTTCTGCATGTCCCATACAAGTTTGAAACTGAGTTAACTAGCCTGAACTGCACACTGACCCATGCCCAACCTACTTTCCTTCTTGATTTCTCTATGTTGGTTTTTGGTATCATCAACTAATCATATCTAGTCTTGGAAACTAAGAGTTAGCTTTGAATCTTGTTTTTCCTTTACACCCCACATCACATGATAGCCAGACCAAATCCGTTTTACTCAAGAAATGTTCATTGGATCCATCTCATCTTCTCCATGCCAAGTCCTTGTCAACTTTCTCCTGAACTAATTTCAGTACACTCTTTACTGCCAATCACTTCTTAGAAAAGAACATATTCTTGGCTCTCCTGCTATAATGAATATTGCCCCTTCACTGCAGTGCTCCAGGACCCTATATTGACCGTGCTTCTATACTTCTGCTTTTGTGTGTGTGTGTGTGTGTGTGAGAGAGAGAGTCCATGTGTGTGCGTGCACATATGTGCATTCATGCACCCACATGACCAGGAAATTTTTCTCTTCTGCTTTACTTCAGCTGTGTTCATGGCCTTTTCTTGTGGAAACCTATTTATAACTCTAAACCAGCTTAAATGCCTCTATAATTTTTCTTACTTCTCTTACCCATATATTCTGTAGAACACAGCACTGTGAATTATAACAAGTTATCTGAACAAACTGGACACAGCAGGGTACAAGCAGAAAGTAACTTGACTTTTTGTTTACAACTGCCTGTTAAACTTGTCCATTTGTATAGTTTTCTTCTCTATTCCACTGGGTAATCTTGAGGATATCTTATAGCTTTTTTAGCCATTCTCAGATATTATCAAATTGTCTCTCCTTCCATAAATTAAAAGTCTAGACAAATCTAATGTCAACAATTAATTCTGTGATTCAACCTAATGCTTATGCCTTCTCCACATAGCTCAGGCAACATGGGGTCTTAGAATTCTGCAGCAGGAACATGGTCGCTCAGTTTCTTCCCTCTTCCTTGCTCCTCCTCCTCCTTTACTTGGTAACTGCTATGTTGGACCCTCCATATTTGTGCCTGGGGAGCACAGGGTATGAAGGTGATGGCAGTGAATTAGGTGAAAGATCCTAGTCTTAACGTGGCCAATGTGGTGTATCCAGTGTCCAGGATCAACTGTGCTTGTTAGATGACCAAATGTTGGCTGTTTCTCTTGCAAGGATTTGGTGGGGTCTTCCGAGAGCCACCCTGCCTCTCCTCTGCCACCCAGGACAACTTACTGAAATTCCCTGAACAAGCTCAGCTTCTTCTAGCTGGCCATGAGTGACCACCCTCCACCCCCATCTTCTGGCCATCTGCCTCATAGAATCTCCCTCTGGTGGTGGTCACCTTCTCCAACTGGACATGATCACCTCCCCAACTGGATGATCAACTGGACAGAATCATTTATACAATAAACTTTTAAGTTTAGAATACTTTTAGATTTACAGGAAGCCTGCAGAGTTCCCATGTATCCCATGCCTAGTTTCCTCTTACTTTAGTCATATACCTATGAACAGCTAATTAACCAATGTTGATACTTCATTATGAGCTAAAGTCCATACTTTTTTCAGATTTCTTTAGTTTTTACCAAATGTCCTTTTTCTGTGTCAGTATCTCATGCAGTATACCACAGTATCTTTAGGTGTTATGTCTCCTTAGCCTCCTCTTGGCTGTGAAAGTTTCTCAGACTTTCCTTGATTTTTATTATTATTATTTATTATTATTAATTTTTGAGACGGAGTCTCACTCTGTCATCCAGGCTGTAGTGCAGTGGCACAATCTCGGCTCACTGCAACCTCTGCCTCCAGATTCAAGTGATTGTCCTGTCTCAGCCCTCTGAGTAGCTGGGATTACAGGTGCACGCCACCATGCCTGGCTAATTTTATATATATATAATTGTTTTTTTTAGTAGAGAGATGGGGTTTCACCATGTTGGCCAGGCTGGTCTTGAACTCCTGACGTCATGTGATCTGCCCGCCTCGGCCTCCCAAAGTCCTGGGATTACAGGTGTGAGCCACCGCGCCTGGCCGCTTTCCTTGTTTGGAATGACCTTGACAGTTTTGAGGAGTAGTGATCAGGTAGAATGTTCCTCAGTTGGGATTTTTGTGATGTCTTTTCCTGATTACTCTGGGATTATGGGTTTTGGGAGGGAAGACCACAGAGGCGAGGTGCCATTCCCATCCTGTCACAGCAAGAGTGCACTCCATTAACCTGACTCAACACTCTGGTTGTGAACTTTGACGACCCGGCAGAGGTTGTATTTGTCAGATTTCTCCACTGGAAAGTTACTGTTTATGTTCCTCCTTTCCAGACTGTACTCTTTGGAAAGAAGTTACTGTGTGCAACCCAGATGAAGGAAGAGAAGGAGTTATGCTCTACCTCAGGCAGATCTACAGAAATTATTTGGGATTCTTTGGCATGGGACATTAGTCTCTTCCCATCCATGTATTTATTTATGCATTCATTGATTTATTCAATTATTTATTTATATCAACATGCATTCATGGATAACTATATTATATATTGGGTTGCAATCTGACAGAATCTTTTTTGAAGACAGCTTCAGGCAAGCAGACTTCTGCAGGTCCATTTGACCCAGGGGAAATCGCACCCATTTTTGCCTCAGCAAGCCCTGGAAATCCAGGCTGTTCTAACACAGCCTGCGCCTTTGCTTAGAACTCTCTAGACAGCCTAATACATTTCGATTTTCCAGACCTGAGTCAGAGCATCAATTCCTACCTCCTCCAAACTCCAGGGCACAGCTGTCAGATAGATTTTGTTGTTGCTATTGTTGTTGTTGTTGTTTGTTTGTTTTTTGTTTTTGAGACGGAGTCTTGCTCTGTCACCCAGGCTGGAGTGCAGTGGTGCGATCTCGGCTCACTGCAAGCTCCTTCTCCCAGGTTCATGCCATTCTCCTCCCTCAGCTTCCTGAGTAGCTGGGACTACACACCCCCGCCACCACACTCAGCTAATTTTTTTGTATTTTTAGTAGACAGGGTTTCACCGTATTAGCCAGGATGGTCTCGATCTCCTGACCTCGTGATCCACCCGCCTAAGCCTCCCAAAGTGCTGGGATTACAGGGTTGAGCCATCATGCCCGGCCCAGATGGGTTTTTTGAAAACTGACTATTCTTTGTCTCTTGGCCAAGGTACTCTGCTGATTCTCTTTAAAGCAGTCCTTACTGTGGGCCACTCTGATCCATTCCCTAACCTAACTAAAACAACTCTGAAGGGGATAGTGAGTTAGGTTACAAAGCCAGCTTTACATGCTCTTAGCATCTTTTGTATACGTGGTCTGCCACCTATTTCTCTCCAAATTTGTGGCCTCTTCCCTGGAATCTATAGGGACAGTCATATTTAGTATCTTGTTATACTGTCATAATTTAATGGTTCCTCAAATTGTGTTCCTGATCCAGCAGCATCAGAATCAGCCAGGGAAGTGGAAATGCAAACTCTCAGGTCATACCCCAGAACCACTGATTCAGAAACCCAGGGGCTGGGGTCCAGCAATCTGTCTTTTAACAAGTCCTGCACCTGCTTCTGCTGCAAGCTGAAGTTTAAGGGCTACTGCACAGGTAGTAGCTTGTGTGTTCTCTCCCCACAACTTAACTACAAGCTCTTTTAGAACCATCAAATAGCCTAGTGCCTGACTTGACACAGGGTAGGGGCTCAAACAATGAACTGAAGTTGCATCCTCTATTGTTCACTGCTATTGAAATTGAAACCTGTTATTTCCAAAGGGAAGTATGAGTTCTTGCTGTCAGGTGCCCTGGGTGCCTCCCCATTCCTGATGAGCTCCTTCAATACTGTTAGCACATTTTATTAAAATCTTTCTAGTGAAAATGTTTGGAGCATGCCATCTGTTTCCTGTCAGAACCTTGATAAATACAATGTCCCAATAGTATATTTATTTCCATGAAGGACCACAAAAAGGAATGCTATTCCAAAGGAGAAAATTGCTAATGGTGTACATTTAGGCTTTGGTTAATTGAGGGTGAATAACTTCCCGACACTCTTCTAAAGATATAGATGTGTTTGTTTTCTACAATATATATGCCAAAACTGTGCTAATAGCTTATTATAAATAGTTTATGTATAAATGTTTATTATACATTATCTATTTAATTCTCACAATAATAACCATGAGGTTTTAATTATTTCCATCTTACTGGAAATCAAAACTCAGAACATTTATAGCCTACATCAGCTTACAAAGCCAGAAAGTGGGAGAACCAGGACTGCAGCATCTACCTCATGACAAAAATGGTGTCCTTAGCCCTTCTATAGGTCTCAAGCGTTGTCCCTTTGTTCAGGTGACACTGCAAATAGATACACAGTAATGGACTTTCTGGTCAGGCCAGTGGGGAGGCAGAGGAAGGCACACTAAAGATACCTAGAATGTGACTTCCTTATCTGTGGATAAGGGCAGAGAACTTCAGTGGTGGCCTGACCATCTGCCACAGTAAAGAATAGAACAAGGAAAGAGAGATAAGGAGAAGTCAACATTACTGTCGTGAGTGTCACAAAAAGTGTGCATTGTTTCAAGAGTTGGGCTGAAAAGACAGAATGAAACTGTACAAGTATTGATGGGTGAAGAAAAAGAACAAAAACTGATCACACTGCAACTAAATTTTAACAAAAGAGGCAATTACAAGAAACAAATACAGGGATAGCACAGGTTACCATGTAAGTGAGTGCCATGAACCTAACTTGTCAACTCCACTTGCTAGTGGCTTTCCTGGCCTCATTATCCCAAGGCAGAGGGTGGTACTCACCAGAATACAGCATGACAGCTTGTCCAGGAAAGCGGTGACAGACCACTTTAACCATTATCACACTAACTAACCACACTTCCCTTCTTTTTGAGAACAAATGCTAACCCCTGATATGAGCATAGTAGATCTCAAATCCAAGTCTACACAGAGCAAACCAAGCTGCCCTTACCCTCCACAAGAAGTATCAATCAGAATCTGTCCTGAAAAGTGCCTTTTAGTGAATGGTTCATATAGTAACAAATAAATAAATGCCTGTGGAATGAGTAGGAATGGGAATTATAACAAGATTGAAACATAAGGGATCACTTTCATGAATATAGGGAACAAAAATGGTAACACTGTCATGCCAGCTGTGTGCTCAGTGCTGGACACATCACGGCAAATGAGCCTTCCTGAAAAGTTCCTCCACACTGCAGCAGGAGGGTCAGACAGCACAGAGGTAAACTTGCAAACCAAGGTTTGCATGTAGTCCCTTCCACATTTTCAAGTATCTTTATATACCAATTAGCTATATTAGTCCATTCTCACACTACTACAAACAACTGCCCCAAACTAGGTAGTTTATAAAGAAAAGAGGTTTAATTGACTCAAAGTTCTGCATGTCTGGGGAGGCCTCGGGAAACTTACAAGCATGGTGGAAGGGGAAGTAGGCACAATTTACATGGCAGCAGGTGAGAGGGGACAAGCAAGAGCAGGGAAAACTGCTTTCTAAAACCATCAGATCTCATGAGAACTTACTATCACAACAACAGCATGGGGAAAGCTGCCCCCATGATGCAATCACCTCCCATCTGGTCCCTCTCTCAACATGTGGAGACTATGGGGATTACAATTTGAGATGAGATTTGGGTGGGGACACACAACCAAACGATATCAGATCCAAAGGATTACAACAAACAAACAAGTAAACCTGACTGTTCAACATATAGGAGCAAAGCTTTTCAGATGGAGAGAGCAGCCAGGGCAAAGGTCATGTGGTAGGAAGGCTCTTGGTACCTTCAAGTGTGTTTGCTCAGTATAGACTGAGGAAGAAGAGAGTGCAGGGAATGAATTTGGAAAGAAGAGTCCACTGGAGACCATGCATGAGCCCTGGGGAGCCCTCAGTCTCCCAGCTCCAAGATTCTACGATTCCATCGCAGCGTTTTGTCTCGTGAAAAAAAGAGGACAGCACATGCGTTTTCCTATCTTTGCCGGGAATCAGGTTCTGCTCTTGGCAAGCTGTCCAGAGAGCTCTCACTTGGCAGGTAGGGGCTCCTCGGACTTTACAAATGAGAAGCCTGTAGTCAAGAATTTCCAAATGTGATTAAAATGGAACTGCCATTGAAATCAGGTTTGGCTGCCTGTCTCTCTGGTACTCAGAAAGAAGAGCCCCTCCTGGACCTGGCAGGCAAACTCAGCGACACTGTTGGACTAGATTTAGGAAGGGCTGCCAGGTAGAAAGGAGATTTCAATAACTGTGCAGCCAAATTAGTAATTAGAGCCACTGGGTGCTGGGGACACACCACAGAAAACCCTATGACCTCTCGATAGTTGAAGTCATTGAGATAAATGAGCTTCGAGGCCAGGACTTCGTTTTAGAGAACGCACATACTTTATGATTAACTCCAGATGACCCCAGTGCCCAGAGACTGACCAAATGTCATTCATTGAAATCAGAAAATGCTAACTGCTCAATAGTTTCTTTTGGCCAGTTCAGCTGTCAAACAGTTCAAAAATGGGAAGGGTTGGCTCCGAATATCCTATATCAGCAGAGAAGTACAGATGAAATACATTTCCCTGGATGGTTTCAGTTTGAATCCAAGTGCAGCAGACCAAGTCTCTACAATTTCCTTTCTCACTGGTGAGTTATGCCATGGAAGAGATGGTTCCAGAATGAAAACCAAAGGTAATGCTTTAAGTAAACGGACTGTACCTGCTTGTGAGAGCAGTGGTGATCACAGGCACCAGGGCCGCAGCACACCTCCTCTATGGCTTGTTTTAATTGAAACTGATAGAGCTGTGGAGCTGACTGGGTTTTGCATAAATCATCATCGGTAAAACTCTTTCAAGGGTAATCACAGCATTAATATACCAAGCAGAAAGTGAAATAATTAAAATTTAGCACATTGCAGTATTGGAGTTTCTAAAATTAATCTAAAGCACCTTTTCTCAGTACAAACGAGCCATTGCTTCAATCCACAGAAACAGACATTTGTGCTACAATAACTAGACCATCAGCAACAAAGAGGTTCCACTTTTCTTTCTACGCAACAAATCATCTGCTTATATTTCAATCCCTTTCTTCTCTGGTGGTGCTAGACTTTTTTATTTTTTTTCGTTTTACCTGCCTCTGGCTAAATATGTACCATAAGGTCTTGTAAAATAGAAACCCTATAAATCTGGGGATATTGGAAAGAAAATCCTTCTCACATTACCCTTAGGAAGACAACTCCAGCTCAGAGAGTGAATACGGATCTGCAGAGTGGCAAAAAACCTGTGGTGATGAGCATCTCATTTCAATATATCTGTATAGAAGGCAATAAAATATCCAGGCTGGGTTTCTATGGTGAGCCACAGGGGTAAGATATTCAGTGGCACTAAACGGCTCACTTACCTTGATGAAGTAAGTATCTTTCATGCTTGGTGTCTTACAAAAGATAATAAGCAAAAAAAAAAAAAAAAAAGCTCCCTGTTGTAATACATAATCTCATACTTAGACAGCTTAAAACAGCAATAGTTTGCAGAGAACTGCACCCTAATGTCATCAGAGTGGAAATACCTTGACCTGGAAGCACTAACATAGTGATCGTGGTGCTCCCTCTTACCAAGACATTAAACAGGAGCTCCTTCCAATGGGCAAGGTCCTCAATACCCAGATGGCATTCCAGCTAATAGCCAACCTGCCCCAAACTGTAAAGTTGGCAAAGCCTGCCTTTCGTGGCTCATAATGCAACTTGGTATTGCTTCTTTTTTCCTCAATTTCACGTCTTCTGTAGGAAGGTAGGAATTTTCCAGTGTCTGGAGAGAAAAGACGGTAATGAGCCCCTGCTGCCCTTGAAAGAGTTACTTGATCGGGCAATTTTGCCTAGACTGAATCGGAGAGAGGGATTCCAAAGTCTAATTTTTAATAGTGGTATTCCAGACATTTTGGAAGGGGAATTAGCAGTGAGAGAACAAGTAGTGCCCCAATGTCTCTTATATCACATTATTCAAATCATACTTCCATGCTGCCTATATGTAAAGCCACTTCTGATACCTCATCAGTTGAAGCAGACACTGCCATTTCCTATACTGAGAAATTTTCTAGCAGGTTTGGTCACTTTCCAGTAATGGGATATGTAAGAATAAATTAGACAGAAGTGACAATTAGAGTCAGGTTTCTGAGGATTGCCTGGCCAATAAGAACTCCCAAAAAAATCACGAGTAGAAAAACTGCTTCACTTGGAAAATAGTAAGGACTCTCACCATATTATAGTGTGCTTTCTTGAATGAAAATTTACTTATATATTTGAAATGAAACTTTTCATGTTAATACGAGATAGTCCAGATGTGAGCAAGTCCCATTGAAACTCCACAGACACAATCAAAGAAAAAGTGGAGGGCAGCATCTTTGATCAAAACATCAGTATCTTTAAATGTGTCTCTAAACCTTACCTGGTACATATATCAAAGCTTTCCTACTCATCAAGTCAAGAAATGTTGATTGAGTGCATGCTAGGACAGAAAAAAGAGAAAGTGGGAAGCAGAAAAGAAAGAGGAAAAGCATAAACAAAAGAAAAAGCAGGAGAAAGAAGAGGGAAAAGAAGGAAATGAAAGAATAAGAGAAGCAAAGGAAGAAGGAAGAGGAGGACAGAAGAAGAGGAAGAGAAGATAGAGGAAGAGAAAGGAAAGGGAGATGAGATGAGGAAGATATGGAGAAGAAAGGGAAGAAGAAGGAACAATTCTTAAAAAGTGAAAATTGCCTTCAGCTTCACTAAGCACCATTATTGTGAATGTTTTCTCCATCACTTGACGCTTGCCTGTCACCCTGCCTTCATGTGGTGTTATTCCCTGGGCACACTCACTAATACATAAGACAACCTATAGTTTTTCTAGAACGTTCCCCATTTAGTTCCAAAAGTAGCCAGCTCTCAGAGTGGTTTTAACCAAGGGTCTAGTTACTTCCCCTCCTGGAAATGTGTGAAGTTCCTCTTTATAACTTACTGTGGTGATGCAGCAAAAGACATTTTGCTCCCAGATTTTATTTTGGTTTTGAGTGTGTTGAATTTTGATAACTTTGTCATCAAGCATAATTAAGAAAATAATGTAATTAAGGAGTACCTAGCACAGGTGAAGCATAATTATTTGGACTCCCAGAAAATCAGCTCTAGAAGCAAAGCTGCAACTTGAGGGAGGATTAGTAAACCATGTGTCATCTGCCTCTGAGGTAGAGATGCTGCCATCTGCACTGGGCGAAATCCAAGCAAACAACCAGCCAGCCAGGAAGCTAAATGCAGGAACAATGGGGATGCAACCCCAGAAACACATCTGATCCCTTGAGTAGCCAAGTTAATTCCACAAATGGTTAGAGTTGATAGGCATTCAGAGAAACATAAAAAATGAAAAGTCCAACCTGGATGGAATTGGAGACTATTATTTGAAGTGAAGTAACTCAGGAATGGAAAAAGCAAACATTATATGTTCTCACTCATAATTGGGAGCTGAGCTATGAGGATGCAAAGGCATAAGAATGATGCAATGGACTTTGGGGACCCAGGGAGAAGGGTGAGATAAAAGGCTATACATTGGGTAGAGTGTACACTGCTTGGGTGATGGGTACACCAAAATCTCAGAAATCACCACTAAAGAACTTATTCATGTGACCAAACACCACCTGTTTCCCAAAACCCTATTAAATTAAAAAATATATATTTTTAAAAAGGAGAGAAAAAAATGAAAAGTTCAATATTTTCTCCTGCCAGCTGGTTTCCTACCCTCTCTCACAAGAGACCCTCTCTCACAAGAAAATTTAAAGCATGGCCTACAATAAAATAGTAATTAGGGAAGTAAAGTTATCTGGTCCACAATGTATATAGCTGGAGAGCAGGAGCTTGCACAATGCATGGCATAAAATAAGTGTTCAATTAAATAAGTGTCGGGCTGTTAAGTCTAGACCAACCTGGAACTGCAATGGAGATTGACTCTGAAATAGACCTGACCCAGAGGTTACAAATGGTTCTGAGATTTTTCTCCACTAAAACCAGGGAATTTTAGAAGCTGGTTCCGAACCCCAGTTCACGGGGAATAGCCCCACAGAAGGTGAGTAGACAGAGTTGAGACAGGGAAGATCCCAGTGTGTGTTTGCCAGCAGACACAGGATTAGCATTTGTGTCAAAGTGTAAGTAGAAACTTGCTTCAGTTTATGCAAATTGCAGACATACAAGGAATACAGAAAAAGAACAGAGCGCCGGGTATCTTTGGGGGTGTATTTTGAAGGCTCCTTGTGTATGATGTAAATGAGTTTTCCTTTGTGTTTTGATCTTTATTTCACCTAGAAACAAAAATGCCTTTGTATTTGGCTTGTTTATAATTTTTAAACTTATTTTGTAAATATTTTATAATATTTAAACAGTATATAATATAATGAGGACTCTCTGCCTCTTGCTGCAAAAATAATTAATAATACTTGGCAGTTAATGACACTTTTCATCATTAAATCTCTTTGTAGACATTAATTAAGGGAAAGATACTTCATCTTTTTAAATTTGCTGTTATCCTGGCATCACTGCATTTCATGAATATCAGTTGCAATGAGAAGTAAAATATGTAGTATTGAAAGCACAAATCTACCAAAGCTTTGCTGGATAGGGAAAAATAAGCCTTTGTGTGCTTTCTGTTGTCCTTTGTCCCTTCAATTACATTTGTAAATAATTTTTACTCATGGCTCTATCTTAAAGTCTATTTTTTATTGTTGATTACAATTCCTGTGATATTGTATTTTAAAAACCAAATATTTTATAATGTATTTTGAATTATTCAAATGTAAAACTTCATGAGTAAAGGCACCAAAGATACTCAAGTTTGTCAGAAAATAGTCCAATTGGCAAAGTCAGTCTAGACCCTGCTTTTCTCCCCTGGAAAGTAGAGGGTTTACCTGGAGAGGGGATCCTTTCAGTCTTCCTTCTTCCTCACTTGAAAGGTACAAAATCTTGTTCATCTCCAGGGCCAGACTTAGCCTTATTTTAATGCCCTTCTTCTTTCAGAAGTCTCTCCCCATTTGTTTCTGATGTATGAAAATCTTAAGATAATCCTTATTCTACCTCCTCCTTGGCATATAAAATAGCTGCCAGCAGGCCAGGAAACCTCAGCATCTTCTGTTGTTTTCACCTTCACCTGTGTTTACCTCCTTCAGTTCTGTCTTAGAGCCTCAATCCCCTCCCCTCCAGCTCAGTCCTCCACCAAAACTTAGTGCTTCCCTGGTGTTCCCCCCAGTAATCAACTTGTTTTTTACATTTATCTTTAACTTTGTCCTCCTTTCTGACTTCTTTCTCGCAGGAATTCTTTAAATGTAAATGGCATGTGTTGTACGCATCCTTTCTAGGTATCATCCCATCCTTCTCTTTTTGGGGGGCTTCTTGTGCAAAAGTAGCCTTCTACAAGAACAATGCTGTAGTCCATTTGCATTGCTCCAAAGGAACACCTGAGCCTGGGTAATTGATAAAGAAGACAGCCTTATTCGGCTCACAGTTCTGTTCTGCAGGCTGTACAAGAAACATGGCACCAGCATCTGCTTCTAATGAGGAGCTCAGGCTGCCCCCTCATGGTGGAAGGTGAAGCAAAGCCAGCATGTACTGAGATCACATGGTGAGAAAGGAAGCAAGGGGTTGGGGAGGTGCCAGGCTCTTTTTCACAACAGGCACTGGCAGGAACAAATAGAGCAAGAATTGACTCTTTATGGTGAGGATGACACCACACCATTCATAAGGCTTCTACTCCCATGACCCAGACACCTCTCATTAGGCCCCACCTCCAACGCTGGGAATCAAATGTCAACATGACGTTAGGAGGGTCAAATATGCAAACTATAGCAACTAGCCTACATTGTTGTCTGCATTTTCGCTTCTCCCAGCCCTCATAACTTTGTGAACTATGACCTTGCCATCCTGCCAAGAAAACTAGTGATCAACTCAGTGTCAACTCAATGGGTGCCTTCCACTCAACGTCTCTTTCCTGGGCTTCTTCAATGTTGCCCTTTGCTGGTCCTCCCCATACCTGTGGAATGTTCCTTTTCAGTGTTTTTCAGGGTTTTCAACTCACTGAACGTTAGTATTTCCAATCATTCTTCTTTGTGAGTTCTAACTGCCTTCTATCTTCCTGGGGGACTTCATTTATCCTAGGTATCAACCAACGTCCTACAACCACAGGCTGAACATGTTATACTCCATGAGGCTCTGTCTTTCACACCCTGTTTCCTCTGCCTGGGTTGTCATTCATTCCTAGACAGTCTGAAGAATTTCTTATCAATCTTCAAGACTCAGGTCAAGGAGAATTCTGAAATGCCCTTTCTTCTTTTTTACTCTTCCCCCCACCCACCCCTAAGAGAATGAGTTACTCTCTCCTCGTACTCTCATGACATCTTATATGTATTTTTATGTATGTGTGGATGAGTGTGTGTGTGTGTTTTATTTATCGATATCTCAAGATTTCTTAGGGGAAGGGACTCCAGCTAGGTGATCTTTGCATTCCAAGCACGTAGAAGACTCAAACCAAGAGGACTGTTTCAGATTAGAGGATGGGAGAGAATAGCAATGTGGATTCAGTTCAAGGTTACTTTTTCTTTGTTTTAGTCCAAAAGCAGCTAATGAGCATTGCATAAGATATAAATCAGGCAGGGGTGCTGGGAACAAATACAACTCGCACTGATTCTCTTTGAAGCTTACAATAGTATGCCCAAAGTTGGTATTGACAGGCCACCAAAGTGAGACATACACAGTCTCAGAAAACCTGAGGACTGTAGTTTTGCTGCCTTTTATAGCCACAGCCATATCAGTAGCCAGAAAAATTGTATACCGCTATATAAGAAATCAATTTTGCAACTCAAATGGGTGAGCCCCATCCAGCTTAAGGACCAAGTTCCCTAAGCTCAAAAGACTTACCACGTCAGCACTGGGTCAAACCTCCCTTATTTACACTTCTGCTTTAAGGGCATAGGAATTTTCTAGTATGTCTACTTCAGAATTTCTCATGGCCAAAAGAGGCCTATATGAATTTCATAAGTATTTAATGAATATATTGGTAAGTGAGTAAATGACCACTTGGTTAAAATAAAGCATTGACTGTGTAATTCACCACCCAGTCACCCACTGACAGTGGGGGCAAGACAGCTTCACTGAGTATGACTAGCAAAAATTTCTCATCACAGATTATTTGAGATGAGCAGTTATCTGAGTCAACCCAGGAGGATGAGTCTACAAAGACTTGTTGAGTTTGGATAATGGAGTCCAATTGCTCTATTTCCCACTGTAATTCCGATATTATACTCTGTTTTAAACTGCTTCCCATCTAGTTGAAAAAGATAGTAACATAAATGATGATTTATTCTGATTCCATTAAGGAACCCCCTTATGAAGGATCTGAGAATAGAGTGGATGAATGTATGTGTGTATGTACGTGTGTTATTCAGGGTTCTCTAGAGGGACAGAACTAACAGGATATATGTATACACAAAAGAGAGTTTATTAAGGAGAACCCACTCAAATGATCACAAGGTCAAGTCCCACAGTAGGCCGTCTGCAAGTTGAGGAGCAAGGAAGCCAATGGTGGATCAGTCTGAGTCCCAAAACCTCAAAAGTAGGGAAGCTGACAGTGCAGTCTTCAGTCTGTGGCCAAAGACCTGAACCTGGCAAACCACTGATGTAAGTCCAAGTGTACAAAACTGAAGAACATGGAGTCTGATGTTCGAGGGCAGGAACCATCTAGCATGGGAGAAAGATGGAGGCTGGAAGACTCAGCAACTCTGCTCTTCCATCTTTCCCTGCCTGCTTTATCCTAGCCACACTGGCAGCTGATTAGATGCCCACCCAGATTGAGGGTGGGTCTGCCTGTCCCAGTCCACTGACTCAAATGTTAATCTCCTTTGTCAACACCCTCACAGACATACCTAGGAACAATACTTTGCATCTTTCAATCCAATCAAGTTGACACTCAATAGTAACCATCACAGTATGCAAATTCATTCAGAGAAACTCAATATTCATTCTGTTTCAATTGAACTTTGTATCCTAAGAACTCTATTTTCAATAGTATCACTTTGCATATGAAATAGTAGTATATCTACAGTGAGGATTTAATAACAACTTGGCTGATTGTCTCTAAAGATACAAGAGAAATATAATTCCGTAAGTAGCAAAGGTTTATAGAGGGCTTTCTGTGTGCCAAAAATTATGAAAGATTATTCTTTGGACTCAGGAGCTTCTAAATGTGTAGATGAGGCAAAATATTATGACAACATACACAAAATATCATGAAGCATACATGAAACATTAGGAAAGAGTATATTGAATCATGTGCTGAGTTATGTGATTCAAATCAAATGCTGTAGAATAGGGACGGTATGAGAATGACCTGGCCAGCACATAATTAGAGGAGCAGCAGGTCCTTTGAAATCAGTTCTAGGTTTAAGTTCTGCCTCTGTGCATTAACTTTCACTATAAGCAAGTTTTAAAAGACCTCTCTATGCCTCAGCTTCCATATCAGTAGAGTTGATTCATCTATTCTATTGACTTGCCAGTTCTGCACCCTCCAGAGTTTTCTTCCATGCAGTGTTGGCATCAGAGTAGGTGAGGCAACATGAATACATAAATACTTAATTTGTTTATAATGCTTATGGTGAAATCAGAGGAAGATGCACATTCTGCCTCCCAAAGAGGTTCTTATACACTTGGGCTCAGCCCAACTCCAATATACAAAATCTATAGTCACTCCCTTCAAAATCTGCTATTTTGTTTGTCATTCAAACTCCTCCCAAACCCAAGTCTCAATCTTCCCCAGTGGTGGGGTGAATGTGATAGCATGCTATTCCTTGTTGATTACTATTTATTTTTTACTTTCAAGTGTAAAATTATGACTATGATGCATAGCCAATCCTGCAAAGACAGGGAAGATTTTTCCAGGATACGAAGCAGTACCTACAAAGCTCTGAGGCAGAAAAAAGCGGGGATATGTTCAAGATTGAGAGAAAAGGGGCTGGTAAACCTGGGACATAGTGAGTGAGGGGAACAGTGATGGGAGATCTGACAGGCAGGCAGCCATCAGATCACAAAGGCTATGTTAGGAGCTATGTGTTTCTTCCAAGAGCAAAGCCAAGCCATTGTAGGCTTAAGGTAGTGAGGGTGATGTGATTAGACTCATGATTCAAGGCACATTCTTATGCTGGATCTTTATAAAAGAACGAGAAAGGAAGCATGCAGACAAATCAGGACGCTA
Organism: Colobus angolensis palliatus; assembly: GCF_000951035.1. Lineage (NCBI taxonomy): Eukaryota > Metazoa > Chordata > Mammalia > Primates > Cercopithecidae > Colobus > Colobus angolensis. The sequence continues at coordinate 7,530,009 of NW_012115311.1, read as the reverse complement.
TTTCCATATTCCAAGCTGGAGATGATTGGTGCTTAAACTAAAGTTATTTGAACAAAAAGGAAGAACTTGATTAAATATGGATTTCTAACAAGCATGACAGATTTAAGGAATAGAATAGCCAGGGTAGCTGAGGAAGTGAGAAGAGTGATGGGAAGGTGAGGTTGAAAGAACACACTCCTCAGCCCTGGGCCCAGTACAAACACATATCTCAACTTCCTGGGCCCAACACAAACACATTCACACATTCCTCAGCCCTGGGCCCAGTACAAACACATTCCTCCATATATCTCAACTTCCTGGGCCCAGTACAAACACACCATATATCTCAACTTCCTGGGCCCAGTACAAACACACCATATATCTCAACTTTGGAAAAACACCACCTGGAGAGACCCCCAATAGGTCACAACCATTTGTGGCTTTACTGAAAGCGTGGGAACCAATAGAAAACTGCTAAATGTATAACTTAAAATGTTAACCAATTGTAATGCTGTAACCAAAAGAATTCCCTTGTTCCTCTATAACCTTACATATCCTGTTTACATCGGGCTATAAAAAGCGAGCACATGCATCGTTCGGGGCCCTCTTGTATGTTGTGGAACGGAGGGACCAAGTTGGAACTTGCAGTAAAGATCCTTGCCGCTTGGCTTTGACTCTGGACTCTGGTGGTCTTCTTCGGGGAATAAACAGTCTGGGCATAACATCTGGGGGCTCGTCCGGGATTCCCCAAGCCCACCAGACCCCTGGTCAACGGATCTACCAGGATCGATCTGCTGATAGGTGAGCCGGCTCGTCTCTGTTTGTCTGTCTGTGTCTGTTCTGAACCTGTATCTGTGACTCGCGAGGTCTGAAACTGAAGCTGACACAGTCCTGGAGGACACGCTATAGGACGGCCAGCGGAGACCAGTGGGAGATGTCCCCTGGCTCTCGCCTGATTCAGATTTCTATCTGAACTGATTCTGACCCGGGCTTCCAGAGCACCCTTGCAACTAGATATTATTGATACTCCAGTTTTCCTTTGCAGGAATTCTAAGCCATATTCTTTTGTAGGAAGAGACTACAAACCATTACAGAATGGGTAATACCCAGAGCACACCCCTATCTCTCTTTATAAATAATTTCAAGGATGTTAGGGCGAGGGGCCATGATCTTAGTATGGAAATCAGAAGGGGAAAGCTAATTACTCTGTGCCGTTCTGAATGGCCCGCCTTTAATGTAGGGTGGCCACCCAAGGGACATTCTGTCTTCCTGTCATCACTAGAGTAAAGTCCAAGGTTTTCCTACATGGGCGTGCTGGCCACCCGGATCATATCCCATATATCCTCATATGGCAGGACCTTGTTGAGAACCCGCCCCCTTGGCTGTCCCCTTTCCTACTAGCCCCCCCGTACCCTGTAAGGCGCTGGTTGCTCGGCCACTAAAATCCAAGCAACCAACTGCCCCCCCATCCCATTTTACCTGATAGTGGGGACCCACTGTCCACAGAACCCCCTCCATACCCCTCCGGGCCCCAGCCCCCCGGGCTGAGCCGCAGGGAGGGGCCGGCAGACAGGAGGCGACCGGCGCACCCGAGCCCGCTGAAAATGAAAGTAACTCTGAAGGACCGGTGGGGTGGACGCGAGGGCGCACTTTGCGGGTTAGCCCCCGCCCAGCCGCCTGACTCCACAGTGGCTCTACCCCTTCAGGAAATAGGACCCCCAGATGACACGGGAATCCCCAGGCTCCAGTACTGGCCATTCTCTACCAGTGATCTGTATAACTGGAAGACTCAGAGTGCCTGGTTTTCAGACAACCCCAAAGATTTAATGGCTTTACTAGATAGTGTCATGTTCACCCACCAGCCCACTTGGGATGATTGTCAGCAGCTCCTCTGAATCTTGTTCACAATGGAGGAGCGAGAGAGAATACAGGTAGAAGCTAGAAAGCTGGTCCCGGGGGACGACGGTCAACCGACTGCTAACCCCAACCTCATAAATGCGACTTTTCCTCTGACCAGGCCGGCATGGGACTACAACATGGCAGAAGGTAGGGGACTGCTATACCTTTATCGCCAGACTCTAATGGCGGGTCTCCGGGCAGCTGCTCGCAAGCCCACTAATTTGGCTAAAGTATACTCTGTACTGCAGGGAAAGACAGCCCAGCTACCTACTTAGAAAGATTAATGGAAGCTTTTAGACAGTACACCCCCATAGACTCAGAGGCCCCAGGAAGTCAGGCAGCTGTTGTAATGTCTTTTGTAAATCAGGCGGCCCCAGACATTAAAAAGAAACTCCAGAAATTAGAAGACTTAGAGGGAAAACAGCTTCAGGACCTTCTTCAGATAGCCCAGCGAGTTTACAATAATAGAGATACTCCAGAGGAAAAGCAATTTAAGGCCACTGAAAAAATGACCAAGGTCCTGGCAGCAGTAGTACAGAAAGAGCATCTACAGCCAGAGGACACCCAACCTAGGCGGTCCCCCAGACATGATAATCTGAGCAAAGATCAATGTGCCTACTGTAAGGAGGCTGGCCACTGGATAAAAGACTGCCCCAAAAAGAAACAATGAGGACTGGAACCCCCTAGGTCTACACCCGTACTAGTCACTCAAGAAAAAGACTAGGGAAGATGGGGTTTGGACCCCCTCCCCGAACCTAGGGTAACTTTGCAAGTGGAGGGGTCCCCAGTCCAGTTCTTGGTTGATACGGGAGCACAGCACTCGGTCCTAGTTAAAACTAATGGAAAATTATCCTCCAAGTCCTCATGGGTACAAGGGGCCACAGGGATTAAGAAATACCCCTGGACGACACAAAGAACAGTAAACCTCAGAGGCAGGAATGTAACCCATTCTTTCCTGGTCATCCCTGAGAGCCCCTGTCCCCTATTAGGGAGAGACCTGCTAACTAAATGGGAGCACAGATCCATTTCCTCCCTGAGGGGCCTGTCATGACCAACTCCCAAAATCAACCCGTGTCCATCTTGACTATAACCCTAGAAGATGAGTACTGGCTCCACCAGGAGCGAGCGGCCCCTGACCAGGACATAGCAACCTGGCTCCAGCAATATCCAGGAGCTTGGGCGGAAATGGGGGGCTTAGGACTAGCAAAACACCATCCTGCCTTGTTTGTTGAACTCAAGCCTGGGACAGACCCCGTTCGGGTACGCCAATACCCGATGCCCCTAGAGGCCAAAGAAGGGATTGCACCACATATTCGCTGGCTCCTCGACCAAGGGGTCCTTCACCCATGTCACTTGCCCTGGAATACTCCGTTGTTGCCGGTACAGAAACCTAATAGCGGAGAGTACAGACCTGTACAAGACTTGAGAGAAGTCAGTAAGAGGGTTATGGACATACATCCAACTGTGCCTAACCCGTACACCCTCCTGAGTACCCTAAACCCTAAACATCAATGGTACACTGTTTTAGATTTGAAAGATGCTTTCTTCAGTTTGCCTTTAGCCCCTCAGAGCCAAAAGCTCTTCGCCTTCGAGTGGACTGACCCTGAGAGGGGCATAAGTGGCCAACTGACATGGACCAGACTGCCGCAGGGATTCAGAAACTCTCCTACCCTGTTCGATGAGGCCCTCCATGAAGACCTGGGTGAGTACTGATGCAAACACCCTGAAATAACCTTACTACAGTATGTTGATGACCTCCTGATTGCTGCCGAGACCCAAGAAGCTTGTATCCAAGGGACCAAGGGTCTCTTACGAGCTCTAGGGGATCTGGGCTACCGAGCCTCGGCAAAGAAAGCTCAAATCTGTAAACCAGAAGTAACATATCTGGGGTACCTGCTAAGAGGAGGGCAACGCTGGTTAACAGATGCCCGGAAGCAGACTGTTCTGCAGATCCCCAGGCCACAATCCACCTGACAAGTAAGGGAATTCCTGGGATCGGCGGGATTTTGTAGACTATGGATCCCTGGGTTTGCAGAGATGGCTAAACCTTTACAACAGCCATTTAATTGGACAGAAGAAGCCGAATCGGCTTTCCAACAGATCAAAACCGCCCTACTCTCTGCGCCCGCCCTGGGACTACCTGATGTCACCAAGCCCTTCCACTTATACGTGGACGAGAGCAAGGGTGTCGCCAATGCGGTGCTAACTCAGAACTTAGGCCCCTGGCAGAGGCCAGTTGCCTACCTGTCAAAGAAATTAGACCCAGTGGCTGCCAGGTGGCCCCCTTGTCTCCGAATGATTGCAGCCACGGCCCTGATGGTACAAGATGCTGATAAACTTGTCATGGGTCAAGAATTACAGGTCGTTACCCCACATGCCATCGAGGGTGTACTCAAACAGCCACCTAATCGATGGATAAGTAACGCCCGGCTCACCTACTACCAAGGACTACTACTAAACCCTCTCAGGATAACTTTTCTGCCCCCAACAACCTTAAACCCTGCCTCGCTGCTGCCCAACCCGGACCTGGATGCCCCGCTCCATGATTGCACCGAGATACTAGCTCAGGTGCACGGAGTTCGAGAGGACCTGCAGGACTGCCCACTTCCTGACGCTGACCTCATTTGGTTCACCGATGGGAGCAGCTTCATACACCAAGGCCAGAGGTATGCTGGAGCAGCAGTGACTTCAGAGACTGAGGTAATCTGGGCAGAACCCCTGCCCCCGGGGACATCGGCCCAGAAGGCCGAACTGATAGTGCTCACCCAAGCTCTTACCTTAGGGGCAGGGAAGAAACTGACAGTATACACAGACAGCCGATATGCTTTTGCTACGGCACATATACATGGGGCCATTTACAGGGAGCGAGGGTTACTAACGGCTGAAGGAAAAGAGATAAAAAACAAGCAAGAGATCCTAGCCCTGTTAACAGCCCTATGGAGACCAGAAAAATTGGCTATTGTACATTGCCCAGGGCATCAGAAACCAACCACTCCAATTGCTCAAGGCAACTTTCTGGCAGACCAAACTGCAAGGAGTGTGGCAAAGGCTCCCAACCAACTCATTGCACTCCAGCTCCCTGATCCAGGCCCCCGGGACTTGCCATATCTCCCTGATTATTCAGAACAAGATCTCCAGTGGATCGATAAACTTACCCTGAAACAGATCCAGAATGGGTGGTGGACTGATACTAATGACCAAACTATCCTACCAGAAAAATTAGGACAAGTGTTGGAACACATCCACCGAACCGGGTCATCCGGGTGTCTGGCGGATGATAGACCTGATCAGACGCTCCAAACTCAAGATCAGACATATAGCCGAGATGGCCAGCAGCACTGTGACAAGTTGCAAAGTCTGCCAGCTTAATAACGCCTATCCCCAATCCCAGACTGCAATGGGAACAAGGCTCAGGGGAACCAGACCCGGTATAAAGCCAGGAAAATACGGGTATCGGTACTTACTTGTCTTTGTAGATACTTTTTCAGGGTGGATTGAAGCATTCCCAACCAAAAGAGAAACCGCTCAGGTTGTAGCAAAGAAAATTCTGGAAGACATCCTCCCCAGGTATGGCTTCCCCGTCCAGATAGGGTCAGATAATGGGCTGGCCTTCGTTGCTAAGGTAAGTCAGGATTTGGCTTCCATCCTTGGGGCAAATTGGAAACTACATTGCGCTTATAGGCCCCAAAGTTCAGGACAGGTCGAGAGGATGAAAAGAGACCTTAACTAAATTGACTATGGAGACTGGCGCTAATTGGGTGGTCCTTCTCCCCTATGCTCTGTTCCGGGCCCGTAATACCCCTTACAGACTGGGTCTTACCCCTTATGAAATCATGTATGGCATACCCCCACCCCTGGTTCCCAGCCTAAAAGATGATCTGCTCAAATCGGAAACAGAAGATGTCTCTGAACTCTTATTTTCCCTACAAGCCTTGCAGAAAATTCATCAGGAAATCTGGCCCAAGCTGAAGGAACTATATGAGACCGGTCCCCCACCGACACCCCATCCGTACCAGCCGGGAGACTGGGTCCTGGTTAAGCGACACCGACAAGAGACCTTAGAACTGAGGTGGAAGACACCACTCCAGGTACTCCTAACCACACCCACCGCCCTGAAGGTAGAAGGCATCGCGTCGTGGATCCACTACACCCATGTCAAACCAGTGGACCCGACCTCCGACCTTCTTGGACCAATCACGGCAGTGACTGAAGCACCGACCACGTGGACTGTGGACAGAGCTAAGAACAACCCCTTAAAACTCACCCTGTGCCGGCAGCATAGCTCACTGCAAACATCCAGCTAGGTAGTCTAATCCTAACGTTAGTCGCCCTAGTGGCCACTGGGGCAAACACAAAACCAGTTCCTAATCCCTTTGTCTGGAGATTCTGGCTTTATGAAAACCGAACCCACCCTGGGCAACCTCATAAGCCCGGGAAATTATTGGCCAGTGCTGATTGCCCCTCCTCAGGGTGCAGTGACCCAATTTTGCTAAATTTTACTGGTTTTCAGATAGCCAAACCAGTGGTGCTAATGATATGTTTTGAGTTTGATCAGACTAAATACAATTGTAAACACTATTGGTGGCACCGAAACGCAGGCTGCCCCTACAGTTACTGTAAAATGCACTCAGTCAGAGGGTGGAACGAGCAATCCGGGTGGAACTTCTACCAGCAGGGTAGAGGCGGCATCTATACTTGGATAGTTAAGGACCCTTGGAACTCCCACTGGACCACGCCTCAACATGGGGCTGTATACTATTCCTCTTCCTCCACGTGGCCTAGCAGTCACCTCTATCTGTGGCGTGGCCTAGTTCAAGTACGGCCCCTGGTCCATGGGGATATCCAACGACAGGAAGACAGACTAACACAAGATTTACGTCCTTTCTCCTGGTTAGAATTATTACGAGAAGGATTAGAACTTGCTAACCTTACAGGACTTCACAGCTTGTCTGGCTGCTTTCTGTGTGCCACCCTAGGGCGTCCACCACTAACCACTGTCCCTCTGCCATGGGAATCCTCTACCCAAACTAACAAACTTCAGAATCTCTCGAATGCCCCTATTCTTAATGTGCCACTGTACCTGAACCCCAGTCAGGAGAAGTTTCCCTACTGTTTTTCAGGCACCAACTCCAGCCTCTGCAACATCACTGTAATGCCCCCTAACACCAACCTGAGGGCCCCGCCGGGCATATTCTTTTGGTGTAATGGAACATTATCTAAGAACCTATCTGGTCCCTCTGTTACCAACCAACTGTGTCTTCCTGTCACATTAGTTCCCCGGTTAACTCTCCTGACTGCCGGTGAGTTCCTGGGGTACACCGGTAATTGGACTAGTACTGCTATTCACCCAGCCCCTAGACCGCGACCTGCACGAGCCATATTTCTCCCCCCATTGCGGGAATCTCCCTCACATCATCCCTCATTGCGGCCGGACTGGCAGGGTGAGCCCTAGGTCACACCCTCATAGAAAGCAACAAGTTGTACCAACAATTTGCTGTTGCTATGGAGGAGTCGGCTGAGTCCCTTGCGTCCCTTCAGTGACAGCTCACATCCCTAGCTCAGGTAACCTTGCAGAACCGGAGGGCCCTAGACCTACTCACTGCTGAAAAAGGGGGTACATGTATGTTCCTGAAGGAAGACTGTTGCTTCTACATAAATGAATCAGGGCTTGTAGAGAACCGGGTCCAACAGTTACGCAAGTTAAGCATAGAAATGAAAGAACAGCAGTTTGCCTCAGCTGCAAACCAATGGTGGAATTCCTCTATGTTTTCTCTGTTAGCCCCCTTCCTTGGACCCCTGCTAAGTCTACTATTTCTGCTTACCATAGGACCTTGTGTTATTAACAGAATTTTGCGGTTTGTCAGGGAAAGGTTTGACACCATACAGCTCATGGTCCTCAGAGACCAATACCAACCTGTAAACACTGAAACGGAGTCAGACCTATAAGACCCAAGATTGGCTCCAGAGGTACCTGAGAGAGGGGGAAATGAAAGAACACACTCCTCAGCCCTGGGCCCAGTACAAACACATATCTCAACTTCCTGGGCCCAACACAAACACATTCATACATTCCTCAGCCCTGGGCCCAGTACAAACACATTCCTCCATATAGCTCAACTTCCTGGGCCCAGTACAAACACACCATATATCTCAACTTCCTGGGCCCAGTACAAACACACCATATATCTCAACTTCCCTGGGCCCAGTACAAACACATTCCTCCATATAGCTCAACTTCCTGGGCCCAGTACAAACACACCATATATCTCAACTTCCTGGGCCCAGTACAAACACACCATATATCTCAACTTTGGAAAAACACCACCTGGAGAGACCCCCAGTAAGGTCACAACCGTTTGTGGTTTTACTGAAAGCGCGGGAACCAATAGAAAACTGCTAAATGTGTAACTTAAAATGTTAACCAATTGTAATGCTGTAACCAAAAGAATTCCCTTGTTCCTCTATAACCTAACATATCCTGTTTACATCAGGCTATAAAAAGCGAGCACATGCATCGTTTGGGGCCCTCTTGTATATTGTGGAACGGAGGGACCAAGTTGGAACTTGCAGTAAAGATCCTTGCCGCTTGGCTTTGACTCTGGACTCTGGTGGTCTTCTTCGGGGAATAAACAGTCTGGGCATACCAAGGTCTGAGAGGTAACTTAAGAATCACATCAAAGAAGCCAATTTAAGGAACTTACTTGCTGCCAATAATTTGGAATAATTTGTTGTCAAATCGGGGGGGGGGGCAGACGGGCAATGGGAAAGAGATAAACTAAAGAGGACTCATTTCCAAGTTTGAGGTCAGAGCAAATTAGTAACTGGCATGACCATTTACTGAGATGGAGAACTCCTAGGGAAGAATCATTGTTGAAAGGTGAAATTTGGAGTTTTGTGGTAGGCATAAGATAATAATACTAGCTACTTTATATGATTTTGGGGCCAACTAAATGATCAAATGCAAATAAAGAGCTTTCCCCAACAACCTTGCACATAATAATAACTCAGAAATATTGATTGTTACTTTCCTTATCTACAGTATTATTCACAAGACTGTCATCATCAACACAAAAGTTCCCGAAAGGGGCAGCCTCATTTTCTCCACGACCTCCCTATCCCATCACTTGTGGACACCAACAGTGTATGGCGCATCCGGTGAAAAAACAGAAAAGTGTCTGGTCGGCTTCTCTCTCGTGCACATGCAATCAATTCTTTTTTGAATGGAAAGGAAGTGAAGCAGAAGTAAATGAAATTTACAAAGCCCCTATGCATCTGATTTTGTCTTCCATGAAGATTAAGAGTTTTTCACAGACAGACTACATTCTTTCCATCATTAGTTAAGCCCATCTTAGTAAAAATTCTATTCAGGAAAATATCTGAGAAAGGCAGACAATTTGGTTATGCAAAGAGCTTTGCTTTATATAAAATCAGAGTATCTGTTTAAAAGAAAGTACAGATGGAAGTGGAAAGTTAGAAATCTCCCACCTCCCTCCACATCTGCCCTTGTATCTGCCCCCACCGCTACCTCTAGATAATAAACAGTCACCCTATCCACACATTCATATGCTGAAAAAGGAGTATCAACATAAAAAACAGTTGCCAAGCAGAACACATAGCTTTCGTTTGCCTTCAGGACATAAAATGCACCAGGACACCTTCTGTGAGATGGCTGAGGGGAAGCAATTATTTAGATCCACACTTTTTATCAACATCCCTGAAGCAGAAAGCCAAATGAATAACCAGTAAATAGACATCACTCCCAGACAATGTGCCTCTAAAAATAAAAGCTAAAAGGACAAACATCTGTCTCGAGGTTGGTCTTGGATTTTCCTGGACAGAGGGTAGGCAGAGGGGAATGTAGTTGGCCATTCTCATGAAGAGCCGGGAAGCAAAGAAAAGCTAGAGAAGTGCTGCGGCAACACTCTAAAAGCTAATGGCTCTTCAGAATACCTGTGTACTGCATGAGACCTCCCAGACTTTCCTTGGATGACGGTCATTTGATCATCCATCTGGGTGTGTCAGATGAATTTTTCGGGATGATTCCAGTGCATCTAAAATCTTAGGTCTTCATATGCTTGACACAGGCTGATCATTTGTCTTCCTGCAAGAAGTCAAATTTATCATTTTTAATTGACAAGAAAAGTCTGAATTCAGTCAAAGCCAAATGTGAGAAGGACTGAGAGTCATTGAAAATGCTACTAGGAAAGGTCTGTTTCCCAAAAGGGCATTTTGCCCTTAAGGAAGCACAAATGAGGCAGGCATATTTGGGAATGTTTGTTTCTTTACACAAATGCACATTTTTTCTCTATCACCTGTGCATCATGTGAAGTGACATTTCCTCTGGTAATTGTGCATTTTCTTTCAGCAGCAGAGGAAATTTTCATGTGAAAGGCACGTTAACTGTCAGCCCATGAAGTAGTGCTTTTCAGGAAGCTTAATCCCGGATGCCCAGAGCCTGAATTTGGTTCCTGAGGGTCATATGAGGGTCAACAAGAATATTTCTTGTTCTTTAGATAAGAATGTATATCCCAAGCATAGTTTTTTTTTTTTCATACAAAAAACTAGCATGAAACCTTAAAAGTTCCAAACCACAAATATCCCAACTCTTAAACCTAGGGCATCAAACTAACCAGCAGCAAAAGGAAATAAGGTTGAAAACAGCCCCGGAAGGCCATTCATCCACAGCTGCTCAATGATGCTCTGCAAATCATGGCAACGATAGGGCAAGAAGGGATGTAGATAATTTTCATATTTGAGATATAGGATTGAATATACACATGTGAATAAAGACAAAGGTGTAGGGTTGGATACAGCAAGACACAGTGGAGATTAAGCAAAGAAAATACATTAAGAAATCTTCTTTTAATTAGAGAAAAAGTTATTCATATTAAAGTGTTAATCTGTGGCAAGCCTTTTTCCAGGGAGCTGACTATGCCAATCTTCTTACTTAAAATCACACCAATCTGGTACGATAAAATCTCCAGAATGTCTGCTTGTGTATTGTTCAGTTGAGAGGAATGTGTTATGCACGCTTCAGTACTGAACTACGGGTTTGTTTAAAGCTGTAGATAGTTTTATGTTCATATTATCACTTTTAAGAAGGAAAAGAAAAAGATCAAATAGGCTCTTGTCTCCAAATCCTCTCTGTGGTGATCCTCTCCCAAAGTTTTGTACACACAACTCTTCTTTGAAGTCACAGAACTTGATTCCAGGTTCCTCCTCTTCAGCAAAATGACCTGTGGCCAGAAATGATATCAGGAATCTAACAAAAGAGAGACAAAAAAGACAGCCATGACATGTCCTCTAGACTCTCCCTGGCCAGTGATGGTCACAGTGATGGTCACTGTCTACGCTCCAATTCAGAGCCTGGGTATACGGAGGGAAATCACACAATTGTAGGATCTCACAATTTTCTCAAACACTTTCTAGTCCACAGGGCCAGGGCCAGTGTCAGGGTAGACAGAGGCAAAATATGCATCCTTCATGAGCATGTGTACCCTCTCATTGTAAATTATGGCCAAGTGAGAGTCATTCAGGGAGACATAGGGGAAAGGGACTTATGTCCTTGCTCCTGTAGGCCAACATGAGCTCTCTGAGGAGCAGGTGATGGGAGCTGCTGTGTTATTTTATAGCTGAAGTCACATGTCACATGTCCTTGCTCTGTCCCCTGTTAACAGCAAAGATCCTGTCAAATGCGTTCAGTAAGGGATTAGTAAACTAGAACTGACACACACAGTTCTGGACCCACAGGGTCTTTGATAGAACCCTGTAGTTCATTCATCTACCTTCAGGAAGAGCTGTGGGGATATCACCAGAATTGTTCTCTTAAAATAAGGAAAGTAGGGGCACGTGGGAGGAGGAAGAGGAGCAGAAAAGATAACTATTGGGTACTGGGCTTAACACCCGGGTGATGAAATAATCTGTATGACAAACCGCCATGACGTGTTTATCTATGTAATAAACTTTCACATGTACCCCCAAACCTAAAATAAAAGTTAAAAAATATATAAATAAGGGAAGTATCTTCAGGATGTGTCTGTGACTTTTAATCCATGTGTTCTCTGTTTTGTAAGAACTCATTGTGCTGAAGTCCAGCTCTGTGACACTGAAGGTCACCAGGTCCCATGCTGGCTTCGACTGAATGACGCCCCTGGGAAGTCCCTTGTTTACTGTATTTATATTAAGCCACCAAGAACTTGAGTAACCAGTTTCCGAGGAGAACATATATCCTGAATCAGTTCCTGGACATTTGTTTCAGGTCTTGTAAGGGAAACTGAAGGGAATTGTATGTTGAACAGAATGGCTTAGACCTGCTCAACTTCTGAGAATTGAGGTAAGTGTCTGACGTCAGCGCGATTTCTGTTTAGCACAAGTGGGAGTTTTAGTGAAACTGATCTTTGAGATAATGAATTTAAATGACTGAACTAAGGTGTCCCTTTCCAAAGTGTATATTTGAATTCACATTTTTTTTTGGCTGTGCACATCACTGCTAGAAGTTCGTGTTTAACTTGGGTAATATTTGCAGACTGACAGGGGGCAGATGGCAGCCAGCTGCCAAGTGAGAAAATCCACCTGCTTGCCAGTTGGACTGTGATAGGAAGCAAACAACCCTGATAGAGACTCTATTTCTAGGCACACTGACAGAGCGTTCAGCAAAGTGTCACCACACTTTGCTTCATCTAGATCATCAGGGCAAACCTAAAACTCTATCAGGAGAGAGACCAGACTCTTCCAAGAAGATTGAGGGAACCAGGGACGCAGAGCATCCTCCCTACTCAGGTCCCTATTGCTATGGTAAAGGAGGAGAGGAAAGACAGATAAGGTGAGGAGGCTATTCCAGAAACTATGTGTGAAATGGGGTGGTAAGACATTGCCTTGAGGCATTGCTGACACAGTCAGACATTCGAGTCTAGTCTGAAGGACATAAGACCAGGGAGACCTTGATATGCAGAGCATGCTACCTGAGCTTGGAACCCTTCCAGAGAGAGTCCCCCAGACTCTGTAGAATGTAACTAGCAAGTCAAAGCCTCCTTTGTGCCAAATATCTATGTTCCTGCTCCCTACTGCTCTACCTGCTACTCCACAGCAAAATGTCGAAGAAAATTCGATCTTCCTCTTTGCTCTCTAGCCCTAATCCTGGCCTTCAGTTTTGTTTTTGTTTTTTTCTGTTTATCAAAGGAGTGGAATGCATCAGGCAAGAAAGTACCTACCTGCTACACCTTATACACTTTTTTCCTGCTTAGCTTAAACCTGTGAGTGCTGTAGCCAGTGAGGTGCATCTTATTAAATGGATGAACCTAGACTTGGGGTGTATGGAAATCCACACACAATACTGAAAAATCTGGGTATGGGACAATCGCCTCAGAAAACAGGGTAGGACAGCCTAAGCCGTGTGCTCATGCTTGCTCACCCAGGACTTCAAATGTCCCTGTGCCTCACTGGGCAAGCCCATGGCCAGGGTGAAGGATATGGAGAGGTGCCCCAATGGGAATGTGTATCCTAGAGTGTTGTGAATGCTGGGTGCTGAGGCACCTCAAGGACTGTTTTACACTAAGCCACAAGAGGCTGTGTCCTGGAAAGCCCGACAAAGTTCTTCCTTGAGTTTGGTCAAAAACCACGCATTCCAAGCAAGCTGCACTCGGGAAGTCAAGTGTGGTTTTCTGGCACTTACCGATTTCCAGTGTGACTCATTTGTCTCAGCGACTGGACATCTGTGTCCACAGAATGGAGGGCACCCAGCCATGTGTGGGGATGTTCTGATGAAGTTTGGAATTTGTGCAACACATTTTTCATGCTCAGCTGAATTATCAGTAGAAAGCAAGATGCTGCCTAATGAACATCCCAGAAAGCACAGGGTCCACTTTCCTGGGATAATGAGTGACTAAGCATTTTACTCTTTGCTATTATTATAGCTGAAAAGATACAGAGATGATATTGTATAAGGTGCATTAGCATCTTACTGTTGAATTGCCTTTTTATTTTAACCCTTCCAGTGCCCTTCTTCTACTTTCTCATTGTGCCTTGACAACTTTCTTGTGACCAAGGAAGTCTGGTATGATATAACTTTCAATGGAGAAAAATCACACACAGATGGGTTTAGACTTGCTTTAGGGTCCCATTACTTCAGTTGGTCTGTGTATCAGAGACACCTTGGCCAAAAATTGGGACAAGTTAAGGCTAATAAATGGAATTATTACAAAGTCATGAGCAAGGGGTAGGAAAATCACGGGAGACAGTGCAAGAGGCCAGAGCTGATAAAGGCAGTTCCTGTTTCCATCCTAGGCCTGATGGGGGAAAGAAGAGGTAGCAGATACCCAAAGGGCTGACACAGAAGTGTGCATTTCAGTCAAGGGGTGCAACCAGCCTAAAGTAACCCTAATAAAGAACCCAGGGGAATAAATACCCAACCTAACTTTCTGCCATACCCCCTCTAGCCTGCTGTTTGTGTCCCCCTCCCCTGATGGCTACTCCCATCACCAACGCCGCTGACCAAATGCAACTGAAAGCCAGAAGACAAAAAAGCCTATTAATGGAGTTCAAAGAATGGAGCCCCTGGGGAGAAATGGAGCCATTTCTAGAAAGATAGACACTTCAAAATATAGCCTACAGAGTCAGCTTCAGAAATAGTCAGGCCTTCTGGTTGCCATTTCATCTGTCATTCATTGTTATCACCTGGATAACTAAAGACAGGCACATTATAAAGAATCCATTCCACCTTTGCTGGTGACTGAATGACTAGATTCTCTGGAGCAATCCTGGCAAAGGTGTGCTTCTTCCTTCAATTCAGTGTAATTCAGAAAGCATGTTTGAGTTCTGCAAAGTGAGCTACATGGTGTTTAAATTCTTATGAATGATGTGCCAATTAATACAATGCTGCCTTTTCTTACTATTCCCCAAAATATTCACTATACCTGATCTCATCCCTAACACACAGACGCATGCACACATACACATACACAGGCATATGCATACAAATCTACATACATAAGCATGTAGGCACACAGAAGCATGTGAACACGGGCACAGGCACACAGTGGCATTCACACACATGCACGCAGGCACATGCATGAGGGCTGGGAATGAAGCACAGCTTGTGTTTCTGGCTCAGATGCCACAAAGTTAATTTTAGTTGGAAAACTCCTTGACAGACTTCCAGGAAAATACCACTCCAGAACAGCAGAGCTCATGTTAACATCTGTCTGCTGTTTTCTCAGTGACACCCAATGCCAATCTTCAAGTTTCTGATTCTCAAAGCTTTCTCTGAAATTAGTCACCTTGATGAAGCTCATGATGATATCGAAGCAGCTGTTACTAAAAGGAATTGCTACATTTTTGGTGGTGGTGGTGGTGGTGAGGAAGTAAATAAGTATATGGAAGAATAAATAGATGAGTAGATGGATGGTTGGATGGATGGATGGATGGATGAGTGCAGGGATAATGGATTGATGAATGAGTAGAGGTATGATGGATAAACAGATGAGTGGAGAGATGATGAATTGATGGATGAGTAGAGGGATAATGGATGAATGGATGTGTGGATGGATGGATATGTGGATAGATGGATGGGTAGATAAAAGGATATATGGATGAGTGGAGTGATGGATGGAGGGATGGATTAATGGGTGAATGGATGAGTGGAGGGATGGTGGATTGATGAATGAGTAGAGGGATGATGAATGGATGGTTGGATGAGTGGAGGGATGGATGGATGGATGGATAAGTGGAAAGCATGTATGGATGAGTGAGTGTGGATGGCTGGATGGATGGGTGGATGGATGGAGAGTTTAGAAAGAAGACTTTTTTTTTTTTTTTGAGACAGATTCTTGCTTTGTCACCCAGGCTGGAGTGCAGCGGCGTGATCTCGGCTCACTGCAACCTCTGCCTCCTGGATTCCTCCTGCCTCAGCCTCCTGAGTAGCTGGGATTGCAGGCATGTGCCACCATGCCCAGCTAATTTTTGTATTTTTAGTAGTGACAGCTTTTCACCATGTTTGTCAGGCTGGCCTCAAACTCCTGACATCGTGATCCACCTGCCTCGGCCTCCCAAAGTGCTGGGATTACAGGTGTGAGCCACCGCACCCGGCCAAAGGAAGACAATTCTATAAGAATTAATAAGGGGGAAGAATTTACCTAACACTTGCCTCCTTACTTTTGGTGAAAAGAAGCCTGAGGCAAAGACGTGTCTATCACCGCTGCATTCAGAGAAGGTATATATCATAAGAGTTCAGAACACAGGCTCTAGATTCAGAGTCTTGGATGTGAATACTGGACTTAACAACACTTACTAGCTGTGGGATCTAATCTGCGCCTCTGCAGTGCTAACCCTCTCTCTGCAAGGAATTGCTTATCCCACTGCATAGCTGTCTTGCTCTGCTAGTGATAACAGGAATGCAATGGAAAGGACAATTACCTTAGGCCCTGCAGGGGTGTCCAAGGGAGAGAATACAGTCATTTGTTGTTAGTTTCTGTTTCTGGCTGGGCCAGTAAAACCCCTTCCTCATCCCTCTTTTTCACTTATCACTAGAGACAGAAACGAAAAATCATGACTTCAGACTGCTAAAAGCCTAAAACAAAACAAAACAGAACAACAACAACAACAACAACAAAATAAGGCAGGTTGGACAAGCTTGCTGGTATTACAGGGATGAAGATTACCCCATAATACCCAAACATAGTTGTCTGAAAAAATTTTTTAAATGAAATCATGCCCAGGCACAAATTTCTCAGAAAAAAAATTGATATAGGAATTACAGTCAAATATCTATGACTGGATGGGTTAGAAAATAAAATAATCTTTAAAATAATTTTATCACTTATGAATGATATATATATGTGTGTGTGTGTGTGTATATATATATATGTATATATATGGAAGCAAATTGTATTTAGAAGTTAGAAACCCAGCAGCTCAGGCATTGCCTGACCTTGAGCAATTTCCTTAACTTCTCTAAGCCTGTTCCAGGTGGTGCAAACTGGTTATGCTGTGGCTAAAACTGTCCAGCAGATTTGATTCCTTTGGGTCACAAATTGTTTTAAGCACATGTGAACCACGATTTGAAAGTTGGGAGATTCCATCAAAGCACCTCGATTTCTAATTTTGTTGGAAAATTAAGAAGGTCCAGCAACAATGGGCCCATATTCCCACACGGCACCCATTGGGTGAAACCGAGTCAGGGCTGCCCCCTGTAGACTGGGCCAGGTCTCCATAAACCCTTCCACTTTCTATGGGCTACTGCCCACTTTCTCTTCAGTGTCATCTGCTGGATCTCAAAACCCTTGGAGTTGTAATCTCTGCTCTCATATATAAAAAGAAAAATAATGTCTGAGCTGAGGTTGTTGTGAAAAATAAATAAAATCAAGTAAGTGAAGGGCCCAAAACATGCATGACACACCATAGCAACGGAATACGAGTCATCTTCTTTCTCTCCACTGATCATGTATTCATTCAACAAATGCTAAGTGTTCACTATGTGCCAGATAATGTGCTAAGTGCTAGAAATGAAAAGACAAATATGGCATGGAGCCTGCCCGTGCAAAAGTTTTGCATTCCTATGAAGGGAGATAGACTTATAAGCAAAGTATAAGACCCATCTGAGCAGGCTACTCCATCTTTCCAACCTGAGATGCTTCCTGCAGGGGATCTAAAAGAGTAAAGAGAATTTGGAGGAGTATGTAAATGATTCCTTTAAAAATACTGCTGAAGGTAATGAGGCATGCTCTAACCTGGGATAAGGGAGTCTCCTTAGCTGGTTTTCCAAATCTATTCATTTTACCAAATTAGACACGTTCTTGTAAATTTCATTTACATTTGACACTAGAACGGGCAATTACAGGTCTTACACGGCAAGATCAGGGCACCTTGAAGGAACACCTGGATCCTACTTCACTGACTGCAAAGAGATTAAAATAAAACCTTGTCACCCTAGTCAGGTGGAGGCGATGAAAAGATAATGGAATCATAAAAGCCCAGAATATTAATTCCATCTCAGTCTTCCTTTTAACATCAAGCATCCCTGGATTTGGGTTTGCAGAAATTCACATTGCTGTGTCACATAAGCTAGAATCTCCCAGAGGGGCACAGAGAGCTGTGAGGCACATTTATTATACATCAGCATTACACAATGCATTGCACAGCGTCAGTGCTGAAGTTATAACATGCCCTGTGCTCCACTCCCTCCCCTATTTCTCTATCCTAAGGCTGACTTCCACCTACTCATCACCATGGCTGTTATTCTTCTTTATTCCTCTCAAAATCTGCAGTTTCATCGTTTTACCCCTTTTCTACAGGCTTCTCAGATCAGTTTGTTCATTTGTGTAGCTGGCCTCAGTAACAAAGCTAAAACTTCTATATTCACCGGATTTCCAGAACGTGAATGTTGGATCTTAAACCTTATGCTCAAATAACGTATTTTTTATTTAAAAAAATCATTGCAGCTTAGAAGAAAAAATACATGGCTTTGAGGCCAAATAGATCAAAGTCCAAATCCTTGCTCTCCCAGTTATTAACTCAGTGACAAAGGACCCAGCCTCTCTGAACAGTTTTCCCAAATATTATAGAATTTATGGTGAAAATCATGAGGAAATTGCATGAGATCACCAGAAGTCCTAACACACAGCAGGCGCTCATCAGGATACTTGTCCATCATCATAGAATAAGGTGTGATTATTGGTTTCACATTTAATAACCTCCCCTCATATGTTGCCTAATGTAAAGGCACTTGGCGAGGTGATTTCACATGTACCCCTGATCTTTACAAGAAACTATTTACTATTTGAGAAACGTTTGCTTGGGGAGATTAAGTAAGTGCTTTGTGTGAATTAACCTATTTGATTCTCATGACAGCTTATTATTATCTTTATTTGATAAATGAGAAAACTAAAGCATAAAGAGTTCAGGCAACTGGCCCCAGGTCATAGTGAGTAAGTGGTGGAAATGACATTCAGTCCCCGTCTGGTTCCAAAAGCATGATCTTAATGAGAAGGTCATTAAGAGCATAAGGTCATTCAATAGCAGATTTTGAGAAGAATGAAAACACAGCCATGGTGATAAGTTAGCAGAAGTCAGCAAGGGAGAAGATAACCAAGCCAGGTCTACCTCATCCCTAACACACTCACACACATCCCACCCGCCCCCCCACGCACACATACACTCAGAACACACACATGCACACACTGGTACACAGAGTCTCCCCAGCGCTTTAGAATGGGTCTGAGTATGACTCAACCCAGGAACTGCGAGTCCCGGACCAGGTGAATCTGGGGGCATTATTGTCTAGGACCCTATAGAGCACCCCACCATGACTACCACATTAAACCTCTCTAAGACTTCAGCATAACTGACCCAAATCCTGAAATACTTCTAGAACTCAGCAGACCTCATCCATACCAACCCCTGAAATGGAAGAGCTATGTGTTGTACATATATATTTTTATCTCCCTTCTCCCAACATGCTTTATATTCATTCACAGACATCTTAGGGAAGCAAATGTTGAAATGGGAAACCCAACCTTATAAATTGTGTTGCAGTTCCACCAAACAGCCGGTCACTCATCACACATTGATAAGAAAGTCCCATGATAGTATTGAATGTCTAGAGTCCCACTGGAATTTCAGGTGGTGCAGAGATTGGGGAAATGATCTGCCATGAGGGAGAGAAGGGACCCTGTGTGCCACGGAATTCTGAGGAGCCAGGACATATGGTAGAGGAGAGAGATACAGCAGGGAAAGAGGACAGAAGTTGAAAACATCTCTCCTCATTGGTAATCACTCATTTCAGCAGTATTTTAACCCAAGAATGTGATCTTCTGATATAAACAGGGCAGAGCCATCTTTGTCAGGTGATTTGAGGAATAGTGAGAATGTGCACCTGGCCTGTTCCAATAGCCCATTCTCACTGGTGTTCACATGTCACAGCTCGATCATCTTGTTAGGTCCCCTGCTTTTATTTTTTGAGATGAATTTTTTAATTATTATTGTTTTTTGAGATGGAGTCCTGCTCTGTCTCCCAGGCTGGAGTGCAGTGGTGGGATCTCGGCTCACTGCAACTTCTACCTCCCAGATTCATGCAATTCTCCTGCCTTAGCCTCCCAAGTAGCTGGAACTACAGGCACATGACACTATACCCGGCGAATTTTTGTAATTTTAGTAGAGACAGGATTTCACCATATTGGTCAGGTTGGTCTCAAACTCCTGACCTTAGGTGATCCACCCACCTCAGCCTCCCAAAGTGCTGGGATTACAGGTGTGAGCCACCATGCCAGGCCTTAGGCCTCCTTCTTTTGCAAAAGCACTGCCTTCTTCATTGAGAGAATGGTAGTTGGAGGGATTATCATCTACGTGTAATTAAAAGGCAAAACAAGAGTCACAGAAGACATACAGCAATAGAAGATCACGCTTCTGAAAATGTCAACAAAAATTCGAAGCTGCAGCCTCAACAAAGCCCTCTCCCATCCTCACCATGCCCTGCAGCCTCTTCCCAACTCACTAGCACTGGCCCCTCCAGGTCCCCTTACTTCACATGGTTGAGATCTCTTTTCCAAAGAAAAGCTTCTCACGGGAGAATTTGGCACTTATCCACCCTTGGATAGACATGTCTATACAACATAGCATTTTTGTTATCTGGGAACCCTGACAGGTCTAAGAGGGGACAAAGCCTTGTGATAAGGAAATCAGGGAGATGGGGTGGATTTTTTTTGAGTCAGATTGTTGCAGCCACAGTTTGCTTAGCCACCACTCTCCCTGTCTGTAGGCTAGTCTTACATGCCTGATGGCTCTAGCACGTTCCTTTGCTTTTTGTTTGGGTGATTACATAAAGCAGGCAGCACTTCTGCAGTTTGGGTGGAAGCGGAGAGGAAGCTGACCCTCCTGGTCCCTTCTTCCCCAGCTCCCATTTTTCCGTGGGAACCAGCAATGCAGAAGGATTTGTATAGGACATATCTGAGGCTGTCTTGAGCTCCTGTTTTCACTAAAACATTACTGCAAATTCACTTGCCTGCTTAGCTTCAGGAATTCAACTGGGATGGTAGGGTAGGTCAGAAGCAGGAGACGCAAGCTCACTCACACAGGCCTGGCTTGGGAGAGGTGCCCAGGCATGGAGGGGAGCTGAGCACAGTGGTTTACATGGGGAGCACAGTAAGGAAGGGGTGCGAAGAGGTAGTAAACTGGCCGGGGCCCTGGGGACCGCTCTGCACTAGAATCTAAAGAAAAAATGGTTTAATCCACCTTAGGCAGATTGTGGTTAGTAACCCAAAACCCCTCAGCCAATATATGCATGCTGAAAGTCACTGGAGTTTTGATCTGCAGCAACATTCTAAAAATTGCTTTAGTTTGCTCGTTTTGTATTGTTTTAGGAAATAAGCTATCAAGGCATGAGAACATACGAGTTTCTTTCCTTCTTGCTCGGTAAGCCCAGCAATGTTACCGAGATCAGGAAGTGACACATCATAGCACCTCCGAACTCACACTGGAGCAGCTTTCTCTAAAGCCGGCCGTCTTCCGCCAGCTCGGTGTCTGGGCATGACACAAGCTCTTGGGGATGTGATTAATGATCAGCAGACAGTCTGCTCTTCAGGTGACTCTCTGTTCAGCCTGGGAAGGAGCTGAGGAGAGAGGTGTGAGAGTTGCCCAGCGTTGGGGGTATGATAGGGGCCGAGGTCGTCCATGGGATGCTGCCCACCGGCCATCTGCTCTCAGAGACCAGAGCCCAGAGCTGCACCAGTCGCAGTGAGCTGGGTGCTGTGTGAGCTCAGGGTTGCGCTATCTAGGGAGATTTTCATCTGCCCTCCCACCTTCACTACTTACCCTGACTTGCTTTTGTGGACTGGGTAGGGAGGGTGTGCAGAGGCATGGGAGTAACCAGCGGGGTTAAGCCCGCTCAAGGGAGACTCCTGGGTTCAGGGAAGCCTGCAGAGGGCTCTGTCTGGAAGCCCAAGCAGCCATAGGAATCTGCCCTCCCCTCCTCCACCTCAAGCCTTCTTTAGCAAAATTCTCCCCATCCCTGATGCTCAAATTGGTCAGTGGACCACCAGCCTTGAGACCACCTGAGAGCCTGATGGAAACACAGAAGTGCAGGCCCCACCCAGACCTGCTGCATCAGAATGTGCATTTTGTAAGATCCCCATGTGATTCACACGCACTTTGCACACTTTACATTTGAGAAACAGCAGCTCTCAATGATCTTCTGATATAAACGGGGCAGTCATTTTTGTCTCAGGAATGGAAGCAGAAATACAAACTCACCCCCACCCTGCCCCAAATTACTTTCTCACTAGTATCAGAACATCACTTAGAGATTCACGCTTTTAGATCATCAATCCTCTTCTAAGCAGGTCTATTTTTTATTAAAATTCAAATGTTCTAAACGGTCTATTTTGTATTAAAATTCAAATGTTCCAGGCCAGGTGCAGTGGTTCACGCCTGTAATCCTAGCACTTTGGGAGGCCGAGGCAGGCGAATCCCCTGTGATGAGGAGTTCAAGACCAGCCTGTCCAACATGGAGAAACTCTGTCTCTACTAAAAATTCAAAAATTAGCCAGACGTGGTGGTGCGTACCTGCAATCCCAGCTACTCAGGAGGCTGAGGCAGGAGAATCACCTGAACCGGGGAGGCGGAGGTTGCAGTGAGCCGAGATCAAGCCATTGCACTGCAGCCTGGGTGACAGAGCAGGACTCCATCTCAAAAAATAATAATAATAAAAATTCATACGTTTCTTGGGAGGGAGAACATATGGGATCCCTCAGGAACAAGGTTAAAATTTTTTTTTATTGAGCTCATATTAGGTGCCACATATACGACACGCCTGGGGCAAATGTGTTTAGTGTAAATGAATTACTTTTCCCTGGAGACAAGAAAGCCAAGTGTTAGGAGAACAGCAGCCTTCTTTTTGGGGGGAAGGATTATTCAAGGGACAGAAGAAAGGGAACACACAGGACAAACAAGTGTGCCCTTCCACTCCATCCTGAAGAAACTTACCTCTCAGAGCTTTCCAAGTTGTTTAGATGATGTTTCCATTTCCATTCAAAATCATCCTCTGTCATTTCAACCTAACGGGAAAAACCAATGGCATTTTGAAGACAGGATGTCTGGGTGCATGTTTATTTTTAGAAGGAAACGAACCTCAGCAGATTCATTCTGCAAGAAAGAAGTGAGTCCTGGCTCTGCATACTGAATCAGTGAGCAATATCTCAAAAGTGGAGAGATTAAACTCTCCAAAGAATGGGCAGTGGCCTCAGCTTATTTATTTTGTCCCAGGAAACAGCACATTACCGGGGTGTGCCAGAACTGCAGAGGCAACACCATAATAAACAAAACCTCTTCTCGAGGCTCTGACTCTGTTTGGGTACCCATGAATGGATAGGATCTATTTCAATTCCTAAAATGTATGATGCATGATGACTTGTTTGTATTTGCCTTTCATTTTCACTGTAACTGAATGAGATCATCCTTCAGGTACTCAGGTAGAATCATCTTTGTGACTTAATGGTAATAATCACAGAGACCAAGTCATTACTCTCTGCCAGGTATTGTGACCCATGCTTTTCAGGTTGGGAGACAATGCTCCATGGGTTACTCACATTGCTGCAGGTGATTCAAGCAGAGGCATTGACTGCTTTTGTTCTGGATTATTTTTTTCAAAATGTTTGTATATACCAAACAGCTTTGCAAGATTGATACAGTGTCTCCCTCCAAAGCTAGGAGTATGTGTACTTACTGTCCAGTACGATAAACATAATGTCTCACTCTGGAGCAATGGACAGTATGGTTACCGCCTGTTAAAAAATAATCCATTTTCCTAAGTTCAGCATTCTTCTGTAACAGAGCCCATCATGTATACAGGTATTTCCTTGCCTTTTTGTGTTGCCCTGCGGGAACTGGGGCTTGGGGACTAGTACAAGAGAATGCTGATACTCTGGCTTCTGCTTTTGCTGTGAATAACAAAGTCCTTTGTCTCTGACACAAGAGTCTCACGCCTTCTGCCAGTGTCCTGTAGCTATGGCAGGCGAACTCATGAGATTGTGAGTGGGATTAAAATCTCAGATCCTTCCTACTTCTTGATAAAAACAACATCCCATTTTATCCTCTGAAAAACCTCAGGAAGGTACTATCATTTTCACAACACGGAATCATAGATGTTATCACTAAACTATATTGACATGACCACAGGGGGTCGTAGGACCGAAATTCCATCCAGAGAGAGACCTTAGTTTCTGTGAAGTATTGTCTTTTTATACACTTTTAAAACTTGAAAATACTTCTGAGACAGGGATTCTTTTATTATTATTATTATTATTTTATTTATTTATTTTTTTGAGACGGAGTCTCACTCTGTCACCCAGGCTGGAGTGCAGTGTCGCAATCTCGGCTCACTGCAAGCTCCGCCTCCCGGGTTCACGCCTTTCTCCTGCCTCAGCCTCCCAAGTAGCTGGGACTACAGGCATCCGCCACCACGCCTGGCTAATTTTTAGTAATTTTAGTAGAGACGGAGTTTCAACATGTTAGCCAGGATGGTCTTGATCTCCTCACCTTGTGATCTGCCCGCCTCGGCCTCCCACAGTGCTGAGATTACAGGCATGAGCCACCACGCCTGGCCGTGAGACGGGGATTCTAAGTTAGTATACTAAATTAGCATCTCCAACTCCTTAGTACATTTTAAACATAAAAGATGGGACTGAAAAGTAGGATGCTGGAAGGGAACAGAGGGTTACAGAAAGGAAGGATGGAAGATACACTTTTACTTACTTATTTTTGACTATGGCTGGCCCAGGCAATGCCCAATTCTCTTTATCAAGGTGAGTAGAAAGGGTTTCATTAGTCCGTAGACAGGGTTCCTTTGTAGTGTGAACTGCGAAGGGAATTCATCTGCCTCTTTCCAGAGACAGCTCTGTTCTTGGCCATTCCACTGGCATGGTACGTGTCATGATGTGTCACTTCATCTGCAACACCTGGAAGCCACAGTTCTCCGAGGTGCTGGCATAAATGGGATCTGCCAGAAGACATGACCACTAGGACTTATTATTTGAAATAGGCTGACTGGCCTAATGGTTTCCTAAAATTCAGCACAGGAACACTTCTGCACAGAAGCAGGGAGGCAATGTAATGAGGAGCTTAAACACTGATCATATCTCTCACTTCCAGGCCATAAACATAGCGCCCAAGGTGATTGGGGAGTCAAGCCTACATTTATTTATTCATTCAAAGAACATTTCCAGAAGTGCTTTGGTACAGAGTTCAAAGATGACTGAGATTCAGACATTTATTCCACTTAAACCTTTACAATTTAATAGCAAAAATAAAACAGGTACTCCAATAATAAAATATACCCAACTAGGGAACAGATGGTATAAAATTAGATAAACTATGATCTGTCAGAACTCAGATCAGGAAGTAATCACATCAGGCTGGGGGCTCAGGACCTGGTCTTTTTTAGAGGGTGGATAGGGTTTTCAAGGGCAAGGGTGAGGAGGTGAGGCATTTTGAAACAATGTCAGCAAGTGATGGGACCTGTTTGTGGGGAAAGTAAGCAGCCAGAATTGGCCGGAGCATAAAGTACAGGAAGGTTCTTAGTGAGGAACGAGGCTAGAAAGCAGGCTGGGATCAGATGGGGGAAAACCATGAATGCCAGATGAAAGATTCATGGCTTTATTCCAGAAGGACCCAAGAAGCATTAAATGTAGGTTGCCCGGGGCAGGGAACATCAGCAGATGTTTCAGAAACTGAAGGCACCTAAGAAGCCAATGTTCTCATCTATAAAATCAAACCCTGGAAAGAGGCCTCAGGCCAGACATCAACAAAACGCAGACTTATTATTTGCTAAACAGAAAGACAGGAGTTGTTCTTTTCCGTTGTTGAAGGGTGGTGACCAGCTTTTGTACGTCATTCACTTGGAGATTACTTAGTATCTTAGTATCCAGTTTCAAATGACATTAACCAAGCATCTATTATAGTCTTACGTGGGTTTTTTGGCCCCTTCACATAAGAATTAACAGCACTTCAACTACCCACTATGTAACACAGAGTCAGGCAGCAAGTAGATGCTCAATAAATATTTGTTTAATAAATTACATTTAATAAAGCATAAAAATAAATGGGTGTCTCCAATAAGTCAGACCAGATGCTACCTAACATCTGCAACAGTTATAAAAAGTTAGCAAATCTTTTCACTCTGTTTTTGGTTTAATGTCTTTGTTGAGGGCTAATTTTTTAACAGTATGGCTATAAATGCAATTTTTTCCAGCAAATTTTTAACTACAGCATTTAATATCAGAAAGCCAAGCTCAGCTAACACTTCCATGTGCCTGAGACATCAATGCCAGACATATTGGCCTCATTTAAACAAACAATAATTAACCTAGTCACACAAATTTTAGTAAATAGAACTAAATTTAAGCAATCTGACAGTTTTCCCTTCCTGCTGTTATGCATTTTGGTGTGTATTTTTTATTTATTTAGAGAAGGCCATTTATATGGACCTCCAGAACTTGATATGCAATAAGATTGTAAAAAAACATTTATACAGACCTCCAGAAATAGATGTGCAAAAAGATTATAAAGAAACATTTACACAGACCTCCAGAAATAGATATGCAATAAGATTTCATATATGGAAATCATGGAGTCATAAACATAACTGAATCTGTAGAGTTAATCACATGATTAATACAGAAATATCAAGAGTCTCATCCCTTTGAATGCTGAAACCTTCATTAACGTAGTAAAACTGTTAAATCTTTGCAGACAGGTAGAAAATGTGGTTCCTCACATCCAGTCTGTTGAAATTTCAAATAGTTTAATGAACTTAAAGGAGAGCAAAGAGTCACCCTCGAGAGCATTGAAGTTATTTCATCTGCTGTACAGATTTAATTAATGACTTGTTTGATTTCCCCAAACTTTAAAAATTGATATTTTCACGATCGGTTCCAGCTGACCTTGTTGCCTGCAGCAGCAGCCTCCCCAGGGCTTGCCACCCACAACGGCAGCCTCCTGCTTGAGGGCTTACAGCCAGGCCAGCAAAGACTGAGGAAAGCAACCAGCATCTCCTGATGTGTTGTGATGTAGTTTGGAGGGTGGGGAAATCCCTGGGTAGGCTCTGCTTTCGTTTGTGGATGAATATTCCCTATGGAGGCAGAGAGGAAGGAAAAGGTAGAGCCCCTAAATAAGAACTAGCAAGAATCTTCCTTGCACCAGGAGAGTGTGAGTCAGGGTAGTCAGGAGACAGGACTTTTGAGCCAGAAAAATCTGGGATCAAATCTTCCTTATTGGCCAGGACAGTGACTCATGCCTGTAATCCCAACACCCAGGGAGATCAACACCCAAGATCACCTGCGGTCAGGAGTTCGAGACCAGTCTGGCCAACATGGAGAAACCCCTATCTACTAAAAATATTTTTAAAATTAGCTGAGCATGGTGGTTCACGCCTGTAGTCCCAGCTACTCGGGAGGCTGAGGTTGGAGGATCACTTGAGCCTGGGAGGTTGAAGCTGCACTGAGCAGAGATTGGGCCACTATACTCCAGCCTGGTCAACAGGGCAAGACGCCACCTAAAAAAAAATCTTGCTTATTAGTGATGCGTCTGAATGAGTAACCTCACTTCCCCAAACCTCAGTTTCTTCATCTGTGAAATGGAGAGAATGCAAAGGTATATGTGGAGGATCTTGTTCTAGGACCAACACCCCAGTCTCAATGCTAACATACTGCTGAGAAAGAATCTGAATCTAGATGTTCATCACAGGAAATGGCAGCAAGTTCTAGCAAGAGGGCAAGTCATTGTTATAACCTGAATTATGATGGGAGAATTTAAGCTAGTTAACACAGAGAACGTGGAACTTTGTTTTCACCATCAACTCTCTATATCCCTCTATTTGATGCCACTGGAAATATTTGATTGTGGAAGGAGACAAAGGGAAGACAGGGAAAGGAGAAGAAAAAAGCTATAGGAAGGAAAAGTATAAACTGTAAATACCCACTTGTTTTTCTTCATGAGCTTCATTTTCTCTTCTTTTAAAAGATGTTTTATTTCAGGTACATGAGTTATATAGGTTGAAAATGTCATAAACAAGAATGTACTGCTGATTCACATGTTTTATATTCACACATCCGTGCAATTATATACAGATGAATTGACAGCTCATTTAAAGTCCAGATCAGAGAAGCTTAATGCATTTTGCTGAAGCAGATACCATTTGGATTGATTTATGTTTAAGTGAAAAGGGAGTTTATTAATAATGTTAATTTGATAATTTTAATGTTTTAGTTACATATAGCGTACATATATCTTTAACATTTTCTGAAAAAATGAATTCATCAACAAAATTTATTAAATAAAAGGGAATGTTTCAGCTGAGCAAAATGTAGTGCGAATTCTGATAAACAGTCTTATATCTGGGGTGTTTTAAATGAAGGGGTGCCCAGGAGAACTTTTATGATTCTGTTGACATTCAGCAAAAAGCCGCTACCTGCTGGTGCTCTGTGGCTTCATACAAACATAGCAGGTGTGTGTGTGTGATTGCGTGGGTGTTGGAGAGAGAGGAGTTCTCCAGAGCAAGAAATGAAAAGATACCGCTGTACCAGGCAGCAAAACAACAAACACCTGCCTGCCATCCACTGACCTCTGGGCAGTCAGACTCTGGGCAAAGACCAACTTTAAAGGTTTCTGAAAAGGAATAGCTGAAGGATACTTGACTCAGGTAATTCTTAATTCAGGTGAGAAATTTCCCCAGAGGTCACTAATTTGTCTTCTGCCCAGAAAAGAAAGAAATGAGAATTGCTTTCTTTGAGAAAAAGAATCTTCAGAGGATGCACAGCTCTTTGGTACAGTTGTCTGCATCTCAAGAAATACATAAGCAAGTCACCTTCAGCAGAAGAGTGAGGGGTAGTAATAAGAACCCTAAAAGGAAGATGTTCATTTCAAAGTACTCTGCAGATGTTAACTCATTTTGCATGGCTACATTCTGGAAATAGAGAAAATCAGAATTTTACTTATGAAAAAAGTTCATCAAAGCAATAAAAAGCCCTGCCACGCTACACCATACACACACACACACACACACACACATACACACATACACGCACTTATATGTGACTACATATATACAAACATATATTTATTAAAATCTATACTTTCATACTTATATATGAGTATATATGTATACATATATATGTGTATAGCTAGATAAATATAGTCAGAGCCTCAAGGAAGCTGAAAAGTTCCTCATTCTGGTTTCCTGTTTGTGAAATCTATTTACGTATGATTTTGCTAATAATTTGGCAATTATTAGGTAAATTTGACCAATATGAATGACCAACCTAATAATTCATGTCACAAAAAACATTCTAAAGTTTGAATGATCTGTATTTCTGCCCACATTTATTTTTGAATATTGAGTTTTCTAGACATTTATTCACTTATTACAGTGTAGACAGAAATCTATGTGCATATTTATAAGGCTGTTTTCATCAAAGCTACTGCTGCCACCTAAGCCACATGCAGCCGACACCAAATGGTCAGATTACTCTCATAGAAATCATACATTAAGTGCATAGATAATCTGCAAACCTCATTTCAGACAGTGGTTTTAGTTTCTCCCCTCGGCGGATCTCTTATGAAAGCTGTTTACAGGTTGATTGGAATTTTCTATCCTCTCCACCCTCTGGTGGAAACACTAATAAGCAATGAAATGGCTAAAGCACAGTGCAGAGAGGATAAGCAAAGGCCCTGAAGACCCTCCAGCTTCATAATCACATCTTGAATAATCAGCAATTGACAGAAGATCCACACACAAAGTGCTTTCTCCACACTCTGGAGCAAACCAAGCAAAGACTGTGAAAGCTCAATGTTACGCATACACTTGTTCTGAAGTTGCTCGACAGGCTGCCTCAGGAGGTGAAATCAAAGTCTGATTTGTATCACTGCCAGTCAGTTTTCTCCAGCAGTATCAGCTATCTTTAAGACATATTTCCATGGCAACTAGTTTAAAAACATATTTACCTATAGAGCCTTTTGTGTTATGAGAGCCTGAGTAACCTAAGCGGCCTTTGTCATAGCTCTTTGCCACCAGGACAGTGACTCTGAAGCATGGGGATGAGTAGGACAGCACCTCATGTACAGGCAATGTGGCATCTGGTGTCCTGGACTGGACTGGCCTTCAGGGTACTGGGGAAGCCAGCTTGTTAGATTTTCTTGAGTCATCATTTCTCTCCCTGGGGCCAACCTCATCTCTCTCCTTCCTAGGCTTTCTCAAACCCCATTCTGCTGCTGGAGTCCTACCCCCTGTTCCAGGCTAATTTGTCCAGCCCTGCCTCAGATGCTGAGGCCAATCAGAATGTGATTGTGTCATGCACATGTATGTTTATTGCAGCACTATCTACAATAGCAAAGACTTGGAACCAACCCAAATGTCCATCAATGACAGACTGGATAAAGAAAATGTGACACATATGCCCTGTGGAATACTATGCAGCCATAAAAAAGAATGAGTTCATGTCCTTCACAGGGACATGGATGAAGTAGGAAGTCATCATTCTCAGCAAATTAACACAGGAACAGAAAACCAAATACCCCATGTTCTCACTCATAAGTGGGAGTTGAACAATGAGAACACATGGACACAGGGAAGGGAACATCACATACCAGGGCTTGTCAGGGAGTGGGCAGCAAGAGGAGGGACAGCATTAGGAAAAATATCTAATGCATGCGGGGCTTAAAACCTGGATGATGGGTTGATGGGTACAGTGAGCCACCATGGCACATGTATACCTATGTGACATGCCTGCTCATCCTGCATATATGTATGTGTGTGTGTGTGTGTGTGTGTGTGTGTATATATAGAGAGAGAGAATATGATAATATGATTGTGTTATAGGTGAAGGACAAAATCTTCTTTGCTCCATTAAAAAAAATAAGGAGGAAGAAACACTCGGGTACCTTATATTTCATAACTTGCCTTTTTGTAATTGCCACTTTAGCCTTGGGTTGAGACTTAATCCGGGGACATTGGCACTTCTGTGTTGTTATCCTTTTATAAGATAAATCATGAATTTTCTGTAGAGGTGACTATTAGGGCAAGACCAGCAATGACCCACTCTTATGGCCAACGTAGGACATTAACCCAGCTTTTGACCAGAGCTAGGTCCACATGTGTCCATGTGGACACTTTGACAGAGGTGCGTATGATGTGGTGATTTGGCTGCAGCAATAGGGACCCCCCCACCAAACTGTATCATCTCCACTACCACTGAGAGGCTGCAGATTCCTGCTCTTTCAGTTTGATTTCACTTCTTATTTTGTTCCGTTTCATTATCTTCTAAATGAGATGTGTATCTGCAAGCATCAAATCCTTTTGGAATTAAGGCAAGATAACTTCAAGATTCCAATTTCAAATGATGGATATACCAATTACAAGCATTTTCTTTCCTCTTTAAACAAGCTATTCTTATTGGTTTATCAAAAGAAGTTTCTTACAAACATGTAGTGAACACAGTTGATTATCTGGGTTCTAGTACTATGGTTCTAGTACTATGTACCCTTGGATAGTGACAAACCAAGCTTAAGGCTAGACTGCGTCCACTGTCTCGATTGGGAACTATCTGGCTATATGAGCTAGGCTGTTGGGGAGAGCCCACAAGCAGTTCGTTTACATGAATTGACTCTCTGGGGCTCCTAGTTGAAAGGCAGGTACACGTGTACGGTGAGTGATGGGGAGAGGGAGGCGTGAGTTTTAGAATCTGCTTCCTTGGCAGCCTCAGAGATTATTCGAAGATAGAACCCGAAGGAGTTATTTTTGGCAGTGATTCTCTGAGGCTTTGGGCTCTTGTCTCATTAGATGACTCATTAGGTGACAATATGTATGGAAGGGTAAGGAGAAAAGTCTTCCTTCTTCATGAAGCATCTCGTGACTTTACGTCTTTGCGGAGGGAAGAACGTGGAAGGTGGCTGCCACTGAGTGGTAGTCAGGATGCATGCATGAGCACATGGGACTTACAGATTTGGGAATCCCGGAGAAAATCATGGGCAAGGGACAATGTGGGGACCCGACAGGGTACCTGGCAATGCAGAAGAGTGAGGCTTGAAGATTCAGCCAAATAGGGTTTATTGCAATAAAAGTGGCAGCATTTGTATTCATAAGCTGATACTGCCATGAAACATTTCAGCTATCTTTAAAAATAGTAAAACTAATTTTTAAAATATTTGAAAGGGGGATAATATGGTAGAAAGAACACAGGCTTTCAATCAGCACTGAATTCAAACTCTATCTCTGCCAATTATTACCTGTATGACTTTGGGCACGTTATGTAACGTGACAGATGCCACCCATTTACCAAAACCCATTTCATCTCCTTACTGAATACCCAACTCCCTGATGTCTTCCAGCCACTCTGGGAGCCTAAAGTATCCGTGTGACTAAGCTGTGGCAAATGCCCTGTGGACAGAAGTGATATATGTCACTTCCAGGTCTAGGCCATTAAAACTTCTTGTGCCCTGGAAGCGTGCCTTAATTTGAACATCAATCTGAAGTTTATATAACTCAGAAGAGTCAAGCTGAAATCTAATTTTGTCTCACCTATAAAGTCTTTATTGATTGTATAAACAGTATTTCTAACAGGAACATTCAGAGGATTCAGTTGAAGACTCTACGTCCTTAAAGGGTGGCAGAACCCAGTGCCCTTACTGGCCAACGGAGGACCACTTGCCAGGCAGAGACATTTGCATTAGACTCTATAGGAGTAAGAAATTAACTTTGATTCTCTTAAACCACTAAGACTGGGACTAATGTGATACAGCAATAGTATCACTTACATTAGCTAATCTACCTGAATTTCCATTTCTTCTCATTAAAAAACAAAGAATATGATTTAACTTACAGGGTAATTTAAGAATGAATGATAGAATCTGGCTCACGGCAATTGCTAAATAAATAGTAGATATTATTATATAATCTTTTATTTAGGTTGTCCCTTTAGAGCTCTCTGTCTCTCTGTCTCTCTCATGGTTGGTGAGTTAGTAAGTGTTTTTACCCCATGTGGAGGAAAATAAATCATATTTATGAAAGCAAAAACACAGCATCAATTTTTAATGGGAAGAAACAGCAATTTGATGAACTACTATGGGCATCATTTGCAAGATATGTGATCACGGATACCAATCTTAAGCTTTCTGAGCCTCAGTTTCCTCACTTATAAAGCAGGTATAAGAACCGATACCTCACAGAGTATAAGAAAGGATAAAATGAGAAAGCCAAGTGTAAAAGCATCTCATAGACTTTGGAATTTCATGAAAACATATAATACTATGATTATAGATTATCATTTTAAGTCTACAAAACCAAGTAGGATTAATGCAAACATTATTATCTTACGAGGCATTTAATTTCCCACTGGACCATCAATGCTGGTGCTTTTTATTGTGATGTCTTTAATGTGGGTGGATGTGTTACTAACATTACCTTTCTGTTTCCTCATGTGTTTAAGTTGATGAACCAGCTGCATTCATGTATTTGCAATTTTCTAGTTTCTATTTTGAATGAGGAAGAAAAGACATTGCTAGCAATAAATGATGTGTGGCCAAGCTGGATCTGACAGGTCAGGAAAATACAAGATTTTCGCTTTATTTCTGTCATTGAAATACTCTTTGGAGAGAGATGCCTTGGGAGCTGGTGCTTTATTATGATCAAACCAAATCCTAGCAGATGTCAGTTTAACCAGGTTTGCAGTGAATCTATGATCCACTTTAAACTTTTCAATATATTCTCTTAATTTTATAATTTATAACCTCTGAATACTCCTCAGTTGAACTTTATGATTGTGAATTTAAGGTTATGAAGAAGTCAAGCTATTCCTGGAATAGTGTTTGGTACGTTCCTCAGCCATACCATGTCACACACAGAGGGGCCTGTTTTTCTCCAGATGGAGAATTAAAACTCAGAGTACTTCACATAGTGTGCCTGGGCCTGAAGGAAGAAAGCTGCAGTCCCTAAGAGACCCCCTAATGTCTTAAGGGGGATTGAGGAAACTATTCAGTGGGTGGTATTTGGAGCTGTGTGAAGGAGAGTGAAAGGAAAACACTTTCAGTTAATAATTCAACAAAAATGTATGGAACCTTAACCAAGTGACCAAGGTTGACATCACAGTTGATGTCATGTGGATCTCATGACCCCTATGCTTGATGTGATGAGAAGGGTACTGCACCACTGTGGGATTTTTTCAAACCCAACCCCCTCATCTAATGATGTGTCAGGAATGAGACAAACTCAAAGTGAGGAGCATTCTGCAAAATGCCTGGCCCAGTGCCTTTCAAAACTGTTACTGACCATGAAAGACACGGAAAGATGGAGAAACTGTCACAGGCCAGAAGAGACTGAGAAAGTGTGACAACACATGCAATGTGGTATCCTATAGTGGATCTGGAAATAGAACAATGTCATCAGTGGAAAAACTGGTGAAATGCAAATATAGTCTGGCGTTTGGCCAAGAGGAATGTGAGATGATGGCTTCTTCATGTTGACAAATGTGCCACGGCAGAGTAAGATGATAACATCTGGGGAAACTAAAGCTGAGTGAGAGGCATGTGGAAGCTCTTTGTACCATCTCTGTAATTTCTCAGTAAATCTAAATTTTTCAAAATTGTGCTTATTTAAAAAACTATATACAATCTTAATACAGAGAATAAAAATTTTAACAAATTTTAAAATAATTTTTATAAATAAAACTGTTTTATACTTTTTTTATAAATACATTTTATAATACATTATAATACATTTTATAATACATTATAAAATGTATAAAATACATTTTATAAATAAAACTTAGTAATACATTAAATAAATTTAAATAAATATATGTTTTCAATAGATACATTTTTCTCTGTATATGTAGAAGAATCTAACATTCTGGAAAGACAAAGTAACTCAACAGTAAAACCAAAAACCAATGAAAAAAATTATAATAAATCTAGGTGACACATTACCTCTATCAACCCCAAAATGCCAGAGGTGGAGACGAATCACCAACAGCCAGCAGATCTGCAGGTTACCAAAATCTGTGCCACACGAAGCAGCGGCAAGCAACTGATGGATTTGTGGATAGGAAAGCCCTGAGAGGGCCAACAGGTGTTTACTGTAAAGCATGACCAACTGACATGACAGCAGATGAAACTGACAGAGGTTTTCCTAATCTAATAGTGGGTGCGTTTGTGCCAGGAGCCCTCAGTAGGGTCTGAAGGGTTGGGAACAGTCAAACATATTAACTCCCCAGACTGACACACCCACTAGGGCTCCCCTCCATAACAAAGCCATCTCCTGGGGAAAAACTGCTGGGAGTGAAATTAAAATTGACCAAGGCAAGGATGATTAAGATGAAAGAAAAGAGAAGATCCAGATAAAAGTAGGACAAAAGAATAGAGTCAGAAAATCTCAGTAAGCTGCCCTATTAGGTAACACTATTCAAAAAAATAAATAAATAAATAAAATAAAAAACAGAAGAGGATGTTCTATGGAGTTAAAAAAAAAAAAAAAGCTAGCCTGTTCCACACATTTCTCTATAATTTAAAAAGAAAATAAGTTATCAAAACTATCACAGACAAATCCCAAGCAGAGCTATTATGAGATAAATAAGAATAAGGAGTAGAATAACATCCATACAGACAGTAAAATTATGCCAGAAAGTCAGGCTTACCAAGCAGATCAACTTTGTAACTATTTCAAAATGAGTTAAAAGACTTTGATTAACTGACATGAGATAGAAAGAACAACAAAACTCAAACTTACAAAAATTCAGAAATGAAGTGACAGAACTCAGTAAAGAATTAGAAATAAAAGAAAAAAATCCATAAAGACTATTAGAAGACATATAAGAAAAAAATAAGCACAATAGATAATGCAGTAAGAGACACAGAAGGGGAAAAAAAGAAAAATATTTAAAAATCAAAAAAGCAGTGAAAAAAAGAGATAAAAAGATTTAAATAGAAAGTGACAAATATTGAAGATAAGCAAAGAAAGTCCAAAATACAGATAATAGAAATTCCTGAAGAAGAAAACCAAAGCAAAGAAATATAATAAATACTAAACCTACAATTCAAGAAAACTAAAATTAAAATATATGAAGATGGAGGCCAAAGTGGGTGGATCAGCTGAGGCCAGGAGTTCGAGACAAGCCTGACCAACATGGCAAAACCCCATCTCTACTAAAAAACACAGAAATTAGCTGGGCATGGTGGCACCCACCTGTAGACACAGGAGAAATCGCTTGAACCTAGGAGGTGGAGGTTGCAGTGAGCCAAGATCGCACAACTGCACTCCAGCCTGGGCAACAGAGAGAGACTCCATCTCAAAAAAATGAAAATAAGAATTTAAAAATGTATGAAGATACCCACTGGAAGGGCACACCATGTAACGGATAATACAAACTCAGAATGGCCAACAAAAAGGCACATTCTAGTAAAATTACCAGACTTTAGGGATAAATAAATAAACATTGTTTGGCTATCTAGTCAGAGAAAGTGACTTAGAAAGGAAATTTGATTATCATCAGACTTTTACCACTGCTGTGTTTTACCAGAATATAGAGTGACATATTTACACTTAAAGACAGAAAATATTAACAAATGTTTTCGATACAGCTGAACTGACTTTCTGGTATAAATTGTTTACAATGTATTATAAACATGCATAATATTGCTTCCATGAAATCTTCCTGAAGAAACTTTAGAAAGCAAGTTTAAGATAATAAAAATGACTGGCGACATTGACATAAAGACTGGGGATGCAATAAATATATAGTTACCTGAAGAATTAAGATTAAATGAGGCTGGGTGCAGTGGCTCACACCTGTAATCCCAGTACTTTGGGAGGCTGAGGCAAGTGGATCGCTTGAGGTCAGGAGTTCAAGACCAGCCTGGGCAACATGGCGAAACCCCATCTCTACTAAAAACACAAAAATTAGCTGGGTGTGGTGGTGTGCACCTGTAATCTCGGGAGGCTGACGCACGAGAATCGCTTAAACCTGGGAGGCAGAGGTGGTGGTGAGCTGAGATTGTGCCACTGCACTACAGCCTGGGTGACAGAGCAACACTAGGTCTCAAAAAAAAAAAAAAAAAAAAAAAGATTAAATGAAAGCTGAGAAGTAAAATAATTATAAAAAAAAGAGTGTCTAATGTCTATATGCTTTGACAACTACTACTATAAAAATATGAGAGGAGGAGAATTGGGAGAACAAAGTCAAAATGTTTAACTGTTTTCAGTAATTGCATTGATAGTGATGGTATTTGTGTTGATATTCTGGATTGTGAGCAAATGAGGTAGAACAAATGACTATTTACAGGATATTTCAGTTCTATTATTCTCTCATCCTTGGGAAACAGAATTTTCTGTATTAAAGAGTAAAACCACCATAATCTTAAATTTTAATTGGAAAGGTCAGAATGAACATGTGAAGCATTTTGTCTTTTCAAAAGTTTCTATTTTTTAGTTCCATCCACTAAAAAAACCTTAAGAAATGAAACACCCAGTAGCAACAAGCATCTCTCAGTGCACGATTGTGATCCTGTGATTCTCATTAAAAGAAACCAATACTTTTTGGAGAATAACTGATTTGGAGAATGGTCCTAAAACACCTTTTCACAGAAGATAGCAAGAAATCTAACAAAAACTGCTGTGACACGGGGGCTAACTTGAAGAGGGTTACACTGGACAAAGAAGAAACAATCTGTGCTCCAAAAAGGCCAATAGTTGGTGTTGATTAAACCTGCCAAATATATTTATAGTTACGAGTCCATTATCGTATAAAAAATTGTTACCTTTGGAGAATGTTAGCTACTAAGTTCATTTATTTCCTGGTAAATAAATGGATAGTATCAGTCATATTCTCCCTTTTGTAGAAAAACTCTACTAATGAGTAACCAAATCATAGATGAAGAAAAGTGCCTCTTTGTAGGATTATTGCAACTAATTAAATAAAATGAAAGAGTTTGAAAATCACTATTTTGCAACCTTCAATGAATTAATTGAACACCATCGAAAGAGAGACAAACAGACATTTTGTGTCTCAGGATGAAAGCACGTAACATCATCTATCATCTTGACAATGATTGTTGACATTGGGCTATGTTGTAGACAAAATTAAGGTCTGTAAAAATGTTTATGTCCTAACTCCCAGAACCTGTGGATGTGTTACCTTTATGTGACAATAGAGACTTTGCAGATGTGATTAAGGGTCTTAAGATAGGAAGGCTACTAGTGAAAATGTGCTGGAAAGATAGAATGTCATCAGAGATGAGATGCATGGAATAGAATTATGGAGAACGGCAATCATTGGTGTAGACTCTCTCAATCAGGGCTCCCTGAGAGAAGTCAGTCCCAGTGCCTTAGGGCATCTAAAATATGTAATGAATAAAACTCACTCCTAAGAAGAGTATATCTTCTGAAGTCTCAGGCCTGGGTAATATAAGTTCCAGGGAGGAGGACCTCATTTCTCATCTCCTCTCCATAGTTGAATGTGCCTGGGACACCAGTGATTTTCCAGGACTTTATTTTTAGCAGAGGCCTTTCTTTACCTCTCCCTGCTCCTGTGCTCTGCTAAAGACTTTGGGAAAGAAAAGATGACTTGTAGGGCCCACCCTGATTGGAATTAATATCACTATCTTCAAGATTACCATTTCTCGTGAATTCCCTATAGGCAAATATGATTCCATTGTACAGGCCCTAAAACTAAAATACAGAGAGCTGAAACAATGGAGCAAAGATCATAATGGAGAAATAGAGACAGAGGCAAGCCTAGAAAGTACATATTCAGGCTGGTCACAGGAATTTGAGTTTTCCATCACTCAAGGGCAGTAGCTATGTTTGTGCTGCCTTGTACAGTTCCTATAAAGCACCCCCTGCACTAGGTCTTTCTTGAATGTGTAGGTAATGTTGAGAGCTGGATTTGAAAGGACTCTCCCCGTCTGTCAGTCTAGCTCTCTTCCATTCCCCACATAGTGCCTTTGCATTAAGTTTTATCTTCAGTATATCTGTGTTCAAATGCAAATAAGAAATATTTAGTGGGCAACTACCTGCAAGTCACAATTTACGGGAACTACAGGGACACAATGCTGCGAAAATAAAAAGCAGAAGCTGTGCTCCAAGGACACAGTCTGGTGAAGGTACAGAGACTCTGGTGAGTGCTAAAATAAAAACTATTGCAAAGGGCAGTGAAAACAGTGGGAGTAATAAGAGTCTCATTGCAGGGCACGAGGAAGAGATGTGAAAGAGAGGTGAGTGTTTCTGGAAGAGGGAAGAATGTATCCTTCCCCCTGGAAGGATGGCAAATTATTTCCTTTTAAATTTAGCATATTTCATTTAATCATATCATCAGAGAAACAAGAAGAGTTCAAATCATATCTGCTTAACTTGAATCCATAGATCCAAAATTGTAATGTCTACTCACACTAACTTTCCTCTTTTAATATTAAGTCATATTTTAATCTTATAAACTCCAAACTACTACAGAATTCAAGCTACATCGGGTATCTAACCTCATTTTTAAATGACATGATTGGTGGTTGTTTTCTAATTTGGAAAAATACAACTTGCTCTTCCTTTTAGGTGTCAAGGTTGAAGGGGCCTTTTATTTGTCAGGATTATAAACTTTGTAGGCAAAAGGTTACAAAGGAAGAAGCAAATTGGTGGTTTGACATTTAATCTAATTTAACACAAACATAATTACATGTACAAAAGTCTGAAATGGAAATATATTATAATTATGGTCCTGTTGTTTTGGATTGTGTTTCTAAGGGCTAAGAAAAAAAAAAAAAAGAAGAATCCATTGACTTTAGAGAAAGGATATAATTGGGCATGGAGGTCAATAAAGGGGCAAAACTTTGAGACTTATTTACAGGTGTGTCTTTTTACTATCCTATCTAGATCTAGAGTTTCTGATTCTTGCATTACAATTGGGTTAATACAGTAAACATGAAGAATCAAAACCTCTTGTTTTCCTCCTTCTGGGTTTTTTTCTTTAATTGGATTCACTTGTTTTTCAAAAGGATCATACTTCACATAGATGGAGTTTGCTAGCCTTTGGCACCAACAATCTGTCATGTAGATTCCAGATCAACATAGGAAATTTGTCATAGAAGTCATGGGGGAATTGCTGGTGAATGGTTGCCTCTTCTGTTGACATCTGTGCCTCTCCCTAGTAAGGCTTTTGATTTCAAGATGAGAGATACTGGATTTCCTTAAATCAAATTTTCTTAGAGCCAGGAAACTCAATACTCAGGAAAAAATGAAATTCTAAATTATAGATGCAATAATCTTATGAGATAGTGCATTACCTTCATTTTAGAGTTAAAGAATTTCAAGTGCTTTAAATAGTTAATAGCTAGTAAATGGCAGAGCTGAGATTCTAGCCATGGTGTATTGGATGTGAATAATCAGGTAGATAAGGCAATTTGTTTATCTGATGTCTATTATTCAGCCTTTATATCAAACATGTATAAACACACCATTATAACAAGTCAACTGTATTACACATGCACCATATAGTTTTTCATGTTATATATATTTATATTATATAGCATTATATAAAATAAAATCATATGGAAAACCAAGATCACCCTTAAAAATTGACATTCAACATTGGCTGACCAGATGTGAAATAGAAGCAGTATAATTTCACCTTAACACTGTATGTTCCTGGGCACTATTTTGACTGTAGCCAGGACATGGTTTGAGGCTAAGGAGATCAGGAAGTGTTATAGACTAGGGACAAATGCAAGGAATTAGTGAGAAGAGGGAGTGCGCTGGAAACCCAGCAGGGCAGCTCTCAGGAGCAGGAGCACACCTCCCCGGGCTTTCAGGTCCCAGCTTCTACAAAGAAGTGGCAGTCATGGCAGGAGGGACAAAGTGTGATTAATATCCTGGTTGACACCTTGACACCTCGTTAAGCTGAATCAACTCTAGTCAACTCAGGACTTCACTTGAAGACTGAATCACTTTCCTACTAAATTATGTGCTCTCTAGTAACTGCCTGGCTTCCCAGCAATGATTCCCACACGCTAGTCTCTACAGACAGTGTAGAAGTAGGAGTGAGTTCCACAAAGTGTACTTCATGGCCTCCTTGCTGCCTGGCACCACCCCAAAGTTGCTGATATAGGACAGCAATGACCTCTATGGAAGTTTGGCCTTGCCTACACATGCATTCTTCCCTCGCATAATATCAACTAGTGGACCAGTGTGCAGCACCAGGAGTCAGACTGGCTGGACGCAAAACCCATCTCTGCCGTTTAGAGGTCGTGTGACTTCGAGCGAGTTACATAAACACTGTCTTAGTTTCCTCATCTGTAAAATAATGGGGAAGGTAACAGCAAACTTAAAAGTCGTCACAAAAATTAAGTAACATGTGGTAAGCTTTAGAAGACTGTGACTAATGCATAAGCCCTCAAAATGTCTGTGATTAATATGTGCGGATTTTACAGAATATTCCCTCTAAAAGTTGCAATATTCTGCACATTATCTGGTAGCATGAAGAATCTTATATTCTCTTAGTAAATTCTGGATGCAGTTTTCCAAAATATACAAGAATCTTGGTAAAATCCTAATGTCATCATCAAGTGAAATATTTGTTACTCTCTCCTTAAAATATTTATTATCTTTTGGAATTTGATAATGAAGATCAGTAAAATAAATTGTTCT
The DNA here is from genome assembly GCF_000951035.1 of Colobus angolensis palliatus. Taxonomy (NCBI): domain Eukaryota; kingdom Metazoa; phylum Chordata; class Mammalia; order Primates; family Cercopithecidae; genus Colobus; species Colobus angolensis. The sequence continues at coordinate 7,488,476 of NW_012115311.1, read as the reverse complement.
CTATATTACCTAACCCAGTAGTAGTAGAAGCAACTTAATCATTGTCATTAAATAAGTCACATACACAAAGTTTTGGTGCAAAACTTTAAAAAAGCCTTCTCTTATATATATTACTTATTATATCACCCAAATTTCAATCATAATACTTTCAAGTATTTTCCTACAATGTAGAAGAATCGTATTCAAAAAGTTTGTAATTTAATTGAATGGAAAAAGTATGTATGACTGAAAGTTAACTAATAATACAAGACAACTGTTCAATAGATGTTAGATTTCAAGAGATATTTAATGAGCATCTATCTGCAAGGCACAATTTATAGGAACTATGGAGACACAAAGCTGAGAAAATAAATAGGAGAATCTGTGCTCCAAGCACTCACAGTCTGGCGAAGTACACAGGCATATAAACAAATACTTCTAATTTCAAGAGAGACTCTGGCCAATGCTAAAACAAAAGCTATTACAAAGTGCAACGGAAGCAACAGGAATAGTAAGAGTCTTGCTTCAGGATATGAGGAAGAGATTTGGAAGAGAGAGGAGTGTTTCAGAAAGAGGGAAGAACACAGGAACAGGGATGTCCAGGGTAGGTGTGGCTTCTCCAATGGGAAGCGCATGAGGGAAAATGATGGCAAAGACACAGCCACGGTGCAGTGGCTCACGCCTGTAATCCCAGCACTTTAAGAGGTTGAGGCGGCTGGATTATTTGAGGTCAGGAGTTCGAGACCAGCCTGGCCAACAAGGTGAGCCCCTGTCTCTACTAAAAATACAAAAATTAGCCGGATGTGGTGGCACATGTCTGTAATCTCAGCTACTTAGGAGGCCGAGGTGGGAGAACTGCTTGAACCTGGGAGGTGGAGTTGTAGTGAGCAGAGATCACACCACTGCCCTCCAGCCTGGGCAATACAGTGAGACTCCCAAGACAGAGCCGCTGTGCAGACTGCTTTATGTAACAAACTCAGGAGGGCTGATGTGATGCAAAATGAAGGAGGGAATCATTGAAGGTGTTTAATCAGAACAGTGGCATAATCAGATATGCTTGGGGGTATGTAACTCAAGCACAGCAGGTAGCAAAGAAGACAGAAAAAATATATGAGTCAGAAAATCTGAGTTCTGGCCTTAGTTCTTGCATTCTTTCTGTGACGCTGGCTTGAATCTCTCTAGGACTCCAAATGGGATAATCAATCCCTTCCCTACCTTCCTCCAAGGGCTCTTGTGAGAATGAACTAGTAATAAAGTCAGGTATGATAATTAGGGTCTCCATGTGGTAGGTGAAGACAGCAGGCCAAGGAGCTCTTAGGACCATATTTACAAAGTCCAGAGGAGCAACAAGGACCCAGCCTGGGAAAAGCAAAATAACAGGTTGTCAAAGGATTGTGCTACTTTTGTTTCCCCTATTCTCAGATAATGTATTCATTCATCATGCTTTTATAAATTTGCCCAATGGTAGAGTTTTGTGTTGGAAGGTGTTAACCCCATCTAAAGAGTAACTTTTGTAGCAATTTCCACAGCTTTCTGATATCTGACTAACAGTGATATGACAGCAGACACCACTTAAGTCGTTTTATGCTTAAATCTTTCCTCTGCAATTCCATTAGAAAGTTATTTTTACTCTATTAAAAATGAGAATGCATATGAATAAATCATATCATATAGCACAATACTATGTTATTTGAATTTCTGTCTTGAATCTATGAAACATATGTAGTCTTTAACATATTCTATTTCTTATAGCACTTAAACTTCGGCCCCAATTTCTTTGGACTTCTTTTCTAACAATTGATAATTGTCATCTTACTATTAGAATGCACAAAAGTCTTCCAGCACTTGTATTCTTTTCTCTCCCCCTTTAAAATTCCTAAACCTTGCCATAGGCCTTTATTATTGGTTCTTCAGAGGGGAATCTGTCTCCAATGTCAAACTCTGAGTCTCACATACAATGCCCATCTGTGCTTCTTGAACACGCTAACAGGCAGACCCTTTCTTGACAGTGGAATCTGTCAAAGAGACATACATCTCTTAAGCATCATTAGGAAGCTAGCTCTACCAGCTGAAGGTGCAGGTGTCTAGGTTTCTGTTTCTTTTATAGTGATCCTGTTCTTATCCCAAGAGGCTAGATCGTTTTCTACATCACCTGACTAATTGTACAACAATTCCACCAGCTCCGATGTTAGGCTGTGCATCTCAGGGCTTCTAGGATTCCTGTGAAGAACAACTGAGGACCTCTTCCTTTACATCCTGGGGTAAAATAAATACTCAGGACTTATTTCATCTAGAAAATATGCAAAAATAAAAGATTCTTCAGCCTTCTGACAATCTAAATTCAACAAAGATATTATAGCTTTTCAAATGTACAATTTCGCAACATTGATAAACGTCCTCAGTGGAGACATAGCCCTCATTTTCCATTCCCTGCACATTTCATGATTACAATGTAAATTGGAAGTTGATTATTACTACTTTATTACCTTGTGGGATCTCCTGAAGTGTAGGAGACAGAAAGTCCACTATAAAATGGACCACCATGAAATTTGTACCCCACCACTTGATGCCACTCATTGATTTGTCTTTCTTTTATTCAGCCCCATTTGGTTTCACCTTTCTGCACAGCAAACTCAATCACACATAAGGATACAGGCCTGTGCACGCACAGAGACAACTTCAATCTCTGGAATAGGACCCTTTCAGAGATTAAGAAAAATACTGTGAAGTCCCCCATCTTCAGTCCCTTCTCTCTTAAAGTTAAAAAAAGGAAGGAAGGAAGGAAGGAAGGAAGGGAAGGAGAGAGGGAGGAAGGGAGGGAGGGAGGGAGGAAGAAAACCAGGAAAGGTGAAGAGATTTCCTAAATTTTAGTCCTATAGCTTATGTTGTCTGTCTCTTTTTACTACACCATCCCTCAATTCTTAGATAAATGGAGAAAGAAGTATCTATGTACTTTGAATGCATTCTGAAGACACAAACTCCTGCTCTAAGCAGGCAGAGACTAGCCTGGTTATTTGATATACATGTATCTGGCCAATATACTATCTGTCAAAGCCTAATATAAATGCTATCTTATTCCACAGACATTTACTATGGGCATTTATGGTACTGCAGGAATTTTGTTAGTTGTTGGAGATACAATGATAAATAGGTCAAAATCTTTTCCTTATTAGAGCTCTCATTGTAGGGGGAGGAGATCCACACATTAAAAAGATAACTCTATCATCCATCATGCAAAGTGAATCATCATGAAATACAAGTGCTTTAACAGTTATTGATGAGATGTCCTGGGAATCCATAGGTCAGAATGATTAAGGGAGGTGTTAGTGAAACCATCACAGGGGAGGCAACAAAATAATCGGCCTTTAAAGAATGGATAGCCTTTACTGGGTAGATAAGGGCATTTTGGGGAAAAGAAGCAGAATGAGCAAGGACTCAGAGATACAAAAGCATATGGTTATTTGGGAATAGAGCCTATATTAGAGGAATACCTAAACACCAGTACACATGGAAATAGAGAGGCAAGGAGTGATGAAGACTGCAATGTAGTTTAGACTCTAATGAATCTAGATTTCGTCTTGTAGCTGCAATCTTTCCCACTAAAAATGACCTTTTCTTTCTCTAACTCCCCTTAGCAGATTATACGTTATTTGCTATATTGCTGGTGTAAAATCATTTGCTTGTCTTATCTTTTCTAAAGACTATAAACACATAAAGACAGAATCTACTGATTATTTTCTGCATCATTATTATATTTAAACCAGGGCTATAAATATAGTAGACAGTAAAAAATTATGTATGTCAAATAACTACTTCTTACTTCTGGATTATAGAGATAATGCTCTTGATAACTTCATTAAAATGCATGTGACTTTAAATGTTTCTTTAATGAAAATAAGAAAGTTTCATCTAATTGCTTCAAGATGATGCTACCATCCAAGACCTGAGAAGAATGGGAGCTATGTTGCAAAATGGGAACCTAGGGTTAGCGTTATCAAGCACACTGTCTTCATACTGAATCTTGAAACAAACCTGAAGCATCCAGCAGTCATAAAAACTCATCTCACTGGCCAGGCGCTGTGGCTCACACCTGTAATCCCAGCACTTTGGGAGGCCAAGGAGGGTGGATCATTTGAGGTCAGGAGTTCAAGACCAGCCTGGCCAATGTGATGAAACCCCATCTCTACTAGAAATACAAAAATTAGCCGGGCGGCAGTGGCATGCGCCTCTAATCCCAGCTACTCGGGAGGCTGAGGCAGGAGAATCGCTTGAGAGTGGGAAGCAGAGGTTGCAGTGAGCTGAGATCGTGCCACTGCACTCCAGCCTGGGTGACAGAATGAGACACTGTCTCAAAATAAATAAATAATAAATAAATAAATAAATAAATAAATAAATTCATCTCACTGAGCAAAAGGATTCTTTCTTGTTATGCTTTAAAAGGTTTACTTATAATAAGGTTAAATATAACCATAACTAAACCTAAGTGTGGTTTGGTGATACACAGGCAGAAACAGCACTAAATCAACGATAGAATAATATCACTGCTGACTTTTATGTCATGCTGACAAAAGCAGCAGCTGACAATGAATGTTAGAACTGACGTCAGCAGAAGATGCTGAACGCACTAAGTCCTAACGCATCACAGGTTAAGATGACTTTATGCCAGAAGTATATTCTTCCCTTACAGGATTTTTGTGTGTGTGTGTGTATTTCCAAATTTTATTTCACCCAGGTCATCCCAGGAAACCAAGATCTTACTTGCCATGAAAGTGAAGTGAAACACAGCTAAATTCAAAACAATGAGGGGCACATCCTGAGGGATATCTGAACACTAGTACCCTGAGAAATCAAGGGGTAAAGAATGATGAAGTTACACAAGACCCCACACTGAAGGCCCTAGACTCAAGGAGGGAAGTTTGGGGAGAGTCTTAGGAATGAGTTCAAGGCCCTCAGTTTGCAGTTTATCTTCACAATTCATCTTTAAGGAAGTCATTCTTGTCTCCATCTTACAAATGAGCTTTCAAGTCTCAGAAGAATTAAGTAACTTGCCCCAAATTACTATTTAATAAGTGGCAGGCAGATGTACCTTCAACTCTTTGTCTATAAGCTTCAATCATCTTAATGATAGTCTGTCAGAGCCTTCATTCCTCACCCACTTTCACCATGGTTTCTAGTTCTTGGTCAGTCCTTCTAATGGCAAAGAGTAGAGAAAGCATTTGAGTTTTAATTAAAAGTTGTAATTTCTATCTCAACATTTAAAGCCATGCCTTTAACTCAATTGTAACATTCTGGTAATAAGAAATTGACATTGATTTCCTCATTTCTTTTACTTTTCCTTACATATTTTCTCTTTCTTTCTTCCTTTTTTCTTTTCTCTTTCTCTGTTTCTTTCTTTTTCATAATTTCTTCATGACCAGATGTCCCAGAAGAGTATAAGAAGAAGAATAAGAAGAAGAACATTAGCAGATGGAACAAGGAGCAAAAAAAATTCCTTGTCTTTATTCTTCGTTAATATCCTTATCTTTATTCTTAGTTAATATCTAAATTATGCCAGTAACAAATAACGCTGGGGCACATTTCCCACAGAGAAGAGCTATGCTGGGTATGGTATTTTCTCTATAACAGACACACTTCTTAGAACTGTCAGGTCAGCCACCATCAACTAGTTTTTTCATCTAAAGATCAGTGAACATCAATGTCTTACTTTACAGCTCCATAACATCAAAACCTGCTGCCCATTCCTTTCTCAAAATGTTTCCTCTCTTGGCCTCTATTTATTTTTTGCTTGTTTTGCCATCTCTACCTTTGGGGGCTTCTCTTCTGTGAACTGTCTAAATGTTGGAGTTGATATTGACCCTCTTCTGTAAGTAAAATAGAAGATCTCACCTGACTCTGAGGGCTTGAATTATCATCATATAACACATTCCTAAATTTGTATTCCTAATTTGTATTAGACACAAAAATGCAACTTATCATTCTGTATGTCCTCATAGATGACTCACAGATGCACCAGTTTTACCTAATGAATCTTAATGTTGGACTTTCTCCCTAAATCTGCTTCATCTTCCTTGTTTCTTCAAGGAACAAGGAACAACTTCCTTGTTACGTCAGTAAATGGCATCTTTCACCCCACTGTTCCGGACAGCAGTGTAAGGATTGCACAAACTTCACTCTAGTCCACGTCTGATCAAACACCAAGTCCTGAATTTGCCAAGACTTAGAAGCCAATAAGAGTTAGGATTTTTTTGTTTTTTTTTGTTTGTTTGTTTTGTTTGCATTTAAAATATCTGGAGGTAGGCAAGGTTGGCATCAGATCAATGGCTTGACAATATCAGGACCAGCATCGCTCACTCTTGTTAGGTTTTTTGCAAGCTGGTTTCCCTACTGTTGACGTCATATACCTGTTACAAGCAAGAATAAGGGGAAAGACATCACTAGCTTCTCCGTACATTTGATCAGGAAAATAAAATTTTTTCAGAATTTCCACAGTAGTTTTCTGCCTATGTTCCCTGAGCTGGAACTTACTGCTTTCTCCTTCCTTCACAGCTGCAAGGGAGCCACGAATAGGCAGTGAAGAAGAATGCACAGTCAGCCAATCTAGAGCACAGGTGGATAAGCATCGGGGAGATGCCAGGTCTATACCAGATCTCTACAGGCAAAAAGCTTCATCTCTTCCTTTTGGAAGGTCAGATTTTATATCCTGTCCAGCCTTGCAGGGTGTCTTCCACTTATTTGCCTTCCAGATCTACTCTCTGCCCTCTCACTCTGTTCTGTACTCTTGGAGTCTGACTACTAGGATTCATGGAGGGTGCAGAAGGAGGGAGAGAGGAGCCAGCAGGATTCCTGAGAGCAGTGAGCAGGAGAGATCTGGGTATTTACTTCCCAGCTCCCTCCACAGTGGGCCTGAGCTAACAACCATTGCTTTTCTCTGCTGAGTCTGTCACGCAGCTGTCTCCTACAGTTAAGCTCTCTTCAGGTGTTGGTAGCTGTTCTCTCTCTCCTTGCCCCTCAGGCCAAGAGGTGGTGATGACACACCCTGCCCTGTTTCTGGCTCATGGTACAGTTTGGCACCCCATGTGCCTTTCCCTTAACTGTGCCCATGTCTTTATAAACAGCCCCTTCTTTAAATCCCATGCCGTAATCCCTTTTGAGTGTGCCATCAGCTTCCTGCCAAGGTCATCAATACCATAGCATCTTATTGTTCATATTGTTAAGGATAACTCCACATCCCATACAGAATGGCATAAGAAATCTGGCCATATGCAAGTGTAGGAAATGGAATCTAGGAAAGGGAGTCATCCCCGCTGTAATGAGGTGGGTGCAGCAAGGATATAAACCCGAAGAAATGCCTTTGAAAGGCCCCTTCCTCCTATGAAACTCTTCAATCACTGAATTGGCAGACAACACTTACTACTGTTCTTTAATTTAAAAACTGCAGCTATCCACTTTTCTGACTCATCAACCCAGGACCTGAGATAAATTTGGCCAATAACAGATAAAATAGAGGTACAGTTCCCACACTAAACAGGTATGGGCACTCTGCTGGCCTGGCATTTCTTTGCAGCAGGCACATTTTCTTAAAATACCAGGTCAGCCACCACGAGCTTGTTTTTCCTTCGAAAGGTCAGTGACCAACAATTTACTTTACATCTCCATGGCACAAAAACTTGTCTCCCATTCCTTTCTCAAAATATTTCCTCTCCTGGTCCTCATCTGGCCCTTTGCTATTTCTGAAATTGAGGTCTTCTTTTCTTCTGTGAAATCTCTAGATGTTGGAGTTCTCATTACTTAGTCATTGACACTCTTCTTTAAATAAAAGGGAGGATGTCAACTTACTCCCTCAATCCTTTGTGGATGGGAGTGGAAGGAAAGCCAGAAATTTAAGATGGTGAGTGTCACCGCAAGATGCAGCCAGGGACTGCCAGAAGCTCTCACTCCTGCAGCCTGCTCTTTCTTTCTGAGGACCAAATAGACTCCTTGAACGTGTGTGCACAGAGGAAAGAGCTCTCCTTCCTGCTCCCCTGGAATGATACCGCGTTCCTTGAGGCACAGGCTTTTCACAATTTCCTGGTCATTATGACACCCATTTCTACTCTCTACCCTGCTTCTCCCATAGGTTTGTCTCCAATGTGGTTTCTTTCTTCTTCGTATCTCTTAGCAGTCTCGCTGGGGCAAAAGAAGTGACGGATGATTCAGCTCCAGATCTGAATGTGCTGGAAACATGGGAGATCGGGGATATTGATCTATTTGCATAGCACTGATTTTTGTCTTCACAGACTACTGCTGCTAGATATCAATTACATCTAGATTTTCTCTTTTCTTTTTTTTCCTCCACTTTTTATACTGTTATTAACAACTGCATTTAATAGCAAAAAATAACAAGTAAATTTTGGAATTTGAATGCCTCATCCTGCGGCTGCTATGTCACCAGCTCCTATCTGTTCCTCACATGCTCCCCTTGCTCTGGCCAAAGTTTTAGATTTTAATCCAAAAATATCTGTGTCTTTGTGATTATCCTAGGTGTAATGGCATATAGGTTTGTTTGTTGGGGAGAAGAATAAAACAACTCCTTGAAAATAATATAAATGCTGTAATGAGAATTTTTTAAATGTAATTAATATAAAACATTTTCATAGATTTCTCAGCTAATGAATAAATAAATTATATTTCCTTAAGGCATTTCTTGGTATGCTGATGAAAATTTCAGGGTACAGCTGTGACAGTCACAATAAGGAAATACATGAGACCAATTATCCTGCTACGCTCTTGCACTATCTTAGATTTAATTTAAATGACTCATAGCTGCAAAAGTAGAACATTTAATGCACTGGTATGAACAAGTAGAGTTTTTAGAAAGGAAAAGGATTTTATTGAGGAGGTTTGAGTATTATCTGTGAATAAAGCAGGGTTATCTTTCCTTGATTGGGTCCCGTGATTAGAGAACAGAGGATGTGACTTTTTATTTTCTATTTCTTGTGATTTATTTGCCATCAGATATGGCAGATCAAGGAATATTACAACTTTTAGGGACCGGAAGAAATGAACAAGAATACTTAACCAACTCTCTTGCTGTACAATAGAGGAAAGGGAGGAACAGGGAGGTCAATTGCTTGACTTGGGTCATGCACTTTTGAACTCTGAGACCAAAAGCTACAATAGCTTTGCTCAAAGTCCAGTCCACAGTTTATTTATATCAGATATGCTTTGAAAACTTAATAAACTACAAATACAAATTCCCGGGATCCACTATCACTATAAAGTGCAGAAACTTTTATAAGAATTTTGAGGATAGCATCCAGAAATTTGCATTTGTTTGTTTGTTTGTTTTTGAGATGCAGTCTAGCTCTGTTGCCCAGGTTGGAGTGCAGTGGTGCTATCTCTACTCACTGTAACCTCCACCTGCCAGGTTAAAGCGATTCTCCTACCTCAGCCTCCCGAGTAGCTGTGATTACAGGTGCCCGCCACCATGCCCAGCTAATTTCTGTATTTTTAGGAGGGACGGGGTTTCACTGTGTTGGCCAAGCTGGTCTCGAACTCCGGACCTAGTGATCCAGCTACCTGGGCCTCCCAAAGTGCTGGGATTACAAGGTTGAGTCACTGCAACCGGCCCAGAAGTTTGCCTTTTTAAAAAGTGTTGCTTAGGGTAAGTCTTTCCCACATTGAAATTTCAGAACCACTTTCTGTAGCCTGGTGTTCTCTTCTCTATCTCTGCTTCCCATGAGCCTACGGACTGGGTTGGGGTGCAAAGAAGATAACCATGGAATTGGGTGGGAAAAAGAGACAAGGGAGCAAAAGCCATGGAATAAACAAAGAACACCGACCTCCAGGGTCTACATTACTTGAACATTTGGGAGAAATTTTCTTTTATATTAAAGCACACATTGCACATAAAGAGTTGGTAAAAGAAATATCTGCATAAACTTTTAAAATTAAATGAAGACTTTCAAGAAATTTGGTGTTGAATTGTAAAACATCAGCTTCCAGCTTCCAGCTAGAGCATGGTGTTCTAGCTGCCTCTGCCTTACAGGAGCTTTGGTGTCATTTCTACCTCAGCTTTCTCAATTAAAAATTCCTCATTGAGTCACTGTCACAACACGCATGACCTCTGCTGAGTTCTTCTTGCATTATAATGGTATTAATGTTTTATCTTTAAAGTAATTTAAGTAGCTTACTCTTTTTACATAAGCTGACCTTCAATACGGTTTTATTTTTATTTTTTGAGATAGCATCTCCATCTCTCCCCCAGGCTGCAGGGCAATGGTATGATCATAGCTCACTGTAGCCTTGAACTCTTGGGCTCAAGTGATTCTCCCACCTCAGTCTCCCATGTAGCTGGTGCTATAGACACAAGCCACCATGTCTGGCTAATTTTAAAATTTCTTTTTATAGGGACAGGGTCTCACTAGGTTGTTCAATCTGGCCTCAAACTCCTAGCCTCAAGGTATCCTCCCACCTTGGCCTCCAAAAGTGCTGGCATTACAGGCATAAGCCACCACAATTGGCCCCCAAATAATTTTTTTTTAATGTGTATACTCCAACATCAATGATTTTACACCAATCTTCTGAGTGTCATATGATTCAATTTAATTCTCACACTAACTATGCAAATTTAGCACAGACCCTGCAGGTGAAGGGATTCTGTCTCATAAAATTACTCCCATTTCAGATGCCAGCCACAAGTCCTGGGTGACCCCAAACCACCTGCACTTCCTACCCAGCTGACTACAATTTGGGGGCTTCCTACAACCTCCACCCTCTCTGCCAGATTTGATAATTTGCTAGGATGAGTCACAGAACTCAAGAAAGTGATAAACTTACAATTGCAGTTTTGTTATAAAGGATACAATATAGGAAGGAGACATATAAGGCAAGATTTTGAGGGGAATGCAAGAACTTCTGTCCCAGTAGAGCCAGCATATGGTACATCAAAATGTGCACTGATCAGGAAGTCTCCAAGCCTCACTGAGTTTTTAATCACTGACCATGTGATTGAACTCAATCTCTAGTCCCTCTCCCTTCCCCAGGTAGAGTGGGATAGAGTCTGAAAATTCCAACCTTGTAATCATATGATTGGTTTCTCTGGCAACCACTCCCCATTTTCAAACTATCTAGGACCCTCTGATCAGCATAAACTTTGGTATAGTTGAAAGGAGTTTGTTATTAATAATGAAAGATGTTTCTATTACTCAGGAAATTCCGAGAGATTCTAAGCTTTGTACCAGGAACCAAGGACAAAGATAGACTGATAGATGATAGATAGATAGATAGATAGATAGATAGATAGATAGATAGATAGCTAGCTAGCTAGATGGAGATAGAGATATAAAATTATACCACAATGTGATAATTATAAGGTTTTGCAAAAGTGCTGTTAAGTATGAAAATATTAACAATGTCAATGTGCCTCTGTCTGTGTTCTTTTGGCACCAATAATGGTAGATATATCCATCTCACATGGATGTATCCTGCTTTGTTTCACTGCCATGATAAGGTTCCTAAATACCTAAAAGGGAAATTTGTAGTTTGATGTATTTTTTTTGGCTTTAAAGTATTACTACATAAACTTCTATGCCTAAGTGGTAGTATCAGGCCCATCCTCAATTTGAATTTTGATTATTTCATATTTAGCTAAATAACCCACTGTTATTTTTATAAGATATGAATACTTTTTGAAGGAAGATTGTAAATAATCACTAAAATTTACATCTAAAATGAAATGTCCAGCACACCTGCTAGACTGTGAGATATTTGAGAACAAGAGCCATATCTTATCCTTATACCTCCAAGGAATTAATGGAATGTCTGGCACATATTGAATGCATAATTACTATTTTTCTAAAAATATGTATCAGTCTATTAAATTGGAAACCTAATATAAACAATTATTTAGCCTTGGTACCCAAATATGTAGCCAAATTCAAGCTGTCAAAACAAAACAATAATTGGTCCTCATAACTATAGCATTTAGCTCTTTAAAGGTTAATTGAATTAAACTGAAGTAACTAAGTGTTGCACTTTAGATTGTAAATAATAATTATTATTATTTTACATCCACATTTGACATCAAATTAACAGTTGTTTTGACATTCTAAATGATAATCACATTTTCCAATCAACCATACAGTAACCTAAACTGCTACTAGTGACCTGAAATATCAGAGTAATTTTTCTCTACCTTGAATGTATTTGTTATATGGTATTATCTTGCTTTGAGTACATAAACCTATGGACCACAAAGTGAAATATTTTCCAACAAATTTGAAACCACCTTGTTGATTATGCAAAGAATGCCCATGTTTCAACTTAACGTTTTGATTTTTCTAAGTTTGATTTTTCTCTTCTATAATTATTTGGAACAAGAAATGTAACATAAGCTAATTTGTTTTCTTATTAAATAGTATCAAAATATAACTGAAATTGATTTAGTGTTTGGGATAAAAACTTGAATGAAAATAGTGAGCAGTACAATATTAAATGGGCATATTATCTAGGTTTTTTTTAGCTTGAATATAAGGTAATACATAAACAAAAGCATATAATTAACCTAAAATAATAAAAACAGTAAAAATGATATTGATTATACTTTTAGTTACCATTTATTGAATGGTTACTATGTGTCTGGTAATTGCCTAACTACTGTATGTGTATTATCTCATTCAGACCACCCAAATTCATAAATTAGGTACCAGTTAATCCCTATTTTGTAATCTTAAAGAACCTAAATAGCAGATCCAAATTTACTCAGTATCTAAATAGTACTATTGGAAATGTTAAATGGAATTTACTATTTAGGTTATTTAGGTCAAATGACCTTACACAGAAGAATAGGCCTGCAGGATGGAATGAAGAGTATTTAAAATGGTAATTATGTAGATAAACTTAAATGAACACTGATAAATATAACATAATAGGATATTATAAGCTTTAATATATACAGAATTAAAATGCACAGCAATAATGCTAAATATGGAACTGAGATAAGTGGAGCTAAAATGTTTTAAGAGCCTTGCATTGTCCAAGAAAATGAACAAGTATAAATTTATTCAAAGCTTTAAAAATTAAGCACAAATGTTTTAGTATTAAATAATAAAAACAAATCCTACGACTGAAAAACTAGTTGAGTGGTGAGACTGAAAAATAAAAATTGCCCTATTAAGCAAGAAAAGCATATGCAACAAAAATTAAATGAATAGTGACTGTTAAATTTAAAGATACATATATTAGTAATTATATTAAATCTAAACTGACTATTTTCTCTAATTATTAGAAAAAGATGGCTAAAGCAAATTTTTTTTAAAAACTATATGTTATTTACAAGAAACACACCTTAAATATAAGGACACATAAAGAATAAAATTGAAAAAATGGAGATAGATACATTATGCAAAAGTAATCAGTCAGAAAAATGACAGAATAAGAGCTATCTGGCTTCACTCACCCCCATGTAAAACCAATTAACAACCAGCCAGTGGGAGATTATTATTCAGAATATGCCAGAATGCAAAACTGAAGTTGTGACAATTCCTTAGGCTGCAGACCAGAGGAAAGACAGCAAGTAGACAGTAAGGTAAATTGTTCTTCTTGACCAAGATACCCCTCCTCCAAGCTTGCAAGCCACCACATGTAGAAAATTCCCTTGGATTTCATTTTTACACTGAAAAATGTGAGTTGGAGATGGATCTCCAGCTTCTCTATCCTCCTGGAAGACTTGTTTCTGCCTCAGCACGCAGGAAGCATTACAAATACCTACAAAGCTAGAACACTTGAGGTCAGCTAGAGGCAAAGAGCAGAGATGGGAGTAGAAGCAGGCACCACTTGGTTCTCAAAGCCTGCTCTTCATGACAGCCAGAGGAGACATCAACTCAGAGAGGCTGCTCAGAAGCACCACTGTACAGGGAGTATGGTCCACAAATCCTTTGAACATAAATCCCTAGATGGCTTTCCCACAAAGTCCAGGTACCCCTTTAGGTTTCCCCAGGCCCATCTGAGTTGGGTGCCACACCAATCTTGAAGCCCTCACAAGATTAGCAGTGAACCTGACTTTAAGGCATCATCTAGTACTGAAAAGGGGAGAGTGATCTCAGACTAAGGGGACACAATAGTCAATCTACGCAAGATTTCTAGAAAGAGACACTATAAAAAGATCTACATAAACAAACACAGACAGTAAATACTGAAATAAATACTCCTTTCTTCAATGTGTAGACATCAACATATGTTCATAAGAATGAGGAGCAATCAGGGAACTATGACATCACAAAATAAATGAAACAAATTGCCAGTGATTGACCCTGAAGAGATGGAGATGCCTGAGGTCTTAGACTGAGAATTCAAAATGTCTCTTTTAAGGAAACTCAGCAAATACCAATAGAACATAGAGAAACAATTTAGAAATTTATCAGAGAAATTTACCAGAGATTAAAATAATTATTAAAATAAAACAGAAATCCTGAAGCTAAAAAAAAAAAACAAGGAATGAAGTGAAAACTGCAATAGAGAAACTTAACAGTAGAACTGATCAAGGAGAAGTAAGAATTAGTAAACTTAGAGAGAAAATATTTGAAAATACACAGTCAGAAGAGGAAAAAAATAATGAAAAGGAATGACAAAAATGATATGGCATCTATGCAGTGACATCAAAAGAGTGAATGTATGCCATTAACATTTGAGAGGGAGTAAAGAATGATAAAAGGGTAGAAAGCTAATTCAAGGAAATAATAGTGTAAAACTTTCCAAACTTGGAGAAAGTTATAAATATCCAGCTACAGAAAGATCAAAGGCCACCAGCTGGGCTTAAATAAATAAGACTTGTCCAAATACACTATAATCAGATCCTCAAAGATCAAAGACAAAGAGAGTATCCTGAAAGCAGCAAGGGGGAAAAAAAGCAGATGACATATAAGGGAGTTACAATACATCTGGCAGCAGACTTCAGAGCAGAGAAGGACTTCACAGTCCTGGAGAGAAAAGGATTATATTTTTCAATGTGTTCAAGGAAGGAAAACAAACAAACAAAAAAACAGCCAACAACAATATTATAACCAGCACAATCATCCTCAGACATGAAGGAAATATAAAAACTCCCAGACGCAAAGTTGAGAGAATTCATCACCTCCAGAGCTGTATTACAAGAAATGCTAAAGGCTGTTCTTCAAACTAAAAGAAAAGAATGCTGATGTGTAACACAAAAACAGCTGAAAGTATAAAACTCACTGGTAAAAATAAGAATATAGATGAATTCAGAATACTCTAGTACGATAATCATAGCACATAAACTATTTTTACATATAGTATGAAGTACGAAGATTAAAAGATAAACTTGTTAAAATAATAACATAATAATACATTTAAAAACTATAACATGAAAAAACTAAAAGTGAAGAGATGGAAAAAAATATTCTATGCAAATGGAAACCAGAAATAAGCAGGAGTACTTATATTATATCAGATAAAACAGTCTTTTAGTCAAACACTGTAAAACGACAAAAAGAAGGCCATTATATAATGATAATAGAGCAAGAGTGTATAACAAATATAAATACACGTGAACCCAATAATGAAAAACCTAAAGATATAAAGAAAATATTAATAGGCCTAAATGGCACAACACACTACAATACAATAATAGTAGGGGACTTCAACAATTCATCTCAGTAATGGACAAATCATTCAGGCCGAAAATCAACAAAGAAGCAGCAGTTAAAATTGCACTCTAGACAAAATGAACCCAACAGAAAGTTATAGAACATTTCTCCTAACAGCTGAAGAACACTCATTTTTCTCAACAGCTCCTAGAACATTCTCTAGGATAAATCATATGTTAGGCCAAAAAAAATTCTTAACAAATTTTTGAAAATCAAAATTATTTGTTTTTAGACCATATTGAAATAAAAATAGAAATCAATAATAGGAAGCACTTTAGAAATTGTACAAATAAATGAAAATTAAACAACATGCTCCTGAACAACTAATAAGTTAATGGAAAAATAAAAAATAAAGTTAAAAAGCTTTCTGAAGACAAACGAAAATGGGAACATAACATATGAAAATCTATGAAATATAGCAAAAAGAGTCCTAACAGAGACCTCTGTATCTATGAACACCATCAAAGAAAAGGTAGAAAGATCTCAAATAAACGACTTTACACAACAAACAAAAAGCAAGAAAAAACTGAACCCCAAATTATTCAAAGAAAAGAGGTAATAAAATCAGAGCAGAAATAAATAAAGAGAGATAAAAATACAAGAGATCAATGAAATAGTTGGTTTAAAAAAATAAAATCCACAAGCCTTTCAGCTAGACTAGCTAAAGAGAGAGAAAGAGAACTCAAACAATACCAGAAATGATAAAGAAATGTTACAATTCATACCATAGAAGTATAAAAGATTATAAGAGACTATTATGAACAACTATATGTCAATAATTTAGAAAACCCAGAAGATACAGTTAAATTTCTGGACACATATAACCTACCAAAATTGAATCACGAAAAAACAGAAAACTTGAACAGGCCAATAATTTTTAATGAGAAAGTCTCTTTACAAAAGAAAAGCCCAGAACCTGATGGCTTCACTCCCGAATTTTGTCAGACTTTTAAAGAACTAACGTCAATTCTCCTCAAACCATTCCACAAAATTAAAAGGGAAGGAATTTCTACCAAATTCATTCTTTGAGGTCAGCATTACTCTGATACCCAAACTAAACAGGGACACACAAAAAAGAAAACCACAGGCCAATATTGCTGATAAACATAGATGTAAAAATCTTCAACAAAATAATAGCAAATCAAATTCAACAGTACAGTAAAAAAATCATTTACCATGATCAAGTGAGTCTTGTCCCAGAGATACAAGGATGGTTCGGTGTTGGCAAATCAATAAACGTAATACAGCACATTAACAGAACCAAGAACAAAAACCATATGACTATTTCAATATATGCAGAAAAAGCTTTTGATAAAATTCAACATCCCTTCATGATAATTAACATAATTATCATGTTAATATATAAATATATTATTTAACATAATAAAGACCATACATGACAAACCCACAGCTAACATACTGAATGGGGAAAAGTTGAAAGCTTTTTCTCTAAAATCAAAATATTACTAGAAGTCCTAGCCAGAACAATTAGGCAAAAAAAAAAAAAAAAAGAAAGAAAGAAAAACACACACACACACACACACACACACACACAGAAATAAAGGGCATCCAAATTAGGAGGAAGTTGAATTGTCCCTGTTTCTTCGTTGTTTTCTATATATAAGATTATGATAAGAGAGCGTGATCTTGTATACGGAAAGCCCTGAAGACTTCAAACACATGAAAAAAATTAAAACAAATTCAGTAAAGTCACAGGATAGAAAATTGACATACAAAAATTAGTGGAACTTCTATACATTAATGGCAAACTATTGGAAAAATAAATTTTAAAAAATCAATTTACCATAGCTACAAAAGCAAAATATCTAGAAATATATTTAATTAACAAAGTGAAATATCTCTGCAATGAAAATTATAAAATACTGATGGAAGAAATTGAAGAGGACGCAAATAAATTGCAAGATATCCCATGTTCATTGATTGGAAGAATTAATATTGTTAAAATGCCCATACTCCCAAAGCTATCTACAGATGCAGTGAAATCTCTATCAAAATACCAATGACATTCTTCATAGAAGTGGAAAAAATTTTAAAATTGGTATGAAATTAGAAAACACCAAAATAGTCAAAGCAGTCTTTAGCAAAAAGTACAAACCTGGAGGCATCACATTAAGCTGAAAATATACTATGAAACTATAATAATTAAACAGCACGCTACTGGCCAAAACACAGACACATAGACCAATGAAATAGAGTAGAGAATTCAAAAATAAATCCATACATGTACAGCCAACAGATTTTCCATAGAGGCCCCAAAAATACACAATGGGGAAGGACAGTATCTTCAATAAATAGAGCTGAGTAAAACTGGTACAGAAGTATGAAACTGGACCTTTGTCTCTCACCACTTAAACTAAAAAACTCAAGATAAACTCAAGATTTAAATGTAAGACCCAAAACTATGAAACTATAAAAAAATCTCAAACAACTCAATAACGACAACAACAACAACAAAATCAAACAAACAATCTGATTTAGAAATGAGTGAAGGACCCGAGTAGCCATTTCTCAAAATAAAGTATGCAAATAGGTAACTGGTATATGAAAAACTGCTCAACATTACTAATCATCAGGGAAATGAAAACAAAAACCACAATGTATAGATAGCACCTCACCCCAGTTAGAATGGCAATTATCAGAAACAAAAAAATAACAAATGATGGCAAGGAGGTTGAGAAAAAAGAATTTTTATAGACTGACTTGAATTAAATTAAAAACTGAACTATCATTTGATCCAGCAATCCCCCTACTGGGCATGTATCCAAAGGAAATGATATTAGTATTTTGAAGAGATATCTGCACTCCTGTCTTCATTGCAACATTATTCACAATAACCAAGATATAGAATCAACTTAAGTGTCCATCAGCAGATGAATGCACAATGAATACTGCATATATGCACAATGAAATACTATTCAGCCACAAAAAGAATGAAATCCTGTCATTTTTTAGATATAGAAAAATTTGGAGAAAAATTAAGTGAAATAAGCTAAGCACAGAAGGCTAAATACCTGATTTCATTTATATGAGGGAGCTAAAAACTTGATCTCATAGACAGAGTGTAGAACAGTGGTAACTAGAGGCTGAGGAAGGCAGCAGGGAAGGAAAGAAGGGAGAGAGTAGTCAAAGAATGCTATGTAGTGGCTGTTGCACGATATAGTGAAACAGTTAATACATTGTACAATTCAAAATAGCTGGAACTGACTTGGAATGCCTTCATACAAAGAAGTAATACATGTTTGAGATAATGGATATACTATACCTGACTTGATTACTACATAATTTATAAATATATCAAGATATCACACTACACCCATAAATATGTATAATTGTCAATTAAAAATAAAATAGCTAAAAATTAGCTAAAAGAATGCCATTAGCTGAAACTTTACCTTTCTGTTAATAAGTTGTACCTGAAATAAAGGCAAATTTGATAATAATAAAAGAGAAAATTACAATAATTTGAAATGTATGTGCTAACAATGTAATACCAAAAATATTAAATAAATATTGGCAGTATCTGGAGGGAATAGGACATACTCAAAATTATAGTGGACAGTCTTAACATTGCCCTCAGCAACTTATAGAACAAAAAAATTTCCTAAGGCTAGCAAGGATTTGAACACATTTATCAAATCTAATCTCATTAATTTATTTTGCATTCATCACCTATAGAATCTATACTCTTGTAAAATGTACATAGAATATTTACCAAAATAAACCCTTAGCTAGACCATAAGGCAAGTTTCAATAAATTCTATAAATTACAATTATACCAAGAATGCTTCTAAATCCACAGGAATTAAGTCAATTTTAAAAGTGATAAATGAAAAACTAGCAAATTTTTAGAAATTGAACAATTCACTTCTGAATGACCCATTCAGATCCAAAGACAAAATCATAAAGAAGATTAAAAACATTTAATCTAAATAATACTAAATACATCACGTATCAAAATTTGTATGATGCATCTGAAGTTGTATAGCTTTAAATATATATAGGAGAAAAGAAGACAAGACAAAAATTAATGATCTAAGTATCTACCAAAAAAATTTAGAAAAACATGGCAAAATAAATTGTAAAATAAAGTTGAAGAATCAAAGTAAGGATAAAGGAATAAAAATAAGCATTAACAAAATAGTGAAAAAACACAATAGAAAAAAATAAATGCAGTCAAAAGCAAGTTATTTGACAAAATTAATCAAACAGGTAAGCCTCTAGCAAGGTTTAGGAAAAGAAGGCATAATTTATCAATAATATGAGTGAAAAAGAGGATATCATTAGAGATATTACATTCATTGAAAAAACAATAAAAGTATGCTATACATAATTTTATATCAGTAAATCTGAAATTTTAGATGAAGTGAGCAAATTAAAAAATACAATTAAAAACTGAACCAACAAAACGAGAGAAAATTTGAACAGTCCTATACTTGTCAAATAAATTGAACCTCAAATTAAAACCCTCACCTCTCTCCACCCAGGAAAAAAAAAATTTCAACTGTAGGCTTACATAGCTTCACTGATGATTTTTTCCAAATAGCTAAAGAAGGAATGATACCAATATAACACAAATTCTTCCAAATAATAGAAAAAAAGAAAATATTTTTCAACCTAGTTTGTAAGGCAGCATAACCTCAATACCCAATCTGACCAGAGAAATAAAATGTTGACAAATACTATACAAAAACACTGAATAAGTTAATAACCAAATTCAATGCCATATAAAAGACAATAAATCATGATCATGTGAGGTTTATTCCAGGAATATACAGTTAGTTTAATATTAAAAAAATATATAATTTATCACATTAGTAGACTAAAAGAGAAAAACATGATCACATCTTAACAAATGGAGATAAAGCATTAGTTAAAATTCAGTCCCTTCTTTTTTGTGTGTGAGACAGTTATGCTCTTGTTGCCCAGACTGGAGTGCAGTGGCGCCATCTCGGCTCACCGCAACCTCCGCGTCCCAGGTTCAAGCGATTCTCCTGCCTCAGCCTCCCAAGTAGCTGGGATTACAGGCATGAGAAACCACGCCCAACTAATTTTGTATTTTTAGTAGAGACGGGTTTTGTCAATGTTGGTCAGGCTGGTCTGAAACTCACGAACTCAGGTGATCCCACCGCCTCGGCCTCCCAAAGTGCTGGGATTATAGACGTGAGCCACTGTGCCCTGCCAAAATTCAGTCCCTTCTTTAATATAAGATCTCTGGCTTCTATGATGTCTGTTTCAGTAAAATAATAATAATAATAATAATAATAATAATAATAATAATAATAATAATATTTTTCACCAAAGTAGAAACAGTGGGAATTTTCCTAATCTGATCAACATCTTTAAAACCCCCTACATGTAACTGGAGTTTATGGATCACATATTTACTGCTTCCTCCATGAAGTTTGCAACAAAAAAAAAATATCAATATTTTACTTGAGTGCTTAGGCAGTGTAATAAGGTAAGGAAAAGAAATCAACATTGTAGATATTTGAAAGGAGAACAAAAAAAGATCATTATTTTTTGATAACATAATTCTGTATGTAAAAATATCCAAAAGGCTCAACAAATAAATTACTATATTGATGCAAAAGTAATTGCAGTTTTGCCATTAAAAGCAATTACTTTTGCACCAATATAAATAAAGGAAATAATAAGCAAATTAGTAAAACATCAGAATACAACATCAATTATGAAATCAACTATGTTTATATGAAAGTCATTGTGCACTGGGGACAATGATCAACAAATAGAAGAATGGAATGGAGAAAGATCCACATACAAGTCCTCTAATACATAACAAAAGTGCCACTGCAGTTCAGTGAAGGAAGGTTGACCTTTTCAATAAATGGTGCTGGGTTGACTGGATATACATATGAATCATAACCTCTACCTCACACTATAAGCAAAAATTAATTTGAGATGAATCACAGACCTAAATATATGAAGTAAAATAGGAAAACTTAGAGAGGGAAATGAGAGAACATATTCAAGAGTTTGGGGTAGGCATAAATTTTTGAAACAGAAAACATAAAGCATTAACAATAAGGAGAAGACTTATAGGGTAGACTTCATTAAAATTAAGAACTTTGCTTCCTCAAGAGAAAACATTAAAATAGTAGAAAGGCAAGTCACAGAATGTGATAAATTATTTACATTACATATATCTAACGAATGACTCACATCCAGAATATATAAAGATCTCCAAAAAAAGAATAAACCAAACTTTTGAAATAAGCAAGAGAATTGATCAGAAGCATGAGAAAATAAGATGTCCAAATTATGTGCATGTGTATATATGTGTGTGTGTGTGTATATATATATATATACACACACACATTATACATGTATGTATATATCAACAGAATGGCTAAAATTGAAAAGATTTGTAATACCATACTTTGAAAAGAATGTAGAGCAACAGGCACTTTCATACATTGCTTTTGGGAGTGTGTATAGATAGGTACTTTGGGAAACACTTTGGCAATATCTACTGACACAACACATTAATATTCCCTATGTTTTAGTAATTCCACTCCTCAATATTTGCCTGAAGAATGAGATCTTATGGCCACAGAAGACATGATAGATATAATAATGCTTATAACTTCAGGCCACTTCCTTCATACAGTTTATGACCAGATGCACTGCTCACTGTTCTTCCCATTTGGAAGAGAAGACTCCCCTTCCTTGTCTTTAAGAACCATTACAGAGAGTGGCTGTAATGCAACCACCATCTATTTTTGGCTTGCATCCATCCATAAGCCAAACTTTGTTGGCTTTCTCCTCTACTGTTAATTGTAAAGAACTCCTTATTCTACCATTGGGACAAGTCGAAGAAGATACATTTACTGCAACCATAATGAGTGACATGGGACTATTTGGGTTACCAGCTCATGAAGCTTACTCATACCTCCTGGTCCTTCTCAGGCTCACCCACAAACACCTTTTCCATCTTATAATGGAATGCTGCTCAGCACACCCAACTTTATAAGTTGGTAGATATTTATGATTTGGTAAATCATAACCCAGCTCAAAAATGGGTATTTCTAGGTGCATTGTGACTCAGCGTGCTATGTTCAAGCATAACATCATCACCACAGCCCAGCAACACACCAGGAGCTATTTCTAGAAAAGTGTATGATGCCTGCAGTAGACTTCAGATGGCACAGCATTGCTTTAGAACCCCAGGGGCCTACACTGTGATGTTCCTACTGAAAATTTCCATAAACTCCATAATTTATCTTCTTCTACCACTGACACCTCCTAGTGTCTGTTGGATCACATGGCACAATTGGCAGCACAATCTGCAAAGCCTGGATCTGCTATAACATATTTTCCTGCTCTGAGTCCCAGTCAAAGCTGACAGCCTAAGGTGTCACCTGGTATCTGGGCCTGAGCAATATTTCTTGGTATGAAATGTGTTGCCTCAAAAACCTAAGCAGTGCTTTCAGATGTCCTTCATGGTAGGAGAAACAAGATGTAGCAATTTGACTTTTACTTTGGACATGTACAAACTTTGCTAAAATGGTATGTTCATGAATCTCCTTAGAATTATTTCCCACCCTTTGGAGTTCATATGTCTTTCCATGGTTTCAAGTCATCTCTTGCTTGTTCTGCCTAATCAGCATGATGTCATAAGTCTAACGGATCAATGTGAGTAAGCACTGTTTCTAAAGGAGAAGGCATTTTAGCCTATGTACATTCACTAATGAACACATTAGCTGAAGAATATATTCTCTAAATCAATGGCACCTTACCACGTTCCACTATTGTTATTCTACTGTAGCAACTATATCATCTGGCATGGCAGCTTCAATAGCTGAGCTTGCAGTTCTCTGAGATCCGTGTAATTTCTTTAGGAGAGTAGATAAGGTGAATTAAATGGAGATATGGTAGGGACCATCACCCTTGCATCCCTTAGATTTTAATGGGAATACTAATCTCTACCATTCACACTGGGATGCAATTGTGATTTTTATTTGCTATCTTGACTAGGGCAAGGAGAAGTTTCCAGAGGCTTCCATTTTACTTTCACCAATATGATAGATCCTACCCCACAGGACAAAGAGTCACTCAATATCAGCATCATTCTCTGCCAAGTATATCAATCCCAATTGTATATTTGGGGATTGGGGAAATTGCTGTCAGTGGGTTTATGGACCTCATAGTCCCATTGCAAGTGAGACTTCAGCCAGGGTTCCTCTTTTTACCCTGCCAGCATATGCCTTCTTTCTAACAAGGAGCCATAATGACACTTTACATCTCTGGGTTAACAATGTCAATGTTTACTCTTTGTTCAGTAATCCTTGAAATATCTGGGTATTCCCACATATACAATTTCCATGTGTACAATCCTCCAAAAAATGCTCATATGCACCTATGATGATTAATATTGAGTGCCAAATTGATTGGATTGTAGGTGGCAAAGTATTGTTCCTGGGTGTGTCTGTGAGGGTCCTGCCAAAGGAGATTAACATTTGAGTCAGTGGACTGGGAGAGGCAGATTCATCCTCAATCTGGGTGGGCACCATCTAATCAGCTACCAGTGTGGCCAGAATACAAGCAGCAGAAGAACGTGGAAGGACTAGATTGGCTTATTCTCCTGTATCTTTCTCTCATGCTGGATGCTTCCTGCCCCCGGACATCGAACTCCAAGTTCTACTCTTGGACCTTCAGTCACAGACTGAAGGCTGCACTGTTGGCTTCCCGACTTTTGAGGTGTGGGGACTCAGATTGGCTTCCTAGCGCCTTGACTTACAGGGAGCCTATTGTGGGACCTCGCCTTGTGATCATGTGAGTCAATGCTCCTTAATAAATTCTCCTTCATATAAACATCTATCTTACTAGCTCTGTCCCTCTGGAGAACTCTGACTAATACAGTGCCTTTAGGAAAGAACTGCAGAAAGTATTGAAGTATATCCTCACTGCAGTGTTGCAGTGTCCTTCTCCCTGGGGACCTGACTCTTTCCTAAATCAGTGGGTTCCAGAACTAGAAAAGAGTTTGGGTTCAAAAACCTAGGGAAATGACCTTGATTTTTTATTAGGATGCCTTCCACCTCTTCATTATTTCTTCTTCTGATTGCCTTAGTAAAGCAAATTTCTTAACGGCTATCTCTTTTCCTCTATATCTCTTTTTCCTCTGCCTATCTCTTTTGCCTCTAGGGATACCATGTTCTTTCAACCATCTTCACAACTTCCCACAGTTAGTGCTTCCTAGGCAGATCCTCTGATCTGGCTAGTCATTATGGTCATTGTGGCTCTCTGGCCTTTGGTAGTCTCTACTGCTTCAGGGTCTGATCATCCCACGGGCAGTAACAAGTCTGACTCTGTGGTCACCTCTCCTACCTGCCTGCAGAGGAGAGCCTCCATTGTACTTTAATGAAGTTGGTGTTCCTCTCATTCATGCATTGCTGATGGCCTCTGGGTCTTTTCATGCAAGTAATCCTGGTGTGAGTCTTTCTGCCTCACACATACCCTGAATGTATATTCAAGCACACTGAAACCCCTGGGCTTTTTTATCCCTTTCTCTGTATTCTGCCATGGCACTCAGGCATTTTGTCTTCATTAGCGAAGGCCACCACTCACTTCAACCTTCTTGGACTCACCCTAGCATTGAGTCTTTCCCATCTCTGGGGTCCTTGCCAGAATATTAAATTCTCTGTTTCAAAACAATGCCCCCAAGTCTCTGAATTCTTGCTAATGGAATCTTTTTCTAGCTGCCTTGATCGAGTACCCTCAAAATCCAGTTCCAAGGGTACTTTCTTAGCTACTGATAGTATATGCAAGCTAATTCTTGCAGCTTCCTTGGAATGTAGTATCCTTTTTCCTTATCATATCCAATACATCCCCAGCAGATTATACTAGAATTTAACCCTACTGGTTGGTTTGGCATCCAGGAGAAGTGGTGGGACAATTTCTGAAAAGGACATTTTCTGCCTTGCAAGGGAGAGGCCTCTGCAGTCTTTCCATAGTGGGAAAGTGTTAACTCTTTTTAGCAATGGGGGCCATCTCTGTAATCATGTTGGCTGCAGGAAAGTCTGCAGAGGCACAGTCTTCAGGGACCTAACCCATATTTCAGGGTCTCAAGTGGTTTGTTTGTTTTTTAACACTCAGGGCCCCAACCTTTGTATAACAACCTTCTTGGGCTCAGCATTTAAATGTCTGTGTCTCTACAACTCTGACATAGTCTTATGCTTGCTGCTCAGCTGTGTCTGCTGAAGGACGAGCTTTGGTAGCTTATAAAAAGGCTCTCAGGTCCTCACACATCCTTTAGCTCTTCATAAACGACCTTTGATTCCTCATTATCCCTCTGCAGGTGATCAATACAATTTGGGGATAAGTAGCCAACTCCACTCTCCTTTAACACTGTTCTCTCAATGCCTTTTAAATGCTAGAATCATTGCAGCAGTAAGAGTGTTCCCTCCCACCAGGATGTTTTCCCAGGTTACCATCAGTGAAAGTTTTAGCAGTTGGGCCACTGTTCTGTGCCAGGAACCATCTGTGCCCCACATACCACTCAGGGCCTTTCATGCCAGCCAGTTGGCAAGCAACCTGGTCCCCCAACTCCATCTTACCAACTGCTTTTCTGGCACCAACTGTGTTACTTAGGTCCTCTGAGAAGCAGACATCACAACAGAATTAGAAATGCAAGAGATTTATCAGGGAAAATGCCCGTGAAGCCTAAAGAGGAGAGAAAACAGGTAGGACAGCCTCAAACCACAGTGCAGGTTTGACGCCATGAGGAGAAAGAGGCACAGAACAAGAATTTGGTCAGAAGCCCCCCAGTCTGCAGTGCACCTCTGAAAAGATCTTGGCCAGACCTGTAGGGGGCCCAGAGCACAGACTTTTCATTACAGGAACTCTGTGATGAGCAGAAATGGGATGCTCTAGGCTCCAGGCCATGTGAGGTCATTGGCTGGGAGCAGCTCAGGGAGAGAGTTGTGTCGGTGTGAACGCTCCAGAGGGTCCTGAAAGTACAGCACCAGGAAGGTGTCTCATAACTAACAGGCATTCTTGAAGGGATGTGAATAAATAGAGCATTCAAGTGCTTGAGGTATTCTACGTACTGGCCTAGGAAATGGTCACATAGGTATGTGCCCTTTATAAGAATTAACTTAGTCATAAACAGAAGACAAGTTTTTTTGTATATGTATTTTATATACAAGTATATGTGTTATATAAATTTACTTCAAAGATGTCATGTAAAGAATGGAAGCCATCATTCTGAATAATTCTACCTAAATATCCTAAGAACAACCCCACCCTTAGAAGAAACCACATACTGAATACAAGTAGTTTGGTTTTTATTTGTGTCATTCAGAAAATTGACTCATTTCTCCCACCACACTCTGTATAATCTCAAAATAATGAGCTATTTCTGCATGCTATGTAGTAACCAAAGACAAGGACTCCTTTTTTGAATCACAACAGTCTCAGAACCGCTAAGCCTCTTAAATGTCTATTTATTTTTTGTGTGTGTGTGATTTTAGGCTGTACTGAAACCCCATGCTTAATGCATCCTTTTGGGGCTTCGGCTCAGGCCTGAGTCTGATTGCCTCTGGGATGGAAAGAGAATAGCTGAGATTTCAAGTCCTGTTGTGCAAAATCTGTAGCTGTTCAAGCGCCTTAGATAGAATTTGGATGAGTAGCCTGGAGCATTGGCCAAGACATGTTCCCAGTTCTGTTCGTATAGTCCCATTAACTGTCTGCTCTGACAGCCACAACTCAGAGCCTTTATCTGAAAATGAAAATTCATCATAATAAATGGAAGTATAAATAGCATAGTGTGAAATTCAGTACCAGCTAGAAAGCATTCCCATATTTAGGTACAGGCTCCTTTAGTTTTGCAAATTTGAGCTTAGAATCTCTGCTTTAGGTCTCAAAGCAGCTATCTTGTTCTGGTCATGGCCTTTCTCTCCAAAACCAGGATAAAGTCACATTCACAATAGTGACAAAATCTTCCCTCTTCAAAAAAAAAGAGCAAGTACAAAGTGCATTTGGAATTTTCCAACTGTGAGCTCTCTGTGAATGGATGATTTCAAAAAGTAAAGTGTATAAAATCTCCTGGAACTAGAAGGACAATTATCTTTTTATTACTATTGGACCTTGTATCATTTTCTTTTTCAAATTTCACAAATGCCTCTTAATTAATAAGTATTTCATCAATAAAATGTCAGAAGTAAAAAAGAATTGACTTTGTTCTGTCTATCTTGAAAAATGACTTCCAGATTCTACAAAATGAAATTATAAGTAAAAAATAATCCTTCCAAAGTGTGTTTTGATGGGACTATTTTTCAAAATGTGATTAGAAAGTAATAGCTAAGTTAAAACTTTGACATAAATTCAACAAAGCGTTTTAGAAGGCTATTTTTTTTCTTGCTAACAAAGCCAAGTTACTCAAGATTAATGTGACGAAAAAAAATACGCTCTATTTCTCTCCTGCCTTCTGCAGAGAGGAGCTTTAAAGCTGGCTGCTGCAGGTTTTAAAGACAGATGTCAGACACATGTTTTTAGGCATTTGTTCAATGAAGCTGCACGTCATGATCTGGCTCCAATAGCAAGAGTGATATAAAGAAGTATCCTTCGGTTGACAAGGGAAGAAAAATTTGGAAAAAATTTGTAATATCCTGAAATAAATTTCATACATCACTGAAAACAAAGGAAGGTAAAGCTGAATAGATTGGAGTTGGAGCCCTTTTTTTAATCATGTCAGCCAAAAGCGTTCCAGTCAGTAGTCCTAACACACCACAGATGAGGACAGATTTACCACTTGACTTCACTGAATAACAATCTCAAAGCTTAAAGGAATCTTTCTAAAAGAGACATAGTGAAGCTTAATGCATTCTGATTTTTTTCTAAAGGCAAAATGTTGCCTAAACATGAAGTCTCAGAATATAACATGTAAAGATAAAGAAGGCTATCTTGAATATACAATGACTTTGGAAACAGGGGGAAAAAAACCTGAAATAGTGCCTGGAAAAGCCAAGGAGTCTTTCTAGAACAAGAATGCAGAACGAAGGAAATGCCTAGGGCTTTGGCCTGGAGCTATGTCTATATAACAAGACTGATTCTATTATTCTGTAGCTGTTTCCTTTTTTGTTTGAAATAATCCAATAGCTGCAAAATCAATCTGAGACCTTCATGGTTTATGTGATCCAATTTTCAAGACAGAAACAAAACTGATAACCAAACTGCATTTGCCGATAAGCCATTTCTATAATCAAAACTTCTATGATTAAGATAAGTGGAAAATATTTGTTGTTACCCTTGTTTAATGTAAACTCTTTTCCTATCAAGTTTATCTAGAGTACACGCAAATCAAATTAATAAACAAATAATGCCAACTTCTGTTTCAAAGTGCTATTGTGAAGAAACTGTTACCTCAGATGACAGTTGTACAGTTGACTACTACCTGGAATTGGTACTTTATTTTCCATGAACATTTGTAGCATAATCCATATAAAAGTGTGATGAAATAATCAAGTTGTACCACCTCATTTTAATGGAGCGTACACATTTCATATAACCTGGGAGTGTGGAGGAGGAGAGAGTATTTATGGGATATGGAATCAACTACAAATGGATGGGCTTCTGAAAAAGAGTAGATATTTCCAGCTAATTCGTACCTTGGCTGTTCATCTTTCCCCCATAAAAAGCAGAGACTTCTAGGAGAATCTTTCCCAGCATCCATGAAAAATAGTCACAGATACAGTCATTCATCACTTAACAACAGAAATACATTCTGAGAAATGCACTGTTAGTTGATTTTGTCATTGTGCAAACATCATAGAGTGTACTTGCACAAACCTAGATTGGACAGCCTGCTACACACCTAGGCTG
Source organism: Colobus angolensis palliatus (assembly GCF_000951035.1). Classification (NCBI taxonomy): domain Eukaryota; kingdom Metazoa; phylum Chordata; class Mammalia; order Primates; family Cercopithecidae; genus Colobus; species Colobus angolensis. Next base: position 7,458,993 of record NW_012115311.1, on the reverse strand, counting down.
TGTGGTACAGCCTATTGCTCCAAGGCTACAAACCTGTACAACATGGACAGAATATTGTAGGCAATTGTAACACAATGATAAGCATTTTTGTATCTAAATCCATCTAAATGTAGAAAAGGTATAGTAAAAATATGGTATTATAATCATATGGGACCCCATTGGATATGCAATGCATGACTATATTTTAGCTGAAAGCATCAGCCCACTTGTTTTAGAGAGGAGCAGAGCCACACCCCCAGTCTTTCCACTGTGTATTTAGATCTTGGAGATCAGGAATTAAAAACATGAGCGATGCAAGCAAAAATGCAGGTGATAAGATTTGTGTGATACATTGGAAGCTGGAAAGTTCCTCTATGGAGGAATTCAGTTTAAATACTCACAGAAAGCGACATAAGAATCCTCGAGTGTATGAGCTTCAAGCCTTGCAGTTGGTCAACACAGTGTATGGATTAGCAGAAAAAGCTGAAACAGAACTTGGGGCTATCAAGGAACAGAGGGATCTGGGGAGAGATGCTAATCAAGCCATGAGGAATGCAGGATTTATCAATACCCAATTGAGAAAATGCTATTAACATTGCAGTTTTATCTGCATGATATTTAGAATTGCATGCCACTCCAGTTTGCTGGCAAAATTAGTCTCAGCAAAAATTTTACTAAACTTTAGCCAGCTGAAAGTCCTCACCAGCATAATTACTATGTCAACCTCTGTCCCTCATCATGGCCTCAATTGGTTTTAGGAATTTTCAAGCACATTAATGGTCTTCCTTTCTCGACTCATCATTGAAGTTGCTGCCCACAGGTTTTATGAGGTAGTCACCTCGCTTCTGCCACTGCTGCTATTCTATAAAAATGAACTCTGCGTCCCCGTCACTCCAGCAGGCATAGCCAGCACCTCCACCTCTGAAATTTTCCAGGGCCCTGTGGTTGCAATCACTGCATTCTGCACAGAAACAGAAAGAATGCCCTTCTCCTACACTCTGTGCAATGTTGCCACCTGGGTCTAAATGCAGTATTGTGGGTGCCATGAGTCACCAAGATCTCTTGTCAAACAGTGCCTGTTTGGCAGGAGTCAAACAGAAATGGCCCTGCCCTCATCTCTTCAGTCATTATCTCTTTCTGCTCAACACTCAGAACTCCTTCAGCCCTCACCCTTCTCCCCAGAATACCTCCTTTAGCTGAAGTAAATCAAGCCAGAAAAGCTGTCAAGCACAGAAATGAAAATCCATGATGACGAGTGATGGGTCCTGGCCTGGCGTATCTAGTGGCTTACTCTATTGTTGGTTATGCTGTAGATGCTATAAAGAAATTGCTCTCAAAAAGATGACTCCTATTGGGTATCAGTCCTAGGAAGTCAAAGTCCTCATCTATAACAAAGCGTAAGGCAATCATTTGCTTCTAGAAGCTTCCCTCGGCTCTTGCCTCAGGATAAAAGCTTTCAGAAGGGAATAGGAGGCATTGCCTGCTTCTCACTGCCAAGGTGGAGGGTGGGCTAAGGATGGACAGTGGTGGGTTCACCTTCAGTTGCTGATTCAGAAAAGCCTGGAAAGCATCCAATGGGAGGGCTCCAGGAAGCTGGCTCCTTTCATTTGCCTGAATCTGATAAAATCTTACGTTTCCCATGTGAACTAAGCAGACCAGGGAAGAGCAGGAGTTCTGGAGACCAAGAGTCCTGGAGGCTAATGTTGGCCTGCCATTCAGTAACTGGGTAATATCGGCTAATTTGCTTAACAAGTCTATTCAGGCCTTGCTTTCCTCATCTACATAATGGAAGGAAAATAATAACTACAGTTGTCATTGAAGACTCAGTGAAATAATGCTGATCAAGGGTTTGCCTCAGACACAGGAAGTGGTCAGTAACTGTTGGCTACCACTACCAATGCAGTAGACTTAAACAAGCCTGCAGCTGCCCAACATACATATTAAGTCTCCTTTAGGGAATCCATTCCCTAAACGTTGCCTTTAAATGAAAGTTAGATCAGACTGTCAATTGTCACCTACAAAGAGGGAAAAATAGACGCTGCAGTCATGGCAGCAAGTTGCCAGAGGGCGGGGGTTCTGATAGAAAAAGCCTTTAGGAGCTTGACCTGGACTACAACTGGAGCATCTGATAGGGAAGAAATTAAAGAGGGATACAATGAGAAATGCACTGTGGCTTTCTTCCAAATGGCATTTTTTGAAGTTTGACTTCACATGAAAGCAAGGGGAAGAAATCTGGTTCTCTTTGAAAGGCATAGGCAGGTCTGACTTTAAGTCAAGAAATGTAATAGAATCACGTTCTCACAGGGGAAACTGTTGAGCATGGCGCTCACCATGGAGCATGCAGTGGCAGGTGGCTCTGTGGGAGTGTGCCTGGAGGGGAAAACCAATCCACTGACACTACAGGAACTCTCTGAGATACAACTTACTGGCTTGACGGGGCCTACTTCATCTCCCGAAGATGATTACGGAGACATGAGCAGAGATGTTGAATAAACACAGAAACAGACTCCACAGTCTCATTGAGTGTCCCAAGGGAGCACCCCTATGAAATACATCTTGTACTTCTAAAGGCACTGCATGCATTATGCAGGTGCTCCCAGCTGCCCAGGAACACCAAAGTCAGCTTGGTTACTCATCAGCTCAACTGAACTTTACGCACTGACACACTAGCACCTGCAGAAAACTGGATTCCTTGTGTAGGTGAAAAGTGGGTCACAGAGAGAAGCCGCACAAAGCCTTTTCTGAGAGTTACAAGGCAAACTGAATAGATGTGAATTAAAATCATGTGTGATTGTCTCCACTTTGCAGATTATCACCTACATCTATGACCAGAAATCCAATGATGAAAAATAAATAATAGAGACAGATATAATTATGGGAAATATTTTAAAAATCATGAGTGTGAATTTTTCTTGTAACTTTCTAAGTTCATGATCTCTACCCAACATGTACCAAGGCAACCATCTGCATGGAAAATGGGGATTTGTTCCAGAAAGAATAAACAGGCAAAGACTGAGATTATACTTAGCTTCTGACACTGAAAATAGGAACATGGCTTCTTACTAATACTCTTAATATCTTTATTGTCTCTGCTGAAGCATTCTACTCATTTTCTTCCTCCATTTTGTGTGTGTGTGTGTGTGTGTGTGTGTATGTATGTGTGTCTTTCTAGATATGTTTTGACTAGAGGAGCAAGTCAACAGGACCTGCAGTTCTGGGATCAACTAAAGACATCATATAGTAGAAGGGGATGAGAATCCAGGGGATAGAAGAAATCAGAGAAAAGAAAGGGAGGAGGGAAGGCTATGACATGTGTGATCTGATTTGTTCCTCTCTAAGCTTTAGTCTAAAGGGGGTGTGCATATTAAATAATTGACATTCAGGGATTGAGGGCAGTTGGGGACTTCTGGAACTACAGAATAATGAGTTACAGTTGTTCAGTACCCACCCTATTCATAACATTATCCCCATCAACCTGGTTGTTTGGCAAAGTCAGACCTGTGTTTTAGCTTCACTGGGTCATCTATGCTTCCAAGTAACATAGACAGAACCCAAGGACACCTGAGAATCTGGCTGGGGCCATGGATGAGAGCCATACCCTCACTGGAATGAGGCAGCTCTGCATCCAGGACATGATCAGTTGGGCAGCAATGGAAGGTTGACCTCAGGACTCAGAGGGCTTCATTCCACCCATGGGAGACAAATTGCAGACAAAGTAACCTGCAGAGCATCACAGGCACTGACCAAAGCAAGGGAGGAGACACAGCAGTTGGAAGGCAGCTATGGAACCACACGGGACAAGGGACATCATTCCAGAAGCCAAGGAACCTAAGGACACTACGTGCAAGGACCCTGCATTTTCCTTTCATTGTGAGATCTTGTAAGTCTTACCATTCCTGCCACATACCCAGATGACTTCTTGAAATGAGTCTAGGGATTAAGCAGAAGACTGACAAATAAACAGTCAGATAAACAATGTCTGGTTTTTCCGTAAAGGACTGAGGCGAACATCTTTTTTAAATTGCAAATCAGTTTACATTTTAACCCAAGTATGAATGTCAGTTGTATATTGTTTCAGTTTGTTTGTTTGCTCCCAGGTAACCAGTAGCAGGAAAACCAGATTTGTTATAGCAAACATAGCCTGGCTACATATACTCTGGTCATCTCAGCTAAAGTGAGGGTGGAATTTGCCAGTCTTCTTTGCAATTACATCATATGAGAGCCAGAAAAGGATAGATGGACAAATAGAAGTGCTGGGCCTTTAGGCCTCACCAAGACGAACCCCCAAATGAAGGGATTTATTACAATAATAAGAAATGATGGCCAGGAGCAGTGGCTCACGCCTGTAATCCCAGCACTTTGGGAGGGTGAGGCGGGTGGATCAATTGAGCTCAGGAGTTCGAGACCAGCCTGGGCAAAATGGTGAAACCCAGTCTCTACTAAAATACAAAACTTAGCTGGGCATGGTGGTGTGCATCTGTAATCCTAGCTACTTGGGAGGCTGAGGTGGGAGAATCACTTGAACCTGGGAGGCGGAGGCTGCAGTGAACCAAGATGGTGCCACTGTGCTCCAGCCTGGGCAACAGAGCAAGATTCTGTCTCAAAAAAAAGAAAAATGAAAAAAAATGGCAAAGTTAAATGTTGAATCTGCTCCTATATATATCTAGAATCTGCTCCTATATATATATGGAGATTTATACATACATATAGATATATTTTAAACAATACATCAAAATGGAATGAGTGTCACTAATTAACTCATGCTAAGAGGCAAGATCAATAAAAACATTTGTTTTCTAAAGCACACATTGAAATCCAAATCACTGACTAAGTAAAGAATATGTCTACTACTTGACTCATGGGCTCCATTCAGGAAGTGACATTTGATAGCATTTCTCAGTCACTGGTTGTGTATAGGCTCCTGCATCAGATACCTGTTCCTGCACAACTACTCCAAAATTGGATGCTTAAAAAAGCAAATGTTTATCTCACAGTCTCTGAGGGTCAGGAATCCAGGAGTGGCTTAGCTGGGAGGTTCTGGCTCAGAGCCTCTCATGCTGTTGCAGAGAAGCTGCAGGCCAGCGGACTGCAGTCATCAGAAGGCTGGGACTGGCAGATCAGCTTCCAAGATGGCTCACTCACATGGTCATTGGCAGGAGGCCTCAGCTCCTCATCACGTGAGCTTCTTCACAGAACACCAGAGGGTTTTCATGACATGGCAGCTGGCTTTTCCAGACTGAGCAATTGGAGAGAAGGCGAGAGACAGCCATACTGTATTTTATGACTTTTTTTCAAATGGCCACTTCTGCATTATTCCACTGGTCACACAGACCAACATTTAAACCTTGTGGGAACAAAGCACTCGGGCAGAAATTATTGGGAGGCATCTTAGCAGGTGTCTCCCACAAGTTCTTTCAAAGAAAATATAAAGTCAACAGATCTTCAGTGTTGGTATAAATTATTTGTACTATTTGAATTTGAAAAAAACAAGGTGCTGGGAAAATTGGCTAGCCATAAGTAGAAAGCTGAAACTGGATCCTTTCCTTACTCCTTATACAAAAATTAATTCAAGATGGATTAGAGACTTAAATGTTAGACCTAATACCATAAAAACCCTAGAAGAAAACCTAGGTGGTACCATTCAGGACATAGGCATGGGCAAGGACTTCATGTCTAAAACACCAAAAGCAACGGCAGCAAAAGCCAAAATTCACAAATGGGATATGATTAAACTAAAGAGCTTCTGCACAGCAAAAGAAACTACCATCAGAGTGAACAGGCAACCTATAGGATGGGAGAAAATTTTTGCAATCTGCTCATCTGACAAAGGGCTAATATCCAGAATCTACAAAGAACTCAAACAAATTTACAAGAAAAAAACAAACAACCCCATCAAAAAGTGGGCAAAGGATATGAAGAGACATTTCTCAAAAGAAGACATTCATACAGCCAACAGACACATGAAAAAATGCTCATCATCACTGACCATCAGAGAAATGCAAATCAAAACCACAATGAGATACCATCTCACACCAGTTAGAATGGCAATCATTCAAAAGTCAGGAAACAACAGGTGCTGGAGAGGATGTGGAGAAATAGGAACACTTTTACACTGTTGGTGGGATTGTAAACTAGTTCAACCATTAAGGAAAACAGTATGGCGATTCCTCAAGGATCTAGATCTAGATGTACCATATGACCCAGCCATCCCACTACTGGGTATATACCCAAAGGATTATAAATCATGCTGCTATAAAGACACATGCACATGTATGTTTATTGCGGCACTATTCACAATAGCAAAGACTTGGAATCAACCCAGATGTCCATCTGTGACAGGCTGGATTAAGAAAATGTGGCACATATACACCATGGAATACTATGCAGCCATAAAAAAGGATGAGTTTGCGTCCTTTGTAGGGACATGGATGCAGCTGGAAACCATCATTCTTAGCAAACTATCACAAGAACAGAAAACCAAACACCACATGTTCTCACTCATAGGTGGGAACTGAACAATGACATCACTTGTACTCGGGAAGGGGAACATCACACATCGGGGCCTATCATGGGGGGGGAGGGGGGAGGGATTGCATTGGGAGTTATACCTGATATAAATGACGAATTGATGGGTGCTGACGAGTTGATGGGTGCAGCACACCAACATGGCACAAGTATACATATGTAACAAACCTGCACGTTATGCACATGTACCCTAGAACTTAAAGTATAATAATAAAATAAAAATAAAATAAAAAAAAAGAAAAAACAAAACCATGAAACTACAAAACTTTTTGGCATGAATAAATTGCACAAAAAATATCCTATAGCTTTTTAAAGCTTTATTTGCTAGTTCAGAAGCATCAGGCCTTGTAAAATCCAAAACTTTGTCAATTCTTAGATGCCAATTTTAATAAGATTTCCCTTGATAACTCTACAACTATCTTGTTTGTTCACATGAAGATAAGTCTCACGTTGCAGGGTTATTGAAACCTGAATTAAATAGATTTCTAATCCACTTACTGCTAGAATCAACAGAAAATTCTGCACTGCTTTTTTACTGCTGCACTTTTTGCTGATGAATGGTTGCAAGTTTGTCTGTGCAAAAAATGGAATCTGCATAATACATCTGTTCCCAGCAAAAATATGGTACTGACTGCCACAGCACAAATTCTTTGGATTTCAGCATGCCTATATTCTGTAGGCCCCAAAATGATTCATTTCTCCTACCCCCTTTCCAATTTGAACCTCTGTGTAATTTTCCTTTTCAAATGCTATGATATCATTTGTCTTTACTTGGCACAAGCGATCATAAAAGAAAATGCAAAGCAGTTGCTTAAATCATGCAACAACGCTCAATTTTAAGGCAAATCTGCAAGTGACATACAACATGCTTATGTTAATTATTGTCACAGAAATTGAAAAGTGATCACAACTTCTGATCTACTGAGATAAATGTTATTCCAACATATAACTGGGTCCTGAGGCCACAGTTTAAGCTGACACCCTCAATCAGATGAAAAAGGATCTGTGTTCATCTATAGGCACATCAGCAAGTTACCCAAAGAGAGAAGGGGGAAAAGGGATCACTGGAGAGCACAGGTATTGCCTACACCGCTAACACCTGTCTCCATTTGTGCTGCAATTGTGGGGATCATGCCCAGATCTTAGGCTTCCCCTTCTGGTTCTCTCTTGTGTGTTTCCTGTCTTCTAGATTGTGAGACTCCCGGTTCTAGCCAGATATCACCACTTCAAAGGCATAACAAAGAGGTCAGAACTGCAGTGGGCATTAGGAAGCAGTTGCTGCCGTGGAGTTGGCATGGTATTAGAAAACAGCATCCACATGTGGGTGGAAATTTTTGAACCCCTTGGCTCTTCACTTTCCTCTACCCTCCCAGAAAATACCCTCTGGGTCTGAGGGCTTCTTAACAAAATATTCTCTGGCTTTGACACTAAGCATGGCTTTCAAAGATGATGGGGAGCCCCTCACCCCAGAAATCTAGACTGTCAGCCAGGGACTGTTATGTTTCTAGGGGTATATCAAAAGTTTTTGCCCATCTGATCAGATAAAAGAATCCTCATGAAGTGGCTTCTTCCCCTGCAGTGCAGAAGGCCCCTGGGTACCAACTCACAGAAATCCTGCAGGAGGAGGCTGCAGCTTTAGCTTCTCTGGCTCTGTCTGTCGGGCTTACTGCAGCTGGCTCCAGTGCCAGTATTGGAGAGACATCATGTGTGGGGTCTTCCTGCTCAACCCCCATCTTGCCTGCTGTTAGGAGATGAGAGTCCACGTCCTCATTGAAAGAGACAGGCAAGTCAAATCTCTCACACAGAGTCGAGCATGCACCCACTTTAGGCCTCTGTCAAAGAGTAAACGCAGCTGTAGAAAGCCGCCTGCCTGCTCTGCTCTCTTGCTAGTCAGCATGTTGCCTGAGGATGCTTTTCACCAGGACTGGAGAGAAAGCACTGGGAAGCTGGGAAGCCAGGTGTGCGTGTGTGCATGTGCTGATGCTGACTTCACTCCAGCACCTTTGCTTTTTAAAAACATACTTTCAAAACCCTAAAGATAAAAATCTAAAAGGCAGGGGAATGATTGACGACAGAGAAATTGCTTTGTTAAGAAACCCCTTGGGATAAGATTCTCTGATATACTCAGGGTCCAGCTCGTGGTGGGGAAGTTCTCAGGAATCCATTCGACTGAGGGTCACGTTCATTCTTTGCTGTTGAACTGCTGCAGGGAATCCTAACTACAGCATAACAAGGAAGATGAGGAAAGCCTCCCGGGGTTGAGCCAGATCTGCCAGCACTAGGCTCGGGTCCCTTGGGCAACATTTCCATGCAGCTTAGCAGCAGTCAGACTCACCTTCCACTGCTAATGCAAATGCATCCTAAAGATGTCACTAAGGGGATCATTAAAAGCGAGCTGTAAGCTCTTGCTTTAGCTGCTGTCACCCAGGCTGGTAGGAGCAGACAGTATCGAGAATCACATGAGATCTGCATCCAGGAAGTAGTTTCAAGCATGACATCATGAGGTTGTCAAGGTAACTTGCCAGGCTACCTCTCTGGATTCCCGTGGTCCACAATGACAGGACCTCTTAATGAACACTGAGCCACAGGAAAGGACATGCAGAGGAGTAGCCTGCAGCCTGAGATGTGACTGCTGGCAGCCTCAGCGCTCAGGCAAGTGCCTCCCACGCTGGGATTGTGTTGCTGGGCTGAATCACACGGTGAGACCCAGCGGTCCAACAACCCTCACTGACCACTGTGAGATGGGAATAGCTCTCTCTGGTATTGTCAACTGCCAAGACTTCCAGAAGAAGGCTCCCTTCCCTGTCCTCACCCTGACATCTGAAAAAGGCTGCGAAACTCAGAAAGAATACCTTTTACTCTCTGAGAGCACCAGGCTGCAGCGTCCCTGTCCATCCTACAGTGGAACTCTATTGATTTCCTAGGGCTGTGTCACAAAGCACCACAAACTGGGCATGGTGGCTCATGTCTGTAATCCCAGCACTTTGGAAGGCAGATGCGGATGATCACTTGAGGTCAGGAGTTTGAGACCTGCCTGGCCAGCATGGAGAAACCCATCTCTACTAAAAATACCAAAAATTAACCGGGCATGAGGATGCACACCTGTAGTCCCAGCTACTCGAGAGGTTGAGGCAGGAGAATTGCTTGAACCCCTGAGGCAGAGGTTGCAAGACTCCATAAAAACAAACAAATAAACAAACAAACAAAAAACACCCAAAGCACCACAAACTGAGTGGCTTTAAACAACAGAAATTTAGTCTTTCACTGTTCTGGAGGCTGAAAGTCCAAGATTAAGGTATAGACTGGTCCGGCTGCCTCCAAAGCCTCTAGAGGAGGATTCTCCTAGCACCAAGGCTTTCTTGGTTTGCAGCAGGCTCCACCTTCATGTGTCTGTGGCTTCACACGACATTCTCCTCTGTGTGTGTCCCTGTGCAAATTTCCCTCTTATAAGAGCACCACTCACATTAGATTTGGGCCCACCCAATGACTTCATCTTTCCAAAGATTTGATTTCGTTGCAAACACCCTCTTTCCAAATTACGTCCCATTTACAGGTTCTGGGGGTTAGGACTTCAAGACCTCTCTTTGGGAGGACAAAATTCAACCCACAACAGGCCCAGTCTTCCTTCTGCACACACATCAGTACACACAGGACGTGTCCAGGCCTGCAGCAGGACAGGCCCTGAGTGAGCTGAAGACAAGAAGAAAAGCAAACCAAAGCCAAGCGGGGGGAGTAGAAACACTGGCAAAATGCAGAGCAACCCATGGCCTTGGAAATCAAGTCCACTTGCTGACTCCCAGCCTGCCAACAGCTTCCATCACTGCTCCTATCTCCTTTCCTTTTCTGTGACTAAAAGAAAGTCTTTGGGACAAGGAACTCATCAATAAAGCCGAGTGGGCAGAGATGCGCTTTCTGTCAAAGGGAGCAGAATGTACCAGCCCAACCAGTGCCATACGAATTATTTTGAGCTGAAAGCAATTGAAAAGAAACAGATACAAGAAACACTCTCTGCCCTCCCTTTTTCTACCAGAAGGGGCAGGATGATTCTTAATCACCAGAGAAAATTCTGAATCCTTATCTAGAATATGCAGAGGAATCTACCTAACAAATCTTACATAATCAACCCTTGTCTACCAATAGTTTCTCCTATATACTTACATTCCCATAATTTGCAGCCCCTAGAAGCTCAAAGTCATTTTCCTTAGTGTTGCTGCTTCTCTAAAAGAAAACTTAGTGTCCTTTTGCAAAGGTGCTATATAAGCTCAAATTCAAACCACCCTTTGAGTTGCTCATCTCCATGTTCTAATGTGAATGCACGATGCACATGCCATAAGCTTATGTTTGCTTTTCTCTTGTTAAGCTGTCTTTTGCCAGAGTCTTATTGACAGGGTCCTCATTTGGAGAACCCCAGATGGGTAGAGGAAGATTTTTCCTCCTTTATACCATAGTCACCAGGAAAACATACAGAATGATATCCTGGTTTTCTGTTCAGTATTACTCTCCGAGACCTCTAGTCTTGGCAAAGATTTCTGAGTTCTGTGAATCCTTCAGCCTAAGCAGCCCAGGAGGAAACAGTCCTGTGAGATGTGCCTGCCTTTGCTGTCTTTGAATGGATGCTGTTCCTGTGGGGTTAGCACAGAACTTTTGCATCGTGTTAATATCAGAAGCCTGCCAGAACTCTTTGGAAAAGTAAAAGTATTGTTCTTGTGAATCAAAGTTACAAGGTGGAGAATTCCACTCTCAGAAGCATAAAAGAACTGAAGGCTATACCACTCCTCTTGTGCCCTTTCTCTCAGGAGGTTCCAAAGATTTCTTCCTGAAGCTAATACCGTGCTGTTTGAAACATCACCCTTAACAATGAGATGAAAACCACTGACTCTGAAATAGCAATTTTCTCTCTGGAAATAAGGATATGCTTAATTTCAGTTGAGAAGACAATAATGGATGATGCAATAGGAGAACGTGATTCCTACAGCCAAGGAAGGAAGCAGATAAAAGGAGAGATTTCACCCAGCCCAAAGTTCTTTACCATGGTTAGGGATTATTTTTTCCACATCCCGAAACCAACTTGGTCTTAGGAAAATTGTGACTTTCATTTAGTCACTTGCTGGGTGCTTTACATAGATATCTCACTTAATCTTCACAGACCCCTAAGAAGGTAATGCAGCATAGCAGCAGATAGCCAAGGCTCCAGAGTCTGATCGTTCTACTCAAGGCTGTACTCCCACATTATACCTCCTTATGTGACTATAGGCAAGTTCTTTGTGCTGTAAAATGGGAGACCCAAATTCCAATTTCATAGCATGGATGTGAAGATTAAAAGAGATAACCTGTTGAAGTCCTCAATAAACAATGGCTCCTATTATTAGGTACTGCTAGTATAGTATTCTTATTTTCTACAAAGATTTCTGAGATTCAGAAAGGCTAACTAACATGCTCTGGTCAGACAATGAAATGCGCGGGACAGGATTCAACCTGAGATTGTCCGACTGCCAGCTCTGTCCCCCTCAGCGTTGACTATTATGCATGACTGCCTCCTTGACAATCTAGGCCAATGCTGCCTTTGGGGCTTCCTGACCTCCATTTCAGTTCAGGCTCCTGCCTTTCAGTTTCCTCCTGGGAGGCCAGTATCCTCATGGCCTCTCCTCAGCCCAGAGCTGAGGGGTCCCCTTTGAAACCCATCCTCCCCAGAGAGCACCTCCAACCAAACCTCTTCTCTCATCAAGATGCTTTCCTCGAGATCCCTTCTGTCAGCATTGCCCTTGGCTTTCTGAAGTGACATTGGTCACTTAGGTCTGCTAAAATATCAGCAGCTGATGGTGGTTTAATTCCTTGCCCTTCAATAATTCAACAATAACACCAAGGAGAGCATCACAAGTCACTACGGTCAGGCAGTGAGTAGCGCTGCTGATGCAGCCCAAGTTTATAAAACATAGCCCTGGTTCTCAGAGAATTCATGGTCTAGAAAGGAAGGAAGATGCAAAAATAATGAACTCTCATGGTCTAAGGAAAGTGGTTTCGAAATGGGCTGATGTCTATGAATGATGTGCTGTGGGAGCACCAAGGTGGAGACATGCTGGCTGGATCTGGACGATTGGGTCACACTGAATCAAGAGACATATGGCAAAGCATTCTGGATAAGAGGAAAAGATGATAGAATAAGCGTGAACCTGAATGACCTGGGGATATGGGCTGCCAGAGGGATAATGACAGGGCATGGCTTTAGACCCACCAAGAGGCCCGACAGGCAGGTCCTTGAATGCCTGCTGTGTAAGCCCTTTGCTTTTTCTCCATTAGGCCAATGTTCTCAAACTTTAGCCCACCTCTGAATCAATTGCCGGCTTGATAAAGCACAGCTTTCTGGACCTCACCCCCCCAGTTTTTGATTCAGTAAGCTAGGGTGGTACCTGATAATTTACATTTCTAACATTCCCAGGTGACTGTAAGGCCACTCCTTCTAGGACTACTGTAAGAGTCCATTCTCACTCTGCTATGAAGAAATACCCGAGACTGGGTACTTTATAAAGAAAATAGGTTTAACTGACTCTCAGTTCCTCATGGCTGGGGAGGCCTCAGGAAACTTACAATCACGGTGGAAGGCACTTCTTCACAGGGCAGCAGGAGAGGGAATGAATATTGTGCAATGGGAGAAACCCCTTATAAAGCCATCGGATCTCATGAGAACTCACTCACTGTCACAAGAACAGTATAGGGGAAACTGCCCTCATGATACAGTCATCTCCACCTGGTCCCACCCTAAACACGTGGGGATTATTGCAATTCAAGAGTAAGATCTGCCTCACCCAGATGTTGAAGTTTGGGGAGGATAAATTGAGATTCGCATTATAAAAGGGCTGTGAAACAATAACCGTAATAAAAATGCAAGTTATTATTTTTAAAGATTTTTCAAGATTTAAATAATTCCCCCAAAAGAATATAACATACATATTCAAAGAAATTGTTACTAGGACCAGTAATTTTTTTTCAGGAATACTCTAACAGGCAGTTTTCTTTGTTTCCCTGTGTGTTCATAAATAACTCTTTATATGTGTTAGAGCAACAGAAAAAAATGTGAAAGCTGTTAACAGTGAGGAAAATAAATAGAAATAAGTCAAGTATAAGATTATTCAATCCAGTGTGTTTAGTTAATGTATAAATGATGATGAGTGACATTAAGTTACAAGGCAATTCAGGGAATGTCCACTCAATATCATCTGTGTAAAGTAATGGGAAAAAGCAAATATTCATCTGTTTTATTAATATATGTAATGTAAAAGTCTCCAGGCCTCCTCAAACTATGGGTTCCACTGATATCACACTGCCATGCATTTATAGATTGGGCTGGCGGACATGATAACAGGCCCTCCATATAACTACAGGCAATCTGTGCAGACTTCACCAATTAGTCTAAGAAACCCTGGGGTATTTCACATCTGTTCATGATTATTTCAGGTTTTTGTTGATGTCCACTACCCACAAGCCTCAGAAAAATGTGCCTTCTTGGAGTACATGTCTTTAGCATCTAGAAAACCATTTTTTTGCGGGTTGCAAAATTACATAACCTCTGAAGAGCCTATAGGTCCTATCTAACTGGAAATCCTGCAGTGTCAGATTCCAGAATGGGGAGGTTGGCCTCTTGCCTTGGTTCTTGCAGCTGGATCCTGGGGATGGGCTGGGGAATGACCAGCGAAAAGCCAACAGCTTTTTCCCTTGCTTCATGTCATTCACATTAAGGCAACTCTTAAAAATGGCCATTATCAGAAAACATACCTTCATGCCACCACAGACCAATCCTTACTGTTTAACAAACAATAAATTGACTTGATCTCTTGATCTCAGATATCTTGAAAGCTTTATTGGACTTCTAGTGGTGACTCTGGTGAATGAACTCTTCTAAGAAAACAGACAGGATGTTGAAAAACAGAAAAGAGGTAAGATATATTCTCCAGCTCCAATGAGACCAGTCACAGCTACACTTGGCTTGGGATCAGTTATCTGCACACCCAGCCATTTCCCAGAGCAGTCCTGGCCTCCCCGTAGCCGGCTTTGTGCTCACAGCAAGTTTGGCCCTGCTGTGCTAATTTCCTGGTTGCTTTTTCTCTGGCAAGGGGACGTTTGTGAAATTCTCCATTGAAGCTGTAAAGAATGACTCTCAATCTTTTTGCTTTTGATGGGAAATAACAGATCAGGTCACCCTGCCTTCCAGAACAGCACAATGGAGGAACATCACAGGTAACAGCCTTTGTGGCTGTGCTCCCCAGAGGAGCTGCTGCCCCCGCCCCGCTGCCCTGCTGCACAGGTTGCGATGCCCTCACTGCATGCCTAAGCACAGGGAGTCGGGGTGGGGTTGTGTATACATGGCTATGGGGTGGTTCACATTTTAATAAATGGATAGTCTCCTCTCAATTAACTCATTGCAGGGAGCCACAAATTCAAATGTTGTAGAACCTCTCCCTTGAGCAAGTGACAAGCCTTTCCTCTTTTTGTTGGTTTTCACATACACACAAATGATAAATTTACCTGTAAGTTATGATCTGTGCAATGCTCAAACACTGACCATGTGTTACCAGCTGCTTGAAAGGGAATATGAAATCCAGACACACGTTGCAGAGCCACATGAGTTGATAGAGTTGGAACAGTTGCTTTGAGCTAATGGGAGGTTTTTCCTCCTACCATAGTACTAAGGAGATACAGTGCCACCAGTGTTAACTCTAGACCTAAATTCAAAATCTCGATGTTGTTGCTTGTAAACAATTTTACAATCCTGCATCTTGTAACTAATTTTTTAAAAGGTAAAACATGCAAAAGAAATGACAGAACATTAAATCATTGTCATTATCTTTGATTTCTGTTTCATCTCATATTTAGAAGCAAACTAACTGGGATTATGGGTAACAGTGGATTTGGGATTAAAAACAACTACAAACAAAACAGGTTTGTGGATAATTTGGAATATTTTGTTAAAGTGTGAGGTTGGCACGTTTCCTTCTAATTCTTTAAAATCCACCAAAAGAAGGGTTTAATTCATTAATTTCTTTTATATCTTGAACATTTTGGTTTAATATAAAATTAAATGCGAAGTAATAAATAACTACTATGTTCTCTGAATCCTCCCATTTGTTTTAAAAAGCAAAAAAAGGGGGGTGTCAATAAAAGTTAATTTTTAATGTAATTTCTTTGCTTATGGTTATACAAATGTTCACTAAAAGTAACCACAAAGTTAATGGAAAAGTTGGGAGGGCATTTATGGAATAATGATGAAAAAGTTTAAGAATTGTCAAAAATAAACATCAATCTCTCAATTTCTGAAAAATATGAGTTGCTAAGGATTCTCCTTGTATTAGTCAAAGTTGTCCAGAGAAATAGAACTGATATGACATACATATAGACAGAGAGAGATGTCAATTGTAGGGACTGTCTAAAGCCTGTCTGGCAGGCCCTTAGGCTGGAACTTAGGCAGATGCAGCGTGGAGAAAAAAATTCCTTCTTCTTTCCTAAATCTCAGTGTTTGCTCTTAAGACCTTCAGTTGACTGGATGAAGTTTGCTCACATTGTGAAGGGAAATCTATTTAAAGACTGTAAATGTTAATCACATCTGTAAAATATCTTCACAGCAATATCTAGAATGGTGCTTCACCAAACAACCAGACACCATAGCATACCCAAACTGACACATAAAATTAACCACCATGCTCCTAAAAGTAGAATTACAGGCACGGTGGCTCACACCTGTAATCCC
This sequence comes from Colobus angolensis palliatus, assembly GCF_000951035.1. Classification (NCBI taxonomy): domain Eukaryota; kingdom Metazoa; phylum Chordata; class Mammalia; order Primates; family Cercopithecidae; genus Colobus; species Colobus angolensis. The sequence continues at coordinate 7,442,750 of NW_012115311.1, read as the reverse complement.
AGAAATCTGAGAAGCTGAGGCGGGTGGATCACCTGAGGTCAGGAGTTCAAGACTAGCCTGGCCAATGTCATGGTGAAACTCTGTCTCCACTAAAAATACAAAAATTAGCCAGGCGCGGTGGTGGGTGCCTGTAATCCCAGCTACTTGGGAGGCTGAGGCAGGAGAATAGCTTGAACCAGGAAGTGGAGTTTGCAGTGGGCCAAGATTGCCATTGTACTCCAGCCTGGGCAACAAGAGTGAAAATCTCTGTCTCAAAAAAAAAAAAAAAAAGAAAGTGTGCTAAGGGTGAAGTTGAGAATAGTGTTGTAATTCCCTCAACTACTATTTTCCCACAAGAAACACTACTTATTATTTAGTCCTCATAGAAATAGATTTCCGTCTTCAAGAATGTGTGTGTGTATGTGTATTTGTAAGAGAGTTAACAAAATAAAGCTACGATTAATAATGACTTTAACTTATAATTTTGATTATAAAATTTGATTATAATTTTTAAAGGAAATATCTTATTCACAAGTACTTTTTAGCTCAGGGACTTGACATATGAATAAAATAAATTATTTTTTACAAATCAAATGGCAGTCTGATATTGGTGGATTATCTTGTACTGAATTAACCTCTGCACAGGTAATTACTATAAATTCTGTTCAAAACATAAATCTATTTCAAGTCACCAACAGCACCTAAAAGCAGATAAGCACTGGGGCTAGGGAGGAGGTGGCACATGAAGGAAGGAACTGTAGTGGCTAAGATCCACATTTATACAACTTTTCTCTTAGGACCTTGCCTTGTCTGTAGCACAGGATGGTTAGAACTCATAGAAAGCAACATTCTTATGGCTTACAGTGTTAGAGAAGGTTGTTTGAGGCTGTCAGGGAACCTGGAAATTAAGGGGGAAAAATCTTAGGCAGGAGGTCACTACAGGCATATGGGGAGGAGGAAGCTTCCAAAATTACAAATAAATGACCATTAAATCCTTGGCTGAACCCTGAACTGTGTACGCCCAAAGAAAACGACAGAGTCCAGCAGAAAGCAACAGCTGGAAGGCTAAAAAAAAAAAATATCTGAGCACAGGTTCCAGTTGCTGCCTGGCACAGAAGAAAGAATTAGGCATTTTTTTTTTTTGTTGAGACGGAGTCTCGCTCTGTCGCCCAAGCTGGAGTGCAGTGGCCGGATCTCAGCTCACTGCAAGCTCCGCCTCCCGGGTTCACGCCATTCTCCTGCCTCAGCCTCCCGAGTAGCTGGGACTACAGGCACCACCACCTCGCCCGGCTAATTTTTGTATTTTTTAGTAGAGACGGGGTTTCACCGTGTTAGCCAGGATGGTCTCGATCTCCTGACCTCGTGATCCGCCTGTCTCGGCCTCCCAAAGTGCTGGGATTACAGGCTTGAGCCACCGCGCCCGGCCTGGAATAATTTATTTTGAAGTATAAAACTAAAATTTACAAAATTTTTAAGTCATATAGAAAAAAAGTATGAGCTTTTCTACAGTGTTAATAGGAAAAGTGAAATATCCTTTGTAAGTTATCTTTCTCTATGTTTTATAACATTCATCTTAGTGTCGTACAAATAATTTGTAAAATAAATGCGAAGAGAAAGGACATTTGTTTTAAAAAATTTATGGGTAAAATGTCTAATCAAAATCAAATGTAAAGACTGCTGATCTAGGAGACAGAAAAATAGGCCAACAATAATTATGTGGGGGGCATTATAGTTTAAGCAGCAATAGAAATTTGATATATATGTCTATATATATGTTATGTAGAAAACACACAGGTACACACACATATATATACATACACATACATATTTCTGTAATCAGTCATTATTAGACTATTCAATGCCAGTGGCCCAATGTTGAAGCCTTTATCAGATATGAACATATTTCTAAAGTCATTTATTTCCATTCACCAGGTCAATGATTTTTGGCTGCCACTACTATGACAAGGATATTAAGTTATGAAAACGTTTATCAATGTTCTCCTTCAAAAGAAATTTGAATGATGCAGGTAATAGACATGATGAATTGTCGGCCACAGGGCCAGGTGAAGCTCCTCAGAGACAGCTCAAATTCTGCATTAACTTTCAGCCAGATTTTCAAATATGTAAGACCTTCTCATTGACCAAGCAGCTTAATCTCAAAGGCAAATGCTTCTTACTCTCAACTACATCATATTATCTTGTGATAGATATAACAACAGCAGTCCTGAAGATGATTTCTGTACAAATAATTCTGTAAAGGACTTTAAAATTCAAGACTTTAATATTAAATTAATTTCATCAATGAATATTAGACAAGGCCAGATAGCTTTTCTAAGAAATATAAATTACCTAATAGTAATGCATTGAGATAGTGCATATTATGCAGAAACGTAATACCATGTATGGTACTTTCCAATAGCCTTCTTATTTTCTTGAAAATGAGATTGAAATTGCTGAACAGAAAGAACAGGTCTATTTTTGCCTGAGCTATATTTTTAAGAGCCAAAATTTAATAGAGATAATTTACCCTAAATCCTCTATTACTCAAAACAATTTTACATTATTTCCTAGGCATTTTCATCACACTCTGAGGGCAGAGATGATGAATCTTAGAACATAAAATCATTAGCCAAAATGACCTCCCGCAGAGATGCTCAAATCATAATAGAAAAGGGATATTGAGTGATTAGAAATTATCTAAAAGATTTTCACAGATGCCTATTTTCCTCAGCATTCTTTAAAAGGCAATAAAAAAAACAGAAATAAAAGGAAGAGCTGCCTCTGTTATCTAAAATGTGTCATATACAGTAGAAATTTAGACTAGTGAAAGCCTACATAAGTGGTAAAGGTGTCTCCTTAGAGATACTTCACCATATGGAAACATAAGAAAACAAGATGCTCAAGACATTCACTCTTCAGAAGCCAATAACCACTTCCATGCATCTGAACATTGCTTACTCTGATACATACTACTTGGAGCTGATGTGAAAATTTGCAAACCGTATATTTCAGTCAAGTCTGCCAGCCTCTAGCATAGTGGTATTTTTATTACTCCAATAAAAATTGTTGCTTTTACTCTACAATATGAATTACATAAGTAGCATATATTTGAGTATCAAGGAGCTATACTAGGAGAAAAGTACCAAGCTAGTACCTTCATTTTAGTACTATAATTCATAATAAATATTGAATTGCATTGCTTGTCAGTGATAATATGTCTCTAACCATAGAAGGTGAGGGACTCTATTTCTCCTATATTTTCCATGAATGATAATGATGTCAGAGCAACAACAACCCGACACTCTTTATTCAGTTTTTACTATATGGTACCAGTTTTTAAAGTTGTTTTGTGCATTATCTCATTAATTTTCAGAACAACCCTAGGAGGCTGGTATTATTTCAAAGCTCTATTACAGATAAGGAAATGAAGGCTAAAGAAACGTTAAGCAAATTGCTCAAAGTTGAATGGCTGTGTCAGATCTGCACTTTGAGCTATGCGATCCCAAAGCAAGACCACTAGGTTATTATATAGCTCTTCCTTGAAATAAAATGTTATGTCTGATATCAAGGCAAGAAAAGCTTTTAATAGAGCCTGTTGTTCACCTGTGACTCATTTTCTCTGCCATACAATTTTAATAAGGACATGAAAGGTCCTGGGGTGAGCGCTTTCCAGACCTCTCAGGCTGTTCTTGATGGGCGCTTGCAGAGATCATGACTCATTCTTTCTCTGTCATCCTGCAAGTAGGCCGTGTGTGACACGGCAACCCAGAATCCAGACTCCTTCTCCACGGCTCATGTAAGTCTGCGACTGAAGAAATTCAGGGATGGTTTGGACAGTGGGATTGAGGAAAATAAATAAAATCTATAGAGCACTTTTTCTGTTAGGTAAAAGTAGAAAGAATCGTGGTCTATAATGAATTATTTATAAATTTACATAATAAAATATTTAGTATGCAAATCCAATCATAAAATGCTGCATCATCAAAAATAAGGTGATATTTACAAAGAAATCCTTCTTAAAATACCCTTGGGACATCTACCTATAAATATTATTTATTAAACAAATATTTCTAGTAGTTTTTAAGTGATGACATATTATTTCTTTATCAAATAGACATTATTTAATGAATAAGAATCCTCTACATTTACTAAAGCAAACCCAAAAAGATTTTTATTACCAGTTTGCAATGCTTATATATTTAACCATGAATAGCTGATGAGAGAGAATGGTTTAAGTTGCATTTTCCTTAGTGATTTAGAAGGAATTCACGTAGCAGTGCCTTTAAAAAATATGGGTTCATTTTATTAGTTTTTAGTACAATATATGCAAATAAAAGCAATCAGTACAGTAAACTTGCCACTAAATAAAAGTAGTTAAGTTGAAAAGAAATTTAATTTTTTAAATCAGGATAATGCCATTTCTCTGGCAAATTATACTGATTAAAGATAAACACTTTGTTTATAACTTTGTTGAATTTATCAGTGACGTATGCAATAATTTTCCACAAAAGAAATTTTGTTGCATTTTTCTCTTTTTAAAACTTCTTGTAAGTAGCAAATTAGTATGTTTGATGTTATTATATAATAGTAACACTGTTATGTTTGATGTTATATTAGTAACACTGTTCTTTTCAGAATCTAGGATGAGTTTGGACTTTTCCTTGAAGGAAGTCATCAGTGTAATATAGAAAAATCTCATACATGTGAGTTTATTCTTCCTTTTCACTATAGCGTAATCCTGGAAAATACTTCAGGGTGGCAATTCTGGCTAATATCTCAGCACTATACAGGTATATGATTGGCTATATTCCATAAAAGGAAACGTTCAGTTAAACTTTCACCGCTCCAAATATATGTTTTCAGGAAAAGTCATAGTAGGCCTTACCAAATTCGGTGTCATTGAAAGTTATTCTATAAAGAATATGGTAAAAATTTAGATATATGAAAAATTATACATAATGGGCAAAAATACAAATAGTCCAATGGGCAAATTCTTGGCTACTGGAATGCAAGGTAGGTTGCAGCCACAAAAAATAAGCTATTGTTTGATACTCCTTTCACTCAGTTTATCTTATCATGTGCATTTTCACTGTATCAGTTCATATTGTATTGATACCATTTTTATTATTTTTCCTCTTTACTGGTCTAGTTATCACTAAGAAAGAAAGCAGTTGATAGCAAGGATGTAGGTGCTGTTTTTAGTGTAAGAAAATTATTTGGAACAGAAAATTTTAAAAATTAGAAGCAAGAAAGTACTTTCAATCTATACAAAATTCAAATGGAAAACCAATTTATTGATTCAGTAATTTCCAGGGTGTAATAAAATATTTCAAATTCATGTCATAAGCTAATGTAGTACAAGCAATTGCTGTCCAACAAATGATGATTCTCAGTGGGTCAATGATATGAGCATATTTCTGGGAAGCATTTTTCAAAATAAGGACTGACCCAACATTTCTTCCCACTATAGTTTTCTATCTCTTCAATGTCTTTAAAGTTAAAAATGCAGTTTATCTACATTTTCAATAATGTCACTACAAAGAAGACCTCTTTTAGGTCTCTTTTAAGTTTCTTTTTTTTTTTTTTTGTCCATCACTGCCAAAGTGATTATTTCATTTTAGCTACCCTGCCAGAGAAATTTGAGCAGATTATTTCTTATTTTCTGCAAAAAGTGCTCCATCTCATCACCCAATTTGAGTTCTCCCAGTTAGTCTACTGGCAGTAGTACACTTTTTTCTATAATGCAAAACAAAGAGGACAGACTTTCTGACTGCGAAAAATAAAATCTATTCTGCATTAACCATATGTATTATATATATATAAAATATATATATTGCTATACATTGCACATGATCTATACCAGAAATGTGCAAAAAGACACCCATGACTCTCTTGGTACCTCTCACAGTTCTTAGCATGTTGTCGAAGTACTGTGTTGTAAAGGTCCTTGAACGTGGACTCTGTGAATTAGGTTAAGTTTCTAAATAGTTTTGAGTCTTGTTTTCCGCACAAGATGCGAGGTATATTAAATCAAATACGATAAATAATCCACAGGGTTAATAACATATGTGTAAAAACATTAACACATTATAAAATTATCAAACTGATGCTGAAAGTATTATTATGGATGATGATGACTGTGTGATTACACACTGCAGCAGAAACAAACTTGTATCTAATTCTGTCGGTGGACTGCCCAGGGGCTATGTGGTACATGTTTTGAAGAACACAAAGTCCTATGACCGACTTAAGTTGGAACAAAGAAAATCACCCCCTGGTAATTACAAAAAGACAAGATCATGCAGTTTTAATATAGTTTTATACTATCGTGAGTATACAGACATTCTGCTAACTTGAAATTCCGTTCAATGACTATTTTTGTTTGTTTTTCCCATTTTTACGTCCCTATCTGTGGTGCTGTGATGGACACTGTGCACATAAGTCAGAGACTCAGAGGCCAGTTTTCCCACTGTCCATATTCTGACCCAAAGTGCTTGCAATTTTCTACTTTTTCCTTTGGATAAAGTGTCATAAAAATGATGAAAGACAAGAGAGCACTATAAACAAAACAAAACAAAAAATTAACATGGAAAAAATTGGAGGTGTGAAAGGCAGTTTAATAAAAAACCAAAGCCTGTCTTGTGATAAGATTTAAGTAAGTAATGAAGTTTCTCTCCACAGAGAAATAAAAAATGAACAAAACCTGAGGGAGTTCTGTTATATGCAAACCTGCTGAAACTCACAATCTCTGTACAGCTTGGAATCGCTTTTGACTATTAAAAACTCCTTCCACAGTGTATGTTTCCTAAGGCTGCCATAACAAATCAAATTGAGTTGCTTAAAACAACAAAACTGTATTATTTCTGGGTTCTGGAAGCTCAAAGTCATAATCAAGATATTGCCAAGCCATGCTCCCATTGAGGGTTCTATGGAAGAATTCTTACTTGCCTCTTTTGGGTAGCTCCTGGAAATTGCTGACATCGCTTGGCTTATAAATGCATCACTCCAATCTCTGACTTAGTCTTCACATGGCCTTCTTTCTTTGTGTCTCCCTTGTGTCTCTGTATCCAAACAGACTTCTTCTTTCTCTTCTAGAAACACCAACTATTAAACTTAGGGGCCAAACTAATCCAGTATGACCCTAACTTGATCTGCAAAGACGCTATTTCCAAATCAGGTCACATTCACTGTTGCCAGGCACTAGGACTTGAAGATCTCTTTTGGGGCACATAACTCAACCCACTATCCAAGTAAAAGAAGGAACCTACTCAAGCCTAAATCACATAATAGGGGACAAAGATCAATAATACAACATGGATTTAAAAGGAGTGATTAAAGAATTAAATTAGATCTATATGTGTTTCCTGAAAACTGACTATATGTGTACAATCTAAAATAGGAGGGAGAAAAACTGTTTTCATATACTAATCTCTCAACACAGAACACTTTTTTAAAATTTCAGTTGTTTTTGGGGTACAAGTGGTTTTGGTTACATGAATACGTTCTTTACTGGTGATTTCTGAGCTTTTAGTCAACACATCAGCCAAGCAGCCAAGCAGCACACATCGCACCCAATATGTAGCCCTTTATCCCTCACTCCCTCCTAACCATCCACCTCACCCCAAGTCCCCAGAGCACATTATATCATTCTTATGCCTTTGCATCCTCATAGCTTAGCAGCCAACCCATAAAACTTATAAGTGAGAACATAGGATATTTGATGTTTGGTTTTCCATTCCTGAGTTACTTCACTTAGAATAATGGCCTCCAGCTCCATCCAAGCTGCTGCAAAAGACATTCTTTCACGCCTTTTTGTGGCCGAGTAGTGTTCCATGAAAAACACAGAGCACTGCTGTGACTAATGTGTGGCTGTTTTTCTCCTCCCACACTAACTAACTCTCCAACATCAGCAGAGCATCCTAAATCCTGACACTAACTAGAATTAGTGCAGGCCCCACAAGTTAAGGGCTCAGTCCCACAAGACTGCCCCCTACTTCAGATGTCAATTGCAAATCCCAGGTTGTTCTACCTATGCTTCTGACCCACCAGCTATAAATCAGAGGTTCCCACAACCCTCCTCTTGGGTTCAATTATTTGCTAAAATGTCTCACAGAACTCAGGGCAACACTTTACTTGTATTTACCTGTTTATTATAAAAGGACACAAATGAACAGCCAAACGGAAGAGATGCATAGGGCCAGGGATGTGGCAAGTTCCACAGCTTTCATGTCCTCTTAGGGTGCACCACCTACCCATATGCTCCACATGTTCAGCCACCTGGAAGTTATCTGAACCCTGTAGTTTGGGGATCTTTATGACGACTTCATCATATAGGCCTGAGCAATTATTAACTAAATTGTCAGTCCCTCTTCCCTTCCTGGAGGACCAGGGGAGGGGGCTGAAATTTCCAAGCTTCTCATCATGGTGTGTCCTTTCTGGTGATCAGTCCCCATCCAGAAGTCCACCAAGAGTTGCCACATTCATAAAAAGACATTTCTATCACCCAGTAAATTCCAAGTGATTAGGATCTGTGTCAAGAACCATGGTTCTGACATCTCCCAAATATAAGGGAGAAAAAAGTGTTCAGCATCCTTATAGCTCAGAAAATCACAAAGGTTTTAGAAGCTCTGTGCCAGAAAACGGGGGCAGAGACCAAATATACATTTCTTTTTATATCACAATGTCTCACAGTCTTTTAGAAAAATACTACATATTGTTCATCTTTATAGCCACATAAAATAAAGGTTAAGAGAAAACATTAAATGTGAGCAAAATAATAGCTGAAATAAAGAATACAATAGATGGATTCAGTAGTCATATAAATCCTGTGCAAATAAGAATATATTATTCAGAAAGACAATACTATCTCAGCAATCACCAGAAAAGAGTAAGCTGGTATAAAATATAAAAGAAAAGCTAAAATACATGGAAGATAGAAACAGAAGGCCAACATCCAGAAGATAGAAGGCTTTAAAGGATAGGGAAATGAAAACAAAGAGGAGGAAATATTTGAAGAAACAATGAAAATAAATTTCTAGAATTTAAAGAAGATAAAAAACCTCAGGTTGAAAGGGTTTATGTAGTTCCAATATGAAAAAACAACACCCAGACACATTAAGGTGAAGTTTAAGAATATCAAAGACAAAGAGAAAATTTAAAAACCTTTCAGAGAGAAAGAAAGGATTGATAAGGATGATGGACATAAAACCTCCATTTCTGAATTAGATTTTCTCTGTTTTAGGTGCTAGGAATTTAACCAAAAAAATAAAAGATCCATAAATGCTGAAGTGTCTGGTAAGCTTAAAGCAAAGTCTACTGATGGAACATAATTTCAATTCTTTTTTGTAAACCTCAAAATGTGTAATTATTTAGCCCAAGTGTTTTTACACATTCCTTTTTCTCCATTCAAATAACTTTTCTTTGGCAAATATTTTATAAGACAAAACTTGATTCTGTTGAATGTTTCATCAGACAGAACAGAAATGTTGAAAATTATAATAATTCTTAATTTAATTCCATTGTGGTCAATAATAGAAATTCATTCCATTAAAAGTAGTGATACTGATAAAAATTTTTCTCAGAAGTCAATAAACTCAAATAGCCATTTTTGGTTTTGAAAATTAAATCTTTAACCTTTCAATCTCAGTGCACCTCTTCCCCTGCTCTTCTAGTAATAAATTTTAGTGTCCTCTCATTTGTGAAATATTGTTAACAATTACAATTGACTAACAGCTTTGAAAGGCAAAATTTTGTAGTAGTTGATACACTGAATAATTTGATGAAAGATTTCCAAGTAATTTTAAACAAAAGACAACCAAAATTTACTGAACTTGTTTACCAAAAAAAAAAAAGTTCACTTTTTTGTGGGACACTAAGATTGTAAGAATTTTACAAAGTAGCTCTCCAAGCCCAGTGTTTCTGAAATCAAACTGGTGTTGGGCCGTAAAGAAAACACGTACTGTCATGATGAAGTATTTCTCTTTTAAAATTCAACATTAGCTTCCACAAATATGAGGTAATTCATTTACTCAACCCATAAATATAAAACATATTTGTAAACTTCAACAACTCTTGATTTCTACTTCAATCACTAGAGAATCAAAGATGTTCAGACCGATATCTGTGAGTTACAGATGTCAGTGTACTGTGTGCATTACAGCCAGTTCCAAATATGATTCAGCTTGATAGAACTCTAGGCAGAATTTTTTTACCATGATACTATATTCCACCAAAATTTATATTAGAATAATTTTATCTTAAACATTGGATTTTTAAAGTAAGTTTAAAAATAAAAATAAAAACAAACAGGAGTGATGGCCTCACTTCTATGATCCCAACACTTTGGGAGGCCATGACAGGAGGATCACTTGAGCCCAGGAGTTTGAGACCAGCCTGGACCACATAGTGACACCTTGTCTCCACAAAAAAAAAAAATTTAAGAAGTAGTTGAGTGTGTTGGCATGCACCTGTAGTCCCAGCTACTTGGAAAGTTAAGGCAGGAGGATCCCTTTGGCCCAAGAATTCTAGGCTGCAATGAGTTATAATTATACCACCGTACTCCAGCTCAGGTGACAGAGTGAGGCCTTGTTTCAAAGTAAATAAATATAAACGAATAAAATTAAAGTACATTTACAGTAAAATTTACAGAATGGCAGGTGTATTGTCTCTGAATGAGCACTCAAAGCTTTATTTTGATTTCATAAATTGGCTGAAAATATTAAGCTATTATTGAAAGTAATTTGACTGACTTTCCTTTAGAATCACCCTGATAACACTGATAAAAAACTGGCATTCTTCGACTGTTTGCCAAGTTGTTCTTTCAATGATAGGGCCAATTTACTAACAGCTATCTTTCACTTTTCATACATTTGCAGGAAACCACAGAATCTAAAATGTGTAGAATAAATTTAGAGGAACAATCGTTTGCTCTAAATGAAAGTTACGTAACGAAAATTTCACACACTTCCTGCTACTGCTCCTGTTAAATTGCATCCATGGGCGTTTTTTAATAGCAATTTTTGAAGTATCTATTCTTGCTTCTTTCGCAACTTTGTATCTTCTGTTTTTCATGTGATTAGAGATAACATGTTGGCACCGACAATGGATGGTAAAGATTTCATAACTGCAAGTCACACATTTATTATCAACTTTCTTGGGAAATAGAAAATCAGTCCTTAATTTTAATTAAATGTGTACTTTCAGTATTTTTAGCTCTTTGTTGTCAAAAGGGCTCACTAGTGAAAAATCATTAAATAATAAGAAGCCATAATAGGATTATACCTTAAAATCACTGACAAAACCACTAAGCAAGCGTTTTCACATGGCTGATGATACACTTGACTGGAGAACTTCTCAACCTCCATTTCTCAGACATATTTCTTGGACATCTAAATTACAATTTTCCTTGTTTCCAGCTGATTTCAACTGACTCTACCAACTCATAGTCTGCTGACTTCAGTGCTTTTCACAGGGCATTGAACAGGCCACAATACATCTTGCTTCTTCTCCCGCCATCCAAGCGATTACCAGTGACCAAGTACCCTTCATTTTATTGATAAGTGCCCTGCTGGCTGTCTATACAATAGAGGAGTTAGCTGAGTGCATCTAGCAAGGGTGGGAAACAGTAGGGTATCATGGATCTTGTTTCCCATTTGGCCACAGGTTACAGTGAGAATTGTGTTTACTGCACACACAGCTGGAAAAACAAAGCAAGGGTCTATCTAACCCATCCAGTCTTATTTTAATATAACTATAAATTACAATCGTTTATTTAAAATAGTAAATTCATAATGAGTACTAAACAGGATGCCAGGGCAATAGTTTAAACCAGTGATCGTAGGACATCTGTTAACTCTATATTTAAGATTTATTATAATAAACATAATAATAAAGATACCAAAGAGGCTTAAAGTTTCAACAAGTTATTAAACAAGAAAGATATTAATATGGTCAGCCCTTCCTGTTGCAGTTAGAAGATGGGATTATGACCAGGTCCCAGCTCTCCCCTAGTTACATCTTATTTCAGGAAAAGTATCTAAAAAAAACCTTAATCAGTCACTTAGAAACTACAAACTCAAAAACTGCAAATCTCACAGTTCCAAAGACTAATTTAAAAATAACCTTCTGAAATAAAAGAACCCCTGTTTTAGGATAGTAGGTTGAGCACAGAAGTATTAACCATCTAGCAATTTTAGGTCATCCAAAATTAGACATGTCCCACATTGGCTACATGATTTGTTACAAATGGGACTGGAAATTTTTGGTGTAACTTGGAGTTCCGACTGGGAAATCTGCAGCACAAAAGCCCCTTCTGCCAATTCTTCTCAAAGAAGTTAGAACTGTGGTTACCTGGCAGCTTCTGGGATCTAAAACACCATAATCCTACACTTCAAATTTCTAATTCAACATAGTAGATAGGCATGCAGTATAGAACTGTGCCATTATGACAACTACAAATCTGTTTATTAATGAATGGTAAAAGAGAACAAAGGTGAGCTTACTGACATAAGCAGTTAATCAACTCTGAACCCAGACCATTCTGAGGTCATCAAATTTGTTCCTGTGTGGCTTTTTTTTTTTTTTTCCATGGACTTCAGAGAATGATACACATCCGTAAGTTCCTGAAGTGCCTTGAAATCAAAGGTGGCCTTTTTTTTGGAAAAGTCTAGAGAGAAGACAATCATACCACATAAAGCAGAGACCATAATAGTTATTTTCCAGACCCATAAAAATTCTATTTCTTTCTAGGCAATCCTTGATAAAGACTTGGTTTCATCATTAAAAGTGTTCTCTTTGAGTTAAGATAATATAGCTCCCAAGAGCTATGTCAAACCCTCAGAAAAAAAGATAAACTTGGGTCAAACATGATGAGCTTCTCCTCGTGAAGTTAAGGATTACTCAGAAGGTTTTGTTTTCTTTTTTCTTTTCTTTTACTGAGACGGAGTCTCCCTCTGTCGCCCAGGCTGGAGTGCAGTGGCGCGATCTCGGCTCACTGCCAGCTCTGCCTCCCGGGTTCACGCCATTCTCTGGCCTCAGCCTACCTCCCGAGTAGCTGGGACTACAGGCACCCGCCACCACGCCCGGCTACTTTCTGTATTTTTAGTAGAGATGGGGTTTCACCGTGGTCTCGATCTCCTGACCTCGTGATCCGCCCGCCTTGGTCTCCCATCTGTTTTCTCACTCAAAAGACACACTCTTTATAAAACTATCAGGTGTTCTGTTTATATCTTTTACATACAGATTGTATGTAGTGGTGTGTGTTACTCCCAAGAATTTCATCCTGTGACTAACAGCTTCTGTGAGCTCACAGTCAGAACTATGGAGAGAATGGGGGATTCAATGTGTGGCTTCAGCCTCCCGGGTTCCATAATTTGATCCCAGCCAAATGCATGCAAACGATGTCAGAAAAGAAATTTGAATGTTCACCGGTTTTTGCTCTCTCCATTTGAGGTCTTTGCTTACCAAACACCGGTTGCATTTTCTCACAAACCAGTTGCAATTATAATTAGATAATTTAATAGAGTAGTAATGACTGTATCAATGAACTAGAGCGAAAAATAAAGAAAGCTGTTGTTTCTATGAAAACTAAATTGAATAATCTGGAAGGACTCATTTTAAAGGCAAATCACTAAAATTAAAAAAAAGAACTGTAGTCAAATTAGCCATGATCTAGACAACTATAAAAGAACAGGTGTGGGGATAATGGAAGTGGGAATAAAGGTCTAGGAGGATTCTGTGCTTAAAACTTATTTCATTCCATTTAAAAACAAGAAGAAAAATAAGAAATCTTTGGCAATTCATCAAGGATATTGGTTTTGAAAACATAAAAAAGGAAGGATTGTAAACAGTGGGCCACATTTCAAGAAAAGTCCTTAATCTTGCATGAAAATATTGGGTAACAAATACATTTTATGTGCTTAAGAAAGGATTTCAAGTATAATACATACTATTGCTTGTTCCCACTTGAACTGGCTTTTTGATTGACTAACCAACCAGTGGTCCTGCTTGTGTCAGACATGAGGGCTTCCACTGAACTCTAAGCTCCATTTTACATATGAGGAACCTGAGAATCAGAAAAGTTATGTATGTGACTTCTCCAAAGGCTATAGCTGGGTAATGGCAGAGCTAAGAATTGACTTTTTGCTGTATCTAAAGTGGATTTGGTTATAATTCTATGTTTACACTTCTTAAGCTCCTTATATTCTTTACTTTTGATCTCACTCTGCACTTCAGTCCTCCTCTGAATCAACTCAGAGCCTCACAGGCTCCTTAGACTGTGGGCGAGGTCAGATGGGCTTCAGCTGAGTGCCTTGGGAAATACCAGCACCCAGCACCTCAGCTGATGCTCTCCCCTGTGTTCTGTCCAAGCTCTTGGTCCTAGAGTCTACCATTCTGCCCAGCCTATCCAGGCTGACTTCTTTGGACAGGTTTACTTAGCCCTTATTGGACCTCCATCAACTCCTGCTCTGTGGCAGAAAGCCTAATTATGCCTCCCCTTCAAATCTGGCCTGGCATTCAGGAACCTCTTCCTGAATCTGGTGTGCCTGTCATTTCATCTCATCTAGATGGTTTCTTGTAAACGTGGGCTCTGGTTCCATGAGGGTCATGTTTTCCTGTGACTTGGTGAGAAACCAAAGTAGACATTTTCTCATTTTCTTTTAATTTTAACATTATGCTTTTAATGTGAGTTTTCAAGATAATGTTTCCATCTCTAAATATTCTAGTAGCCTCCATATTAATTTTGTTTGTTACTAGACCCTTGGCAGAGCTTTCCAAAGCCATGTATAGACAAGGTGATCAGTTGCTTCTAAATCCATTTCTTTACTCCCTTCTTGACCTCTTTGGTCTTTTTCACTTTCCATTTGGGTTCAGACAAAAATCTTCCTTTAAGACCCCCAAATCATAGGCCAGTGATTGCAATACTGAACGACTTCTTCCTGCTTGCTCTAGCTCACGTAGATTAAGTAGATGTTCATCTATTCCCATGCCAAGTTTCCTAGCTATGGAAAAGGAAAACTTATGTTCCCAGGAATATTTCCTTACATTCATTGAGTGTATGTTAACATTTATTGAACCTATACCATGCCTAGTCCTCTACAAAATCCTTTACATGTATTATCTTATTTATTCTTAAATTAGCCTTAAAAAATGTACTGCCATTATTCCAATTTTAAAGATAAGGATAATAAAGCAGAGAGGTTAGCTTGTGCAGTTAGGAAGTGGTGGCATCAGAATTTATAGGAAGTGTGTCTAATCATAGACATCTGGCATAACAACTTCTACCTCTCACCTGATGCTGTAATTCTTCCATGATTAAATCCATAGAAGACCATGGGACATTTCACATAAAGGGACATAATGCACTCACTTTCAGTTCCCTCAGTCAAAATGGGTATTAATGAATAAAGACAGAGGGAACTAGGTGGAAAAGTGTGATAGAGCCTCTGGTCCAGTATTGTAGGGAGCTGATACAGGAACTCAGGTTACTTGATTAAGGCGGTAGCCCTTTAGCATAAGGGTGACTGCTTGGTTTTGCTTGTTGCTGCAAAGATATCCTGTATCCCTGCACTTATGGGAGGGGAGATGGGAAGAAGCAACTTGCAGTTTTTTATCAGACAGTGATGTGTGAATAGACCACCAGTTGTGATTTGCAATCCAACTTCATCAATGCTATAGGTCACGGGAACTCTAAGAACTTTGTGAATGGTTGACCACTTTTGTTAATTTCCAAAGCTATTATGAGCTTTTTGTCTTTCCTTTGTTTTGTAAAACATCTTAATAAAATGCTAAGATGATGTTGGGAATGTTGGACTATGATGCTCTTTTTAGCAGAAAGGCTACTACTCTCCTCTGCTCTGTTATAATGGTGAAGTCTTCTATTCCCAATAAACCTGTTACCAGCTTCCAACTCTCAACTCCATTTGTTTCAATAATATTGAATGACTCGGAAATCCTAATCTTACTTTCTTATTTGTACCACTGTCTAAACCACAACTACCCAGGATGCCCTCAACTATCAAACTCCCCAAATCTCCTCTCCAGGATTCTCTAATCATCCCTCTTTGAAAGCACCTTGGACAACGTAGAGCACAACAAGATATTATTTGGTTTAGTTATGGTTATACTTATGATCCTTTCCCACCTTTCTCACAACTCACTCAGCAAATCTCTAGCTGTATCTATTCATTCATTTAACAAATACTTATTGAACACCATTATGAAGCTTTGCTAAGAAGATAGAACATTAAAAACAGCCATGTCCCAGATTTCATGGAGAGTAACATCCTATGAGATGAGACAAATGTTTACAAAGCAAATCAATAAATGTATTATAGATAGTGATAAACAATTCGGTAAAAAATAAGACCTCATAAGAGGAATGTGATTTTTAGGTAGGGTAGCCAGAGAAACCCTCTGAGAGGAGATGACATTTGAGTTAAATGAGGCCAAGCCATGATGCTAACTGGGAAGGAAGAGATACACAGAGAATGTTGAAGAAACAATATGTGCAGACCCCTGGGACGGGAGGGTCCTTGTTGTGTTTTAGGACTAACAAGGGCACAAGTGGAGTGGAAAAGATGAGACTGATCACTTCATGACCATCTCTTTCTATTGTTCCTGAGTCTGTGATGATCTGCATTTGGGAGAAGGTATACAAGAGAGCAGACTTAACTCTTGAGATAGTGGTGCTTTTCAGTCATTCTTTGAGGCTAACCTATGCTGGAAAATCCTGCTGTATCATCTCCACCAGCCCCTGATCTCACTCCTCTTGACAGCGCTTCCGAAATTTCCCACCCTTCCACCACCCACCTATTTACTCTCCCGTCTCTTGCTGACTTCACCACCGTGGTCCATTTTCCAAAGAGACATAATCAAATTGTCTCCATCCCATAAAATAACTAACAGTTCTTTAAATATGAGCACTTAATCCAACTCATATTTAAATTCTGACCTCCCGCTTACCACCAACTCTCTGAACTCATAGCTTAAACTTGCTGCTTACATTTCCTGACTACTAATTCCTTGTGACCTGATTTCTGCTTCTACTACTAAATTTCCAACATTCATGCTTCCCCTACTTTGTCTCCCATATAACTTATACTCTTTTCTGACCAGATTTAATAATCTCCTCCAGCTGCTCATTCTTCTGACACTACCTGCTGATTTTGACAGTATTGGCCACCCCCATCCTGGGAGATTGAACGATGAACTTTGTAAATGAACTGATCATGTAAAATCCAAAATTTACTCCCAGAGCCACTGTAAGGAAACGGCAATTTCCTTGAACTGCCCATGACTCAGTTTCCTCATTTATAAATAGGAATAAGAATATTATCTCTTTCCTATGATTGTTATGAGTATTAAATAATCCTTAAGAAGAACTTAGTAAAGTACAAGGCCATGCACACATTCAATAAAATGTTAGTTGTTATTATTTTAAGAGTATGGAGACCCTTCTCATGTCTTGGCTTCTGACATAATGCATTCCCTTTGTTCTTTTGTTCAAATTTTCATCTCTTTCTTTGCTTATCTCCATTCAGACTGAAAAGCTACCATGTGTTAATACAAGGTGGAGGAATTGGAGACACAGAACTGAGTAAGAGATGAACCTTTTCCTCAAGGAACCCACAGCCTAGGGGCCTTTTAATCACCCCTTCATTCTTTATCCAAGGATTTCATAGCCGCTCCCTAAACCTTGAGCCCTTTCATCTTTCTTCCTTGGTTTTGGCTTATCAGAAAACCTTCCATTCACAAAGGCAAACTGTTTTACTTTGTTCTAGTCACCCCTAAATTCATACCTTCAGGCTTAACCTATGCCCTAAAGTCCAGCCTTCCCATTGGACAATTCTTCTGTGAGTACCACTATCTTTGTCTGCAGTTGCCTAAGTCCCAGCCCATTTACTCTTTGAGGAACAGGAGAGTTCTCTCTCAGCCTTCATTATGTTGATAGAGACTCAGAGACCCCTCCTGAATGCATCTGTTGAACACACAGGTCCCAGCTCTGGATCCAGCTTTGAGGTCTATGATAAACCATCTTCAAGGAGTTCACTTCGATCATGAACACAGATTGCCTCTGGCTGTTGGGAGTTAGCATATCATCAGAGTTATGGCTTCTGGAGCATTACATCCCAGCTCAGCTAAAGCTAGGGTATAATTCTGCAACAATAGTAAGGGAAAGTTGGGTTCCATATCAGTTATCTTCTACTGTGTAACAAACCACCCCAAAATGTAGTAGCTTAAAGTCACAATTATTTGTTTTTCCTCATGAATCTATAGATTGACTGGGCTTTTCTAATCTGTAGTAACTTGACTTGGGCTGGATGGTCTAGGATGGTCTCACTCGTTGATGGCTCAATATCAGTTGGACCCCAAAGATGACAAAGTTTTCCACTGTCAGATATTGACCAATATGGCAGGCAGGCTTAGAGCATCATAAAGCAGGCAGGTTCAGGGCAGGCACTACATGGCTGCTACAGGTTGTACATCTTCCCCCAGAAAAGGTGACACTTTTAATAGCAGGAGTTATGTGACCCTATTTGAGGGAAAGAAAACATCAAGACCCTTCAGCAACAAACTCTACTCTCTATTCAACATCACCCTCAAGATTTCCCTTCGAAGGCACTCAGAACTTCCATGGTCCAGATGCTCCCTGGATTTTTCAGTGGGTCAGGGCAATATTCTTTCTTTCCTCCTACTTCCTAAAATGCGCCTTTAGGTTTCAAGCAATACTTTCCACCTACAGCCTACTAATGGCTCCAGTGGTGGCATTTTCAGGCTCTATGTCAAGACCATGTGAATGATCCGGGCAGATCTTCTTGTCTTCCAGTCACCTATTTTGTGAAGGCATAAATCCATCTCTTCTGAAAATGCTATTTAATTATAATATTAGTGCCTTCTTATTTCTATTTTTTCCCTTTAAATTCTTTTGATTTTCACATCTGCTTAATATCTGTTTGTGTTCCCAGCCACTTCAATTTACCCAAGTTTCAACCAATGACAATAATTAACCAATACACTTTCATTGAGTGCTTGGTATCTTCTGAGCACAATGTGAAGGCTTGTATAGGACTATTTTAATTAATCCTCAAAATAATGCTGAGATAGGCAGGATTATCTCATTCACCTGGGAGGAAACTGAGTTTCAGAGATTTGCTCAAGATCCTGCAGGCCAGTCAGTCCTAGGACATGAGAGAAGATGGAAGGGATAGCTGCCCAGCAGCCAAAAACAAACAAACAACACTTCTAATTCCCATGTCCCACGTTATATGCAGCATGACTTCCCCATTCTGCCCCTGGAACCAGGAAGATCTCAGTCAGAACCTAAACACAGGCCGTAGAAGGACTACTCAGTGACCTGTATTTCAGGCTTTATTAATCCAAACTCACAACTGACTGTTTCCTCGGACTCCAGGTGTATCACAGTTGCACTCAGTTCAACCAACTCACCACTCTTAGGGGGAAAAATCGTAACAGAGCAGCATTTTCAGTTTCTCTACTGAATAATTTTGAGTATGTTCTCTAACAATGGAATGTCAGGGGGTTATTCGTTCATTTTGGGGAGAGCATTAACAAGCAGCTAAAGCGGAATTTATAATGGATGGCACAGCTGAACCCTAATATTTTACTACCCCCACATCGTCATGACACAGCTTTACAGAACAGTGTGAAATCATGAGAAATAATGAGTTCTCTGTGAAAATGTTGTAGGCTGAAATCCTAATAAGCTCTTTAGGCTGAAAAGCTTAAGTATTTCTATTTCTATAGTGGGAACTTATACAAATAAACTTATGTATGTAAGTGTAATATAAAATCAGAAAATGGTAACAGGAATATTAGGTGAAACTTTCTCTTCCATGCATAGTCCTGAGTTGCCATTCCCGCACCCAAACCCTTGTGCCATACCCCAGAATGAAGAAATAACTTTGGCCCATTTCTAAGAGTATTCACTTCTATTTATTCCATTTCAAGTGACCCCTAGATTTTCATTAAAATATTCTGGAACACAGGAGATCTTTTCATTTGGCATATATCTGGGTTTGTAAGAAAAAATAGGGCTGCATGAGGTGGCTCAGACCTGTAATCCCAGCACTTTGGGAGGCCAAGGGACGTGGATCTTGATGTCAGGAGCTCAAGTCCAGCCTGGCCAACATGCTGAAACCCTGTCTCTACTAAAAATACACACACACAAAATTAGTCAGCGTGGTGGTGTGCACCTGTAATTCCAGCTACTTGGGAGGCTGAGTGAGGCAGGAGAATTGCTTGAACCTGAGAGGCGGAGGTTGCAGTGAGCTGGGATTGTGCCACTGCACTCCAGCCTGGGTGCCAGAGTGAGATTCTGTCTCAAAAAATAAAAATAAAAATAAAGCTTATCTTCTGTTAAGCTGTTATATTCTGTGCCTGTTTGTCACGGCAGTTTAGCCTACCCTATCTAATACATAGGGGAATAGCACGGTTTGGTAGGATGGTGCACTGGATCAGTCACAGTAACCCAGGAAGTCCTCCCACCATTGGATCCTGCCACATACCATATCCCCACTCCTCCAAGTACCCTCACACCTTGCCCCTTCCCATGCCCAGCCGCACTTGGAAAATGGACCCAAGGAACCATATGTTACTCTAGCCCTGGCAGAACTGCTAGAGGGTACAAACCCTAAAGCCATTCTGGTGACCTTCCCAAATATTTGAAGCCAAATAACCTGAATTGATTTGGACTTGCCTGAGATTTTACAACGCCTCAATTGTATCATAAAAGCCAGCAATTTCATAACTCATCTACTCACTCACTCACCCATGGGGTTTCTAGCTATTCCTTCTAGTGACAGAGCCACCAGGTCCTTAGAGAGGGGATGTTTCAATATGAAGTTTTCATCAGGAGCTTCCCTGATTAATCCGTGCAGCAAGCACTTTGTTTTATGAGAAAATGTTTGACTCTTCTTACTGGTGGATATACAGAGGGGGACAGAGGAATTCCTATGTGATGTTTAGATCTGTGACAAACACCTACAGTGAAGATGAGAATATCTCCATCCTGAAAACAAACCTAGAGCTAGCAAAGGGAAGGCAAAAGATACGCACAAGGGTCCAAAGATTTCACATACACACTGAGTGTCAGATAGGATACTAAAACTATCATGGTAAATCAAACCATTAAACACACTTACAATACCACAAACATCAGCGGAATCCTATCTTATAAACTATACTTATTTTAATCAGCCTTTCCAAAAACTTTTAAAGTATCAGCTAGATCACATCAAAGTTCAAACTTTCTGAAATAAGCTAACAGCCCCCTGTCTGGGATGCTTTAGGAGATAATTGGAGAACTGAAGGACATTTGTTAGGTTTTTGCAAATGTTTAGAATTCTCAAATATCTTAGGGATCATAGGGGTGTGGACAATGCTTTCTCTTTTTCATGCCTTAGAATATAAATGTTGAATGTTATCATAATGATAAAAGGGAAAGGCAATGATCTAGGGTCCTCTGATTATGCCTACAAAGGAAAATGGCTCAAAGACCTAAATGTTCGAGCAAAAACGATAAAACTGTTAGAAGAAAAACAGGGGAAAATCTTCACAACATTGGCTTTGGCAATTATTTCTTGGATGTCCCACCACAAGTGCAGGCAACTAATAATTTCTCTATTTAAAATTATAGAGACAAAGTAGATTGGTGGCTGCCAGGGCTGAAGGATGGGAAAGTGGAGAGTTAGTGTTTAATGGATACAGAGTTTCAATTCTGGAAGATGAAAAAGTCCTGGGATGAATAGTGGTGACAGTGGCACAACAATGCGAATGTGCTTAATGCTACTGAACTGTATACTTAAAAATGGTTAAAATGGTACATTTTATGTTTACTTTAAATAGATAAATTATTATAGTGAACATTTGTTCACTGTATCAAAAGACACTGTCAAAGGACCAAAAAGGTGATCCACAGGCTAGAAGAAAATATTTGCCAGCAATATATCTGATAAGCGGTTAATATCCGAAATACGAAAAGGACTCCTAAAACTCAACAGCATAAAATAAGCAACCACGTTAAAACCATGGACAAAGGACTTGAATAGAAATTTCTCTGTAGAAGACATACAAATGTCCAATAAGCACAGGAACAAATGTTCCACATCACTAATAATTAGTGGTATGGTTTGGTTCTGTGTCCCCACCCAAATCTCATCTCAAATGGTAATCCCCATGTGGCAAGGGAGGAACCTGGTGGGAGGTGATTGGATCACGGGAGAGGTTTTCCCCATGCTGTTCTCGTGATAGTGAGTGAGTTATCATGAGACCTGATGGTTTAAAAGTGTGTGGCATATCCCCCCTCTCTCCTGCCGCTATGTGAGACGTGCCTTTCTTCCCCTTTGCCTTCCGCTGGGATTGTAAGTTTCCCGAGGCCTCCCCAGCCATGCAGAATTGTGAGTCAATTGAACCTCTTTCTTTATAAATTACTCAGTCTCAGGTATTCTTTATAGCAGTGTGAAAATGAACTAATACAATTAGGGAAATGCCTATCACCACAATGAGATGCCACTTTATCCCTGATTGGATGGTTACGATCACATGCACACATAGAGAAAATAAACATTGGTAAGGATGTAAAGATATTAGAATCCTTGTGCACTGCTAGTGGAAATGTAAAATGGTGCAGCCACTTCGGAATACAGTATGGCAGTTCCTCAAAAACTTCAACAGTGAATTACCATAGGATCCAGCAATTCCGCTTCTGAATATGTAACCAAAAGAATTAAAAGCAGGAACTGAAACAGGTATTTTTATACCAATGTTCATAGCAGCATTATTCACCATAGCCAAAAGATGAAAGTCACCCATGTGCATCCACAGAAGGATCTATAAACAAAATGTGGCATATACAAACAGACAGAATACTATTCAGCCTTAGAAACAGAGTACCTTCCGACACCCACTACAATTGGGATGAACCCTGAGGACATGGCGTTAACTGAAATAAGTTAGTCAGGAAAGGACAAATATTGTGGCTCTTCCCCTAACGTGAGGTACCTGTAGTAGTCCAATTTTTAGAGACAATGTAGAATGGTGGCTTCCAGGACTGGAGGATAGGAAAATGAGGGGTTAGTGTTTGATGGATACAGAGTTACAGTTCGGGAAGATGGAAAGTCCTAGGGATGAATCGTGGTGACGGTGGCACAACAATCCGAATGTACTTAATGCCACCAAATTGTAACTTAAAAATGGTTAAAATGGTAAATTTTACATTATGCATATTTTACTACAATTTTAAAAATAATAAACACTTTTCTTAAGAAAAAGAGTAATGGCACATATAATGAATTCTTAAAAACCCACTTTGGCCCAGCGCGGTGGCTCATGTCTGTAATCCTAGCACTTTGGGAAGCTGAGGCAGGCAAATCACTTGAAGACAGGAGCTCAAGAACTGCCTGGCCAACATGGTGGAATCCCATCTCTATTAAAAATACAAAAATTAGCTGGACATCGTGGCACGCACCTATAATTACAGCTATTCAGGAGGCTGAGGTGGGAGAATCGTTTGAACCCAGGAGACAGAGGTTGCAGTGAACTGAGACTGCACCACCGCACTCCTCCCTGGGCAATGGTGCAAGACTCTGCCTCAAAAAAGGAAAAAATAATTTTTAATCTTCATTCCATATGTATATTAGAATTAAGGACTTCAAGGACTTTAATTACCCAGAAAATTTACATGCATTGAACCAGTCTTTTGTGGAGGTGAATAATCTGCTTGGAAATTTTATTCCCATTAAGTAAAAGAGCTTGAACGAGCTTGTTGTGGTCATCCTTTGGAGTGTTTTACTCTGATCCATGCTCTGTGACTGTCTTCTTCATCCATGATGGTCCTCTTTGTCTTGCCCTATACGAACACCACAGAACCATGGATACTGTGATTCTGGGCTTCCCTACGGCTGATTGGAACAACGATGAGCACCTGACTCAAGATGGGTCAGTCAGTCAGAGACCTTTGCCAATAAATTTGGAATTGGGAAGAAAACGAAATGGTGGCAAGAAAGAACAAAGAGAGAGAAGATGTGATAGGCAGCCTCTGAAAGGGCTCCCAGTGATCTCTGTCCACTGGAGTGGATATCTCTCCCATCAGCTCAGTGTGGGCTGAACCTAGTGTCTCATTTCTAATAAATAGAAGACCTAAAAGTGAGGGAATGTCACTTCCATGATTAGGTTTCAGGAAGACAGAGACTTCCATCTTGCATTTCATCTCTGATTTCTTTCACTTGCTCAACCTGATGGGAACCAGCAATCATGTTGTGAACTGCCCTACAGAAAGGCCCATGTTGCAAGGAATTAAGAGGGCTTAACAGCCAATGAATCCAATAACCTTCAAGGAACTGAACCCTGCCAACAGCCAGGTGAGTGAGTTTGGCAACTTCATCAGTGAAGCCTTCAGATAAGACTACAGCCCTGGTCAACACCTTAATCGCAGCCTCGAATGAGACCTTAAGGAAGAGGACCAGCTAAGACACAACTAGCTTCTTGCTTCCACAGAAACTGAGATAATACATGTTTGTTGCTTTAAACCACCAAGTTTTGGTGTCATTTGTTACACAGCAATAGGCAACTAATACAGAGAAACAGGGGCAGTGACCCTTTTGGAAGTGACATTTAAAAGATATGAACGCAGCAGTTGAGGACGAGCACACTCTGCTATGTAGATGAGGGTGAAGAGAACTGAGTCTTAGAAGAAAAAAAGCCTTTAGGAATAGACACGTGAGAAGCAGATGCAGAGTGTGAGTGAGAACACAGAGTGGGTTCCCAGTGGCTTGCCAGTTCTCCATTCCAGTCCTTCCCAAGGCCTGGCTGCACTCCTGTCTTTGTGTTCTGTGAAATTGCTGGTACTTTATAATAAATTGTCTTTATTTTCTTTATTTATCTCAGTTGGTTTCTATAACTTGCAATCAGAATCCTAAAAGCTTAGGATGTATCAAGTTGCACAGCTGTGATTTTTGAAGGGAGCCAGACACTTGACAATGAGTTTGGCAGTTTAAAGAGGCTCTTGGCTTCAGAAGCACCCAGATGTTCTGAGCCACTTGACTTTGGGTCATAAGAAAGCGAGCCAACTTCAAGAGTATCTAGTTCTCAACCGACTGCTCTAATCAGTGATCAACCATGGCAAAATCTATTCTCTGTTAGGTGGTTTGGATAGTATTTGTTCAGAACTTAGAGATCCCAGTTGAAAGCTGTTTGAAATACACAATATTGCTGTTGACACAGAACAAATTGTTACCCTTTCTTCTAAAGAACACAGTGATATTTTTGGAACTCCCTTATTATATTACATGATGGAAATACATATCCAGATGAGGCATATTTTAATTCTTAGAAACAGCCTAACTTATCCAGTTAAATCTCTTTAGTGTTTTCTGTTTTAAAGTTGTGTCACTGCCTAATCACTCATCATCTTAACACAATTCAAAGCAGATTGTATCTTACAGGCTTGGCAATAAAACAGAGACTTAAAAGCAATAAACATCTTTGAAACAATTCATCAAGCCCTAAAAAGGTGCCAGAATGAGTTTTGGAATGATAAGTTTGAATTTAAAAATCAAAATTTGCTCTCAGGCTGGGACTTAAAATGTCACAAATACATTTTTATAGCTAAGTTATAAACCTTGAAAAATAGCCTAGATGTCCAAGCAAATACAGATGCACTGCAATGCTTCTTCAATGCTGTCAGGACACTCACTTGGGGTCTCTTCATGCATATATCCACATGCATGTGTGTTATCTGGATTTTTGTGTTATTTCCATGTGTTTAACATTCATTCTTACGTTGAAAGAACATGTTTGGCATGAGCACCATTTATCACTGGTGCTCCCCTACTTCCCCTTGTCTCCAGGCTTCTTGACCATGGTGAACACCCCATTTCCCCTTCCTGAGGGCCATATCACACAAACCTTGAGGTCCCAGGCAACAGGAAATGAGCAAAGTGTCACGCATTAGAGCAAGAGAGTATGTTAAGAGAGGTTGAGTAAGCTTGTTGTGGTCACGTTTTGGAGTGTTTTACTCAGGTGCCTGTGACACCAACAGCCTTCTTTATCCACAAGGGTACCCTCCTCTTGCCTACTGCTGACTCCGCCATGCTGGTATGCCCTGAGTCTGCAGCTCCACTGCAGCTGACTGCAGCAACGTTACATATCTGACATAGAAGGCATTCCAACTCATTTTCTTTCTTTTACAATTGTTTCTAAATTGTTATTATTCAATTCATCCTCAAAACAAGTTCTCAGGGCTAGAGTTGTTGATCTCTGGTTAGACTTTTCTTCCATCCCAATCCAGCCTTAAACTATAAGTGCTTGGTGTCCTGTCCCTCCAGGCCCCATCTGCCCTCTATGCTTAGTTGATTGTCCTACCTATCCACGGGCAGGCAGGTTTTTTCTACCTGCTCAGATGATCAAATTTGCATAGTCACTATTAGCAGGTCATGGGAGCCGGATCTTGGCTGCAATTGTCAACTGGTCTACCACTGACAATTGAATAATAGCATGAAGAGTTATCTCTTGAATAATAGCATGAAGAGTTGTTGTCAGTTCTGACATATATGACAATAAAATTAAGACTATCTGGATAAAAATATTAAATGAACTATATGCTGTTTGCTAATTTTTTTTACTTTGGAGAATATGTGCCTATGCATAGCCTCAGCTCGAATATGTGCCTGTGCATAGCCTCAGCTCATGAATGTGTATCTCCCCAACAATAAATAATAGCCATTTTCTGGTCCTTCAGCTTGGAGGCCTCTTCCCCCCACCCACCCCCGCAAGATACTCAGTTCATTCCTTCCTCTTCAGGTCTCTCTGCTCAGATGTTGCTTCATTGTAGAGGCTTTCCTTCACTGTCCTCTGTCAAATAGCAATCCCTGCCCCTCTGCCACGTATCCTGTCTTCTTTATTCTGCTTTATTTTTCTCTATGCTTCTATAACATATTATTGTTCATCTTGCTTCACTAGAACCTAAGAACCATGAGGGCACAAACTGCATGGTGGCCAAAGCCTGGAACACAACCTGGCATTCAGGAGGCTCTCAATAAACATCTACAGTAGGAATGCATACAATCAGTATATACACATATAACAAAAAATCAAAATTTCAGTAAATCATGGTTCTAGGTCTTGATGAAGCTTAGTTAGCAAAAGAACTCTTACTTTGGCTATTGGGATATTTCTCTACAACTTCAGCTCATCTTTTTGCTGTATTCTTGCTCCTGTCACATTGATCTATATCAAGTTGCTCCCCTGTATTGTATCTGACATACTGATTTGAAGAAAATTCTCACTCTCTCTGTCTGCAACTACTCAAAGTGTTCATTATAAGTCAAGTTTTGATCAACTCTATACCTCTAATTATCTCCATTACTGATAGCTTCTGTGCAGCTCTCTGCAGTGTTAGAATTAAAAATGTCCTCCTTTCTCAAGTGTATCTGCACAAGTGGTGGATGAAAAGTCTAAAGCAGCTTCCTTCTAGGTTTTGCTTTGTAGAGCTTGGGTTTACGCATCACCCAGACCCATGTACTTGCCTTGGCATTGCTTAAAGCCATGGAACTTGGTTGCTGCTACTACTTCTGCTACAAATTCAGAGCTCTGATCTATTTCCGTTTTGTTGCTTGGGTGCCTCATCTTCTACCCAGGCCATGCAAACACCCTAGTGCTTCCTTGTCTTTGCTCGGCGCATACATGAGAAGTGCGTAACTGTGAAGTGGACCATACTAATATGCTACACAGGCAAATTTTAATCAATAGGAGATGGAATCCAGTAAAATAATAATTCTTCTTTTTTCCCTCTGGAGAGATAATTGAAAGACACAGTGGCATCATGCATCCTCTCCAAAGCTTTCCAGGACACCAGGAAGTCCTTTCTTCATGAAGTGCAGCCACCTTGGAGACCCTTCTATTTGCTCACCCTCCTTCCCCGCCTCACTCCACCTCTTTCTCACTCCTCCTTCCTGGGATTACTCCTCAATAACATGTTGGCACTAAAGCCTTATTTCAGGCCCTATTTCTAGCGAATTCAGGCTAAGGTTATATATATATAGAGAGAGCACTTTTAGAGGAAATAAAATAACTTTCAGGGAAAAAACACAAAAATAGAAAATAAAATAAAGTCAAAGCAAAGACAAAACAATAAAACAATACAGTAACTAAAATTGTTCCATTGCCTAAAAGTTATTATGGCATTTATTTCCTATATCATAGAAGAAGAAAATTTTCCTAAGTAGAGCGGCTTGATTTTGCTAGACAATTATTTGGATCCCACTAATACGTAGGCATTAAATGTACTTCAGAATACACAATGTGTATTCATATACTTCATTTCATCTCATCAATAATTAGGAGGACAGGCACTGTTGGACGTATTAAAGAGTGAGCTCAGTTCTTATTCCCATCCCACCTAAGAATCATTTGAAGATAAAGCACTCCTGACCTAAGAACGAAATAATAATGATGGTAATTTCAGTCTGTGTGATTAGAGAAGGTAGAGATCTGTGGTCCAGCAAAGTACTGTGAGCTCCTTAAACAGATCACATTTTGGCTTACTTGTATTTCTAGCTCTAATGAAGTTAATTCACATTGCTTGTGGGTTCTCTATGATTATATTATTCAGATTTGTTTTTTGAAATACAAATATTCTATGATGTTGGTAAAATAAAGAGTTTTTCTTAAAAGTCAACTTAGAAATTTGAGTATAAACAGCATATTCAGAGCTTAGTGCCACAAAATCAAAAGAAGTAAAAAAAAAAATTTGCTTAATGAAGTGTCTAGGTATGATCCCAATCATACCTGGGCTCTGTACCTGGCAGGGCATAAACCTTCAACATTTGAATGCTGAGCAGGTAGTTGTGAGTTCCTTTAAAAGTCAGCACAGGGGCAGGCGACCTTTGGAGAGTGACGTCTGTGAGTCAGTCATCTGGAAGTTGGAACATACTCCCCATGGAAACAATATTCCACATAGTGACTAAGTCCCGATGCTGATTCCTCAATGCTTATTTAACCCAAAATGTACTTGAAACCTATCTCTGGGGGTTATTTGGGTAAAAGAAAGATAAGGGAATGGAGAAAATGAACTTCCTCTGGTTTTCCTGGCTCAGAGCTCTCCTACAACTTTTGAAAAAGGACAAAATTGGCCAGGCACAGTGGCTCACGACAGTAATCCCAGTACTTCGGGAGGCAGAGGTCGGCAGATAGCCTGAGCTCAGGAGTTGGAGACCAGCCTGAGCAATATAGTGAAACCCTATATTTACCAAAAGCACAAAAACTTAGCTGGGTATAGTAGTGCACACCTATGGTTCCAGCTACTTGGGAGGCTGAGGTGGGAGGAATGCTTAAGCCTGGGAGGCGGAGGTTGCATTGAGCTGAGATTGTACCACTGCACTCCAGTAGGGGTGACAGAGTGAGATACTGTCAAAAAAAAAAAGGAAAAAAAGAAAGAAAAAGAGAGAGAGAACAAAAAGAAAGAAAGAAGAAAGAGAGAAAAAGAAAGAAAGAAAGAAAAAAAGAAAGAAAGAAAGAGAGAGAGAAAGAAAGAAACAGAAAAAGAAAGAAAGACAAAGAGAGGACAAATTTGGCTTCAGCCTCATCTCACCTTCCTCCCTTCAGCTCTTTCTTACCTTTCAGATTTCCTCTCAACGACCTACCTCTCAAAGCAGGGCACCCACACTCACTCCACACCCACCACCCACTGCTCCATCAGGACCTGCACCCTGAGGTTTCTCTGTGATCACAGGACCTGCCCCTGCTCAGAGCTGCCCCTCACAGATGCTCAGGATGGGCACAATCTCCCCAATTACTTCACATGAGTGTGGGACTAGCCCATCACATACCATCACCCTGCCAGGAGCTTAGACCGTCGAAACAGGTTGGTTTTATACAAAGAGATGTTAACATCAGAGTATTTGTTAACATATTACAAAACCTGAGGAAGTATCCCAGGGCCTGACACACTTGAGGTGACCATCCCTATAGACCAGACCATATTGTGGATATATTGTACTGCAGTGGTGTAGAGATTTCCAAACACCAAAAGACAGAGATCAATCAGTCTTTTTTTCAGCTCCTATTTCCCTATCAAATGGCAGGCCGTTTGGGACAGATGGGTTTTCCAGCACTCTGTCCTCTGTACCAGCTGCCCTGAAATGGTTTCTTTACTTCGGAAATTACACACATCTTTTTTTAAAATAAACAAAGGTTGGATGTGTTTTCCCTGCCTCCTATGGTTGTGCCAAGGGCCTCTGCTAGAAGGAGGAAAAGACAGAGCAGGCCGGGACAGCAGTTGTCATCTGGACACATGGATGATTGGTCACTGGGCACTGATTACTGAATATATAAAATAAAAATCTGACCGAGTATAACTTCTGTTTTAGACAAAAATACGAACTTCTTTACTTACCAAAACATTTAAGTCATAAAAAATACCAGACCTTTTGCATTAAATGCAATTATTAATGTTCTGTCCTCCTCTAAGTCAGCACAACCAACAACTACATTTGCTTCTTGAATATAGGAGCCCTCGGTCCTGTTGACACCCATCCCCTGCTTCCCCACCTCTAGGACCTAGAGCAGTGCTTTGAGGACAAAAGGTGTTCAATATGCGGTCTTATTAAAAATCAGTTTACCAAAACTCCTACTTTCTTCTCTAAAAGACACTAAATATATCCAAGGCTGGAAAGAAACTGCAGATAACCAATGACAAGACCTTTTTTTTCCCTCTTAAGCGTGGTCTTTGGACCAAAACCAATTGTGAATCAAAACCCAGCACGTTTCTGACTACCACCACAGATGAGGTAGACAATGTCAGCTGGGAGCAGGTGGGAAGGGTCGCAGCCCAGCACTGTCATCTGAGCCTGTTACTCCAATGAGCCTGTTAGAGTGCTACAATCCAGCATCTTACAAGCCTACAAATCCCTGCAGATAAGGGAGGAACAAAAAAGAATAAAAGGGGCCATATGGAGCCAGGAACTTGCCTGCTGAATCAGCGGTTCAGGATGGGCCTGAGGGCACTCAGAATAGGCTATGCCTAGCAGTCAGGGAGCGCCCTAAAGGAGGACTGAGCTGCTGAGGCACAAGACAGACTCAGGAAGCAGCAGGCAAGGCTCTGGAGAGGAAGCTGCCAAGTCACCAGGAACCCTCAGTGTTGAATCAGCAACTGCAGTTCCTTAGAACATTCCAGAAGCATCCTTCTCTCTCTAAGATGAAAGATACCTCCTACCCACCTCCACACTCTCCCCAAGTCTCAAGACTCTCTCTGTTATTGTAAATTTCTGTTTTACAACAACAGAGAGAAATCCTGTTATTTCTCAATAACAGAAATACTCTCCCTGTTATGATAAATTTAGCATTAAATGAAAGTATTGTTATTAGATGTGTGTTGCGCACTCATGCTCCTGCTTTGTCCTTCTTTCATTATTTATGAAAGATGAGGAAAGCTCCAGCCTGTCTCTCTGAGAAGAGACGGGTGAGATAAGAAGAGCGTGATCTCAAACAAGAGCCTGGTCAGCCACAGCCATGGCAGTGGCAAGATGCTCCAGGAAAGTGGAACCCAGGGCTCTGGACTACATCAGCATCACCGCCCACCTGTGGCTCTCCTATCAGCCCTGTGATGGTTAATATTGTCAACTTGGTTGGATAAAAGGATGCAAAGTATTGTTCTGGGTTTGTCTGTGAGGGTGTTGCCAAAGGAGATTAACGTTTGCATCAGTGGATTGGGAGAGGCAGACCCACCTTTAATCTGGCTGGGCACTGTCTAATCAGCTGCTGGCATGGCCAGAACAAAGCAGGCAGGAGAAGATGGAAGAGCAGACCCACTGAGTCTTCTGGCTTTCACCTTTCTTTCCATGCTGGATGCTTCCTGCCCTCAAACATCAGACTCCACGGTCTTGAGCTTTTGGATTTACACCAGTGGTTTGCCAGGGGCTCTTGGGCCTTCAGCCACAGACTAAAGGCTGCCCTGTTTGTGTCCCTACTTTTGAGGTTCTGGAATTTGGACTGGCTTCCTTGCTCCTCAGCTTGGTGATGGCCTATTATGGGAGCTCACCTTGTGACTGTGTGAGTCAATACTCCTTAATAAACTCCTCTTCATATATACATCTATCCTACTAGTTCTGTCCTTCTACAAAACCCTGACTAATACAAGCCCCAACCCTGGAATTTGTTTTACAAAGGAGATATCTTTCCTTACAGTCTTCTCCTGCCTCGTTATTGGTCTAATGTGGATATTTGCCTTCTTATGTTTTTGATACTTGATCAAATGACTGGATGCATAGTGCTTATGTATTTGTATTGATGCGGAACCTCACACATAAGAAAAGAAACCTGATAAAGTCAAGCCAGGAAAAGCACAGAATTTGGCATTTGCTCCTAAAGAAGGCCCTTGTGAAGTAGCTTTAAACAAAACTTTGCTTCCTTCAATAAACCACCTTTTCTAGAGGATACCTGTTGGAGAGATTAGGTATCACTTGCTCCATGAATTTCAGCATGATTCATTTGGCAAGCATTACTGAGTGCCTGTTATGTGCAGGGCTCTGTACCAGGAATGGGTAGACAGTGAGTGAAACTAGACACAGTCTTTGCCTCCCAATTCTAAGAAAATGCCTCCTGATTGGTAAGAATCTGGGGACCTCTCGTTCTTTGGACCCTGGAAGGGACTATGATATTCTTAATAAATATATTGTCTTTCCTATGAGATACTTCATAATTTGCTCAGCAGGGGAGCTCAGATTTACACTAGAAGAGAAACTGTGAGGTCTCCAGTGAGTTTGGGGTAACTGTGAAATGAATCATTGCCAGTTGGTCTGTGCGAAGATCAATTCCCATACAAAGCACCCAACAGAAATTCTGGAGCCAGCTGACATCTGCACTTTATTCCTCCTCTCAGTAGCATCACCATTCAAGTGGCTGTTACACTTTTTATTCTCCGTCTGCTTTTGGTGGTTTTACTGAAGGTGAATAAGCTTGAGGACCCACCTGAAGAAAGAAGGAAACCTGCCCTTCTGAGCAGGTCTTTTAGATGGCGGCACTGAGCAGCGCAGATTGACGTGATCAAAGCTGTTGGGATCACCTGCAACTACGGGTTCTGCTGTTGTCCGGTCTATTCACTCACCCCATCTAGACTAATGTCTGGAGCCTTTAGCAACTCATTTTTCCATACAAAGCGATGACTTCACTTTACTTTGCCTTAAGCTTTATATAACCTAATACTTAATGTGCCTTGAGTAATACTACTACACACCATCAAAAAGCAGTCTGCAAACATCCTAGAATATCACGTCACTTTGACTTGGATCATAATCACCTATTAACCCTCTTACTCAAATCTCCGTCTTGTGAAAACTTGTATTCTAGAACCCTGTTCAAAGCTACAGAGTTGACCTGAATACCCTCAACAAGGCTTTTTATGTTTTATATTTGGCTTTCAATAGCTGAAAATGCCACAGCTTCACTTCAGGTTGGTTTTAGGGTTGTTTAACTGCTGTCCTTTCCTGTAACACCTAACTCATTATCTTAAAAGCCTAGAAGAGTTAAATCATAAAGGCTGATTGTTCAGGGCACCTTAAATGGTCAGAGTACAGAGCTTGCCGCAAAACTTTGGGGATTTTTCCAATAGCAGCCAACCACAGCTGTACAAACACATTGTAATGAAACTTGACTGTGTCTTGCTTTCAAACCAGTATATGTAGGTGTAGCACTGAAAAACTCGTTTGAGATTCTATGTCCCTGGGGCTCTTGGAGGAAGGCTGTCTTCTTTTTCTGCCTATACGTTATCAGGGAACTGAAGTCAAAAGCACAAAACAATATAGTCAGTTTGTCTCTGGGAATGCCTAGCCCAGTGCAGTGTTGCCTTGTTACGAGTTCTTATGACATTTACCATTCCCTTGTGACAAGGGGCCCTTACCTTCACTGTAGGACATCCTTCCACTGACTCATAAGGTGTGATACTAGAAACCATTTCTGCTGGGTGCAGTGGCTCATGCCTATAATTCCAGCACGTTCGGAAACCAAGGCAGGAGGATCTCTTGAGCCCAAGAGTTAGACACTAGCCTGGGCAACATGTGAGACCCCATCTTTACTAAATAAATAAAAAAATAAAAATTAGCCAGGTGGGGTGGCACATGCCTGTGGTCCCAGCTTCTCAGGAGGCTGAGGTGGGAAGATTGCTTGAGCCTGGGTGGTCAAGGCTGCCATGAGCCATGATCATGCCACTGTACCCCAGCCTGGGTGACAAAGCAAGACTCTGTCTCAAAAAAAAAAGAGAAAAGGTCAAAAGAAACCACTTTCTGATATAATACAGACATTTTATTTTCCTATGAGACCCTTATTTCTGCTGATTCTATAAGAGTATTTGAAACGGGTTTGCCCCACTCTGGAGTTTACTTCTTCACATCCACGTTTCCTGTACAGAACCATAATTATCTTTCTTTTAGGAACAAGTTTCTTTGACACACTGTTTTCTTTCAAGCTTCTCATTTTTATTCAGTTGCTACTTTCATTTGTTTATTTATTCTTTCAATAAGTGTTTGTTGAGGGTCTGCTAGAAGCCAGAAATCATTCTTGGGCCAAAGATATGGTAGTGGAAAAGACAGACAAGATTACTGTTCAAACAATATAAACTATTCTCATCCAGTTTATAGCCTAGGGGATAATAATAGCTAGAATTATCGAGTGCTAAAGACCTTACACTCATTACCTCCTTTAATTCTCACACAGTCATATGAGGGAAGCATTAATAGCCTTATTTTACAGGTAAGAAAAGTGAAGCTCTAAATAGCATACCCAAAGGACCTCAGCAATCAGAATGGTATCCGCATCTGAATTTGGATCCACTCACCTCTGCTAGTTAGCAAGATCCAAGCAGGGGACCTGGCATTGCCTGTACCCCACCATCCAAAGCTCCTGCTCATACGTG
Source organism: Colobus angolensis palliatus (assembly GCF_000951035.1). Taxonomy (NCBI): domain Eukaryota; kingdom Metazoa; phylum Chordata; class Mammalia; order Primates; family Cercopithecidae; genus Colobus; species Colobus angolensis. The sequence continues at coordinate 7,407,850 of NW_012115311.1, read as the reverse complement.
TGCCTTTCCCCTTTCCTTTGGCATTACTATCACACATCTCAATTGCCTTTCTTGATTGTCTCAGAGTCTCCCCAGTAATTCCCATTTATACAGAGCAATGGCTATATCTGTATTCATGATTACTTTCAACACACGATTACCAAATGGGAAAACATCTGTAACATAACAGGTTTCCTTCCTCTCTTAATTATGGGCCTAGCAATCAGAAGAACTTTAATATTTATTATCTAAGCAAAATACTTAATGATTACAAAGTGATGTTCCACTTTTGATGTAAAATCAGAGTTAAAGTGAACTCTAAGCAAATCAACTCTGTTTGCCTGACACAGGGGCACGGCATAGGCTAGAAGAAAGAAGGCATTTAAACTCATTATAGCTGACCTGTATAACCAACTTGGGCCTCAGCTCTGTTTTTGCTTTGCTTTTGGTTCATGAATTATACAGGCAATTTAACTCATGAAGATAAACGAGACTTTTCATTGTCAATACCCCTCCACATCCCCATGACCCAGATAAGCTGATAAACAGGCTGCTAATTTTATTAACATTTTGCAGTGTGGGATTCAGTATTGTTCGCTGTAAAAACCAAGCTTACTTGCCCCATTGTGCTTTGCCTCCAATAAGAGTTGGAGTACTGCCAATATTGTTCTCCCTGTGATAGGTGACAGATTTCAAGAATTATCAGAGTATATGACTAAGTGATCTTTTATACCTTAAAATGAAATACCAGGACTGCCTAATGGATGACGGCTTGAAACTAAGGGGGAACAATTTCTATTTGTAATAAATTATCATAAAGATCCCTGTCTATGAATATTTATAGAGGGTCACTAAGAGTAGCTGGACTTTACCAAACCTGTTTTAAAAGGAGCCACCCCCAAAATTTGACAGCGTTTGTGTTTTGCTGATGTCATCACTGTGTATGGGAGGAAGATTTTGAGATGTCTGGTTAGGCCCTGGAGGACTTGCTCTGCACAGCAGAAGAGAATGGAACCAAAGAAGTGAGCTCTCCCCTCAAAACAATGTCAAATAAATGATGATGACCCCCAGGTTTGCTGAGTGAGGGAAGCTAGAAGGTCAGGGACTGACAAGGCAGCTTCAGATAAAGAGTTGGAACAAAAAGTAGGAATAACGCCATGCTCTAAGAACACATTTTCACATGCTGCTGGCATGCTTTACATGTTTGTGCAGAGCCCTGATGGCTTTACTACTAGGAAACTTACTTACTTTTTACTGGGTATCAGGAGACCTGGTGCAGAATGCCAGTTTTTTACCTAACAAGCTAGGTGATCTTTGGCTAAGAAATTAACTTGAGTATGCTTCCTACCATTTCCCAGAGACAGCTGTTTTAAGGATAAGGTACAATGTGACATAATGTTTGGCCCATGGAAGGGCCAGTTTGTAGCTTTTTTTCTTTAGTTACAATTTATTATTGTGGTTGTTATTGCCACTGCCACTTATTTTGGGGGGTTAAAGTCATTTATATTATTTTTTTTCAAATAGGAATTATATTCCCCTGGCCCATCTGGCATTAGGCTTGGCCATGTGAATTGTTGGAGCCAATGAAATGTCACTGAAAGTGATACATGTCGCTTTAGAGTAGAAGCTCTGAGGTCATGCTGCAGTGATGCAGTTGTTACTTTTTCTGCTGCCACAAAGACAGCATATCCCAGATAGGAGGTTCTTTGGTTCTGAATACTAGAATGAAGAGTACACATAGAAAAGAGCCGTGGCTGACCTGCACCTGATGTGTAAAACAACTTAGAACAAAAACCTGTATTGTAAGTCACTAAGAGTTGTTTGTAACTGCAGCAGAACCAAGAATAACTCGGTTCTGATACACCTAATACATACCCTTGGTTTACAGGGTTGGGGTAATTTGGAAAGGAAAAGATTTCAGCTATGATCCCACCTGCCTTTAGAGGTTCTACTCCAAGCGTCCCATTGTATTAATATTCGGCAGTTCAGAATCTTGAGGAGGCCATTGTGGCAAAACAGTGGAATACCCTCACAAGTTATTTTTATTTCTCAATCACTTACTAATCATCCCCAGCTCACCCCACACTAAAACCCTCATCTATGTTTGCGTAGAACATCTAACTAGAACATCTTCAAGTGCAAAGAGGAATGGATACTAAAAATCCTTAAGACATACTGTTGGGGAAACAATGCCTATGATATAGAAAGAATCTTAAGAAACATATCTGGCAGATACATAGGAGCAGAAAAATAGGGCATTTTCCTCCAGTGAGAAATCTGTGAGGCTTGTTGAGCCACCACTGTTCTAAGAGTTGTAGAGAATACAAATGTGATTAAGGTACATGCCCTGTCCTCCACTGAAGAAAGATAAGATATTGCACAAATAACCAAAATTCCAAGTGACTGTGATAAGTGCTATAGAAAGATACAAACTGCTATGTGATCACAGAGAAGCAAGGGAGGACCTCTGGCTGAGGTTGGTGAAGGCTCCTAGAAGCAGCTGACCTTTGTCCTGTACTTCTGCAGGCTAGATAGCACTTCCGTTGTCAGGTACTGGGGTGGAGGAGAATTCCAGGGGAAGAGAAGAGCAGAATAAAAGTACAAGCAGAAAAAATAAAGTCATTTTCAGGAATTGGTGAGCAATTGTTTGATTAGGAAGAGAGTTCATGAGGAAGTAGTGGGAAGCAAGATTATGACTTGACTGTGTTAATGCTAAGGTGGGGAAGCCGCTGAAAAAACTAAGAAGGGGCAAAGACTTTCTGGGAAGCGATTCTGTGTCCTTGAACAGGGAATGACTCACCTGAACTGCATTCATTCCAAGTTCTACTTAAACAAGAGAATGGAATGCCTTGGCTAAAGAGCAAGAATTAGAAGATCTGGTCAAGATGATGGCCCAAGCCCATGTGTTTTATTCCCTCTCTTCCCCAAAATTCCACTAAAATGTCAGTAGTAAAGAAGTACAAGAGGCTGGGCAGGGTGGATCATACCTGTAATCCAGCACTTTGGGAGACCCAGGCGGGTGGATCACTTGAGACCAGTCTGCACAATATGGTAAAACCCCATCTCTACCAAGAATACAAAATATTAGCCAAGCAAGGTGGCATGCTCCTGTGGTCCCAGCTACTCCCAGTTACTTGGTAGGCTGACATGGGAGAATCACTTGAACCTAGGAGGCAGAGATTGTAGTGAGCTGAGATCCAGCCACTGCACCCCAGCCTGGGTGAGAGGGTGAGACTCCATCTCAAAAACGAAAAGAAAGAAAGGAAGAAAGAAAGAAAGAAAGGTAGGAAGGAAGGAAGGAAGGAAGGAAGGAAGGAAGGAAGGAAGGAAGGAAAACAAAAGGACAAGAGTAACAGGGTGAATCTATCAACCAGACAGAGATTTTGATAAATTTCTGGAAGATGGCCAGTTGGTAAGATTACATTTATGGATAACAAAGCATGCAAAAAGTCTCCACTCAGCATCAGAGGTAGTAGCCACTCTTCCCGGTCAGCTCAGCATATGTTTGAACCTACAAACTGGTAAATGAAGATGGCAGCCAGGCAGGAGTCTAGGTGTAACTGAAGGTCTGTCTGTGAAACAATATCCCACACCCACCTCTGCTTTCTCAAGCCCCTAACAGCGGTGGAATTTATCACCAGGATAAGACTGGGAACTGATCTATAAAAAGGTTATTATCAACCAAGGAAGGGCTAGGGGTACTAGCCTGTGGGTTGCTAAGACCCTCTTCATTTTAGAGAAGTAGAATGTAAATACAATTGGTGCTCTGTATCCCAAGCCTGCACAATTGTGGATTCAACCAACCCTGAATGGAAAATATTTGAAGAAAAAAAAATGGATGGTTGCATCTTTACTGAACATTTTAAAAAAAGTTCTTTTTCTTGCCATTATCCCCTAAACAATACAGTCTAACAACTATTTACAAATGATTTACATTGTATATGGTATTATAATAATTTACTGATGATTTGGAGTATACGGAGGATTTGCGTAGGTTTTAAGCAAACACTATACCATATTTTATCAGGGACTTGAGTATCCATGGATTTGGGGGATCTCAAGGAGGTCTGGAACTTCCAGGGATATCAAGGGATAACTACGCTGGCAACTTTAACAGTGGGAAAGTAATGGAATTGCTATCAGAAGGAAGGAATAGAACCATAATTTCCTCTCCTAAGTGGTATCTGCAGATACCATCTAAAGTTGACAGATTAAAACAGGTTGGAGTACGTTATTTAGATTTATACAGGTAACCAAAATAAGATTCAAACTTTTGTTGTTGTTGTTTTTTGAGACGGAGTCTCGCTCTGTCGCCCAGCCTGGAGTGCAGTGGCACAATCTCGGCTCACTGCAAGCTCCGCCTCCCGGGTTCACACCATTCTCCTGCCTCAGCCTCCAGAGTAGCTGGGACTACAGGCGCCCGCCACCTCGCCCGGCTAATTTTTTGCATGTTTAGTAGAGACTGGGTTTCACCGTGTTAGCCAGGATGGTCTCGATCACCTGACCTCGTGATCCGCCTGCCTCGGCCTCCCAAAGTGCTGGGATTACAGGCGTGAGTCACTGCGCTCAGCCAGTAAGACGCAAATTTTATAGCGCAACTAAGAAAAAGTGAGAAGTGGTAAATGAAATGAGGAGAAGATTAAATATGCCGAATTCCTCATCTTTCATAATAAGAAGTTATGAATATATTTACATTTTTTAAAGTACAAGAAGTATTGCTGTAATCATGTAATTTAGATATATGGAGGTAGCCACTAGAAGAATAAAACCAGATGAGATTGGAAACTGTGGCTTCTGGAGAATAAAGCTTGAGTGGAGTAGGGGACTGTAGAGGTTGAGAGAAAATATTTTTATTTTATTGTATCCTAATCCATTTGAATGTTTTTAAAATAAATATTTACTGTTGAAATCTAAAAGTAGGAAGAAAGAGCATTTGAATTTCACTTCAATGCTCAATGGACAGCATTACTAATGAGTTAATGAGTTGTTTGTTGACCCCAAGAGTACTTAAG